>NW_027527624.1:3502802-3701201 GCF_008692635.1 Crocuta crocuta
TTATATATTAATTATATTGTTGTGTGTGTGTGTGTGTGTATATATATATGTATATATATATATATTCCCCTCTCCCCACAAATTCTTCCTGAGATTCCTTCCAGTAACACAAATATGGCTTCCTGAAGTTCACTAAATGTAAGCAAGTTATCATGGCTAACCTTTAGCTTTTTACTTTGGATGAATGATTATATACTGAATTTATCATTACTATTGCTATTTATTTAGTGAAAACAACTAGAATTTGTTTTAAGTAAAGAATTATAGACACAGCGATGGAAAGTCACCCAATCACTCCCCTCTCCCAACCTTCTTTGTCGATCGAGGCTTCCCTTGGAGGGAAGTTCCAAAGGAGGACCGGCCAAAGAAATCACGTTTTACTCAAAACACACACGATGTGGCAATCGGTTTTCACGTACGTTTTTGACAAANCTCCAAAGGAGGACCGGCCAAAGAAATCACATGTTTTACTCAAAACACACACGATGTGGCAATCGGTTTTCACGTACGTTTTTGACAAACACAAGTAGGACATCTAGAATTGAGGTAGGGATAATTAAGTTTAGTGAGACATGACCAGTAAATGGAAATTTCAGAAGTCCTTACTGAAGAAACAAGTATTTTAAGTGTAAATGGTTGTCTTTAAAATGAAATTGCTCTTTCAAGTAAGAAAATGCTTCTTGAGTTCCACCACAGAACAAACAGATTTTCCACGATGCTTTTTGGGCAAAAGCTATAAATCAAATCTTAAGCACTTTTTAAAAAGACCATGCAGATGTTTATTGTTTAAACTTAACTGTCATTAGTTTGTTGACTCTACTGAAAAACTTTAACATGCTCAAAAATGCATACATTTATTTTGTATGAATTATGATTAAAATATTCACAATTGTTTTAATTCATGTAAAATTTTATATTAGTGATATAAAGCACTTTTTAAAAATGGGTCATGGATAGTTTTCCTTAGAACTCAAAATGGCAACAACTGGGAAGCACATTTCCTAAAAAGGCACTCCCTGTGATAGACAAGAGAATAATTGCTCCTAAACCATTCTTTTCCCTGTTAAATAACCCGGCTTTTCCAGTATACTCTAGATGCAGTACTAAGACCCACCACAAGAATATATGTCATAAACTGCACCGACAATTATCAATAAATAAGGGTTCTGCCCACCAGCTAAGAGAAAAACAAAAAGTAAATTAACACGACAAACTTCATATCACATAGCTTTAGTAGGAAATAACATTCTTTGGACCTTAAAAAGTGGGACTCTACCACTTAAGACAATACCCCTGGGATGATGATCCTTTCGTTCTCACCTTATGGCATGGTCCATTTTTTGTTTCTGGCTGCAATCTCTTCTGGTTTCTTTGCCTTTTGGAACTATGACTTTCTGAAGCCATCTCAACCGTAGTAGAGAGCTGACTACAGCACCATGGCCATCCATATGTTCTGTGGAAGGGGATAAAGCTCAGGGATTCACTGTACCTACAACGATACTTGAACTAATTTTGGGGCATATTAGCCCCCAAATGAGGATGAAGCACACGATCCATGGGAGAAGAGAACTTGGCAGGAGAGGAAAACAAACAATTAGAAAAGAATTATGAAGAAAAGAAAGAGACACAGTTCTGGAAGCAGTGCCCTTGAGCAGGTAGGAGATGTGCTCTCGACCACAAGTGGCCACCTGGTTCTATTTTGTTTCGTTGTTGGTCTGTGTGGGCGGGGAGTGGGATTGTGTGGCTAATTTCCTACATTCCCCAACAGGGCTATAGAGAAGATAAATAGTGTTGCCTAGATCAAGTGCAATAATAATGCTTCTTGCACAAATGAGTACCATGCCATTATAAGAAAACTGTTATTCAACCTTGGAATTTACTTTTTTTTTTTTTTTTTTACCAGAATAGGGGTTTGTGCACTATAAACAGCCAATTTCCTTAAAAGGGAAATTCTTGTGTCTCCTCCACCCAGAAATTCTATGGATCAAGTTTTTACATTTTAATTCAACTTCTTCACTATTCAAAACTGTGCCATGTGTATTGTAATATTTTAAGTCTGACAATCTCATAACAAGATTCGAACACAGCAGCTGTTTACTATTTCATGCTAATTGAATGTGATTCCCATCATTGTCAATTTTACTCTTTTACTTCCCACTTACCTACAAATAAGAGAAAGACACAGGTGGACTATAGGGAATACGGTTATCCGTACATTACTAATTGATGAGTCTCAACTATAAACGCTTTCTAGAGTAAAGATTAAGAGCTACATTATTTGACATGCTAAAGGTTGATATCCAGGTGCTTTTCATTTCAAGCGTGCAGGGGAGCTGCACCATAGAATGACAATCTGGAGGTACAGGTGGGGGTGTGCCTTTAGTTCCACTAACTGCTAACTAACAGAATCTTTTACACCACAGTTTCTTTAGATGCAAAATGGAAATGCAAACATCCTTCCTCACTAGGCTGTTAACAGGATGAATGGGATAATGTTTGTGAAATAAATTTTAATGTGAGTTATCCTCAATTTAATTTTCTATTTTGGAAATGCATTGTGGTGGCGCACTGGAGCTTCATGCAACAAAGCATAATTAATATACGGAGTGATCAGGAAGTAGAAATTCAGCTACAAGTATAATTAGAGCACCACAGGTATCCAAGGGTTAAACACCAAAATTCCAAATTGGTGGCTTGATAGTTTACTGCCATTCTAGAATCCTTATTTTGATAAATATTAGCATTATACATTGTTATGTATAAACAATCAACATAAGACTATTTAAAATACAACTTACAAATACACTCCTGAACTTAGAAGGGAGCTGGCCCACTTAAGGCTCTTTTCTTTCTCTTGTGTTGATGTTGGTGCCACGAAATTATAAGAAACATATGAGAGAAATTATAGTAAAAAAATGTGAGAATTTTTTTCCTGCCTCACCATCACATGTGTTGAGACCCAGACACAATTATCCTTTTAGAATGTATTACAGATGCAGCGCTTAGCAAATGGGTGCAAGATGTTTGTTCAGATATAAACTTGCAGGCCAATGCTAGGGGAAGCTGGCAAAAGCTTTTAGCAGGCGATGTTTCCTGTAGGTTGCCAACCCAGATCATTTTTTTTCCCTGAGAGTTTTGGCAGCTGTCTTCCATCTCTTCAGATTGCACTTATAATTGGTTGTTTCCATGGCAACACAGACTTTAAACCATAGTCTTCTTTATTAACTAGCTATAAAATGAAGGTGTGCTCTGAGCAAAATGGGCTTTGGGGGGGTAACAGCAATTAGGATAAGATCTACCACACTTTTCTACACGATGTTAATTCTGCATCCAAGAGTAGTACGCTCATAATGTATTGACCCATGTTGGTCAGCATCTACCTTGACTTCTTCCTGTTAATGCTTCACTTAACAAAGGGCTCTGGACTCAGTTTGATTTATGTATCACCCCAATTATTATTGTTAATTATTATTAAATACAAGAACAAAACTTTGGCTCACATGCTCAGTTAAGGAAACTCACATTATAACACAGGTGTCTATTTTTAATTCTGGGACATAATAGAAACTGAAATCCGTTTCAAGCTTTACTAGTTAAAAACCCAGCAGTTTCAGGTGGAAAATTCCATAATCAGACTATTGCTTTGCCTGCAGGTTCAGACCCTCTGGTATGTCCAGGTACGTATCTGTCACAAATGAAATGTAGAAGAACAACCAGGATGTCCTGATAATAAAACTGCAGAGAGGCTGCTTTGCCCAACTCTATCAACATGTAAAAAGGCAGTTTATTAAAAAAAAAGTGTGCAGCTGACATGCCTGGTCCATATTCTGTTCCTGTGCCTCACTCGAGTTCTAAACCAGCTGAAATAAATGTGTAACTGCTGTTATTTGTGTATGAAATCTGCAGTTTTTCCTATCAAATAATGTGAATCACAGACATCTAGCACCTGAAATCCACTCCTAATTCCCATTCCATCCCATCCCTGAAGAACGGAGGTTTCTAAGATGAGGAACTAATGAATAATGAATATCACAGATAAGGTCAAGGATCAAAAGTATAGTCTATCTTTGATGAAAGTATGTAAAGAGTGGGAAAAACTTGTGGAAAGGGATGTTTCCCACCATGGGGTGTGATGACGGTGTCTGGAGCCAGGAGGGTAGAAAAGTAGAAAAGAAGGAGAAGAGTAAGGGAAGGGCAGGCAGCAACCTCAAGAAACATGACAGTTGTCAAAAGTGCATGACATCAAAAATACATGTAATACATTGCAAGTTAGTATTTTCCATCAAATTGCAAGCAAGAAAGCAATTTGAACATTTTTGTGCAATAACTAATAATCACTGTATTTTTACTTATTTTGTTTGCCCAAAGGTTGGCACGTGCACCCTTTACATTGTTCCATGCACAAATATTCTTTTTCCTTTTAGTTATTTGATGTTTATGCAATGGTCAATTATGGTATCTTTTTTGTAGTCCATTTGAAAATTATGTCAAATAATGTTTTCCTATTTTCTACCTGGCAACTCTAACCCTATTAAGGGCTCTGCCTGTCCAACCACCTCTGTTCATTTTATATTCTCTCACAAATCTCCCTTCACAGCTCTAACATACTCTTTTCTCACCAACTTCAGAATTCCTGGAAAAGACAGTGAGACAGAGACAGAGGGGCTGGTGTCCCAAAGGTCAAGAGAAACAACTGAACCCTAGCATGGGGGTGGTTCAGGACCATGGACAACTGCAGACAGACCTGCCTCCACCTGCACATTCCGCTATCAGAATCTGCTAGAGCCAAGAAAACAGTGTTTGTTGCTCTTAGTACTTGGTCATTAGCACTTATTATTAAATTTGTATTATTTGTATGCTGTCAAAATTCTCCCTACAGCCAGGTTCATATAATTGCATTCAAGTGTCAGCCCCACAGAAAAACAATGAGCTGGCTAAGCTTATCAGAGCTGGCGAGGAATCTAGACTCCACATTATGATGGGGACATGAGAAGCTCGGATACGGAATTCACAAAGGACAGAAAAGGCTCAAGTCCAGGGCCATAGCTAGAGAGATAGGAGCCAGAAACTCAGAGGGGAACAGTAAAATCTGAAATAAAAACAATATCTTGGTCAATATATGTAGTAGGTGGGAGTCTGGGTGGCTCAGTTGGTTAAGCATCTGACTGTTGATTTTGGCTCAGGTCACGATCTCTCAGTTTGTGATACTGAGCCCTGCATCAGGCTCTGTGCTGAAGGCATGGAACCTGCTTGAGATTCTCTCTCTCTCTCTCTCTCTCTCTCTCTCTCTCTCTCTCTCTTATGCTCTAAATAAATAAATAAATAAAACAAGCAAGCAAGCTTAAAACACACACACACACACACACACACACACACACACACACACACAGTAGCTGAATAGTGTCCTTCCAAAGATGTCCATGTCCTAACTCCTGGAACTTGTGAATATGTTACTTTATATGGCACAATGGAATGTGCAGGTTGAATTGAGGATACTGAGATGATGACACTACCCTCAATTATCTCGGTAGGCCCACTGTAATCACAAGGGTCCTAGTAAGAGGGAGTTAGTAGAAGCAGATGTGAAGACAGAGAGAGAAGGAGCCATGAGTCAAGGAAGAGAGGTAGTCTATAGAAGCTGGAAAAAACAAATAGAAGCTGAAAAAAAAAAACCAAACAAGGAAACATTATTGCCTTAGAGCCTCAGGAGGAAAGCAACCGTGAGTTACACTTTGGACCTCCAGATCTGTAAGACTTGCCTTTCTTAAAGCCATTAAATTTGTGGTGATTTTCTACAGCAGCATATATATATACATACACATATACATACACATACATATACACACAAATATATGTATATATACATATATATACATAGATACATAAAATAAAATAAACCCTAATTAAATATAATACATACAAGAAAAATCCATGTGCAAAGAGAAGGAAAGGAAATGAAACAACATGGAAATATTTTTGAGTGCAAGGGCTCCTGTATTATTGCCTTCTTCTGTCCATGTCCTTAACTTGACTGGGATATCCAGGAAATATGTACTTCCTTTACTCATTCATTTTTTTGCCCCAAGTGGACTAGGCCATACAGAACCAGTATAAAGCACACATTTCATTTACACGGTCCCACTCTGCTGTATAATAAATAATGACAATCGGTATGGAATTCAGTAGGTTGTCCTCTAAGCCACTTACAATTTCTTATATTTTTTGAAAATTCTGAGTTTTGAAAAAATGTGCTTGGAGCAATATTTAAAGTGGAGCCAAATTCAGTAAGGTTGGGTGCAACAGAGTGAGTGCAATGCAAATAAAGGAACTTTTTAGGAACTTTTTTTTAAACTGATCTGGTCTTTTCTCCCTATTTAAATGTCAAGTATTTTTATTTTATTAAAATTTTTTTAAATGTGCATTGTATTTTTGAAAAAGACAGACAGAGAGTGCTAGCAGGGGAGGGGCAGAGAGAGAGGGAGACACAGAATCCGAAGCAGGCTCCAGGCTCTGGAGCTGTCAGCACAGAACCTGACGTGCAGCTCGAACTCATGAACTATGAGATCATGACCTGAGCCAGAAAGCCATGCAGGTGCGCCTAAATGTCAAGTATTTTTATTTTTTTAATTTTTGTTTTTTGGGCAAAAGTCGTGAATAGACATTTTATTTTATTATTTTATTTAATTTATTTTTTTAATAGTTTATTGTCAAGTTGGTTTCCGTGTAACACCAAGTATTTTTAAAAAGCATTTGAAACCTCACACCGAAGGGTCACACTGTTTTCATAGCTTCTAGTCACGACAGAGGTCTTGAGAGCACTGAAGAGGCACTAAAACAATTTATGTCAAGCCAAAGAGAGAAAGAACCAATATGCAAATAAGGAGAATAATGAAAGATTTGGGGGAAGGAGAGAGGGGTAAATATAAGATAGTGGCTCTTTCCACCAGCAATTCCAATCATTTATTGAGTCTGGCTAACCACTGAGCTATAGTCTATGCCAACATGTTTTTAAATTCATGCAATCTCACCACAAAGGAGGGCATTATTATTCTCATTTTAATAAACTTAGAGATCTAAGTAATTGGCCCATGTTGACATAGCTTGTGTGGCTGGGCCAGAGGGTCTAATTTAACAATATCTGTCTCCAAAGCCACGCTTTTTCAATCATGCCTTTTGGTGATGAGTGTACATAAGGCCTTTTAGTTTAACTACTTGTCTTCCATGTTCTGGAAAGATAAGGTTTTGGTTCTTCCCTTATCTAGGGGGCAGGATTTTCCCTGAAGATAGACAGGGGTCCAGCAGCCTTATAAACCACCAGCCCCCTTTTCTCCCTCACACACCAAGTGTGCAATGGCTCAGCTTCCAGAAACATGAACAACATTCTCACCTATACACCTGCGCACATAACATCTCCCTTGGGTTTAACTATCCTGTGCCATTAAGTGGAGTAGAGAGGATGTGGAAGCTGCTAGAAAAACAGGTGTATAGAGAATGTGCACTAATATTGTTCCCATAGTTTTGATGCATAATTTATCAATTTGTGAGACTTTTAGTTCACTTATAGGTTCTTCCTTCCCTCCTTCCTTCCTTCCTTCCTTCCTTCCTTCCTTCCTTCCTTCCTTCCTTCCTTCTTTCCTTAGTTAGCTCATCCATTGACCTTCTTCTATTAGTCCAGATAACCGTGGTTTTGGAATAAAGGAGGGTCTACTTGGGAGGGGCAGCAAATATTTTTGAGCAATAACACTCAACCTCTCCCTAATCCTGACTTACACGGTGTAGCACCTAGTCTTTTCGAAGCACAGCTGGTTTGGAATCCAGAGTCCCAATTCCCATGTACGGCATTCTCGTATCTCAATCTTGTCTCAAACTTCATTATAAACCCCAGGGTTCTGCTGATCACCTCTCAGGTTTCTGATACATATCCACAATGTAGCTTGAATTCAGTCACTACAGACCCAATAAAGTAACATCACAATGAAGATGTGCTGGACATTATTTTACTAATGAAAAAGGAAAAGGAAGTGAAGTGAAAAGCAGTGAAGTGTAAAACTGCCAATAAGATGTAGGGTTTAGGGAAAAGCTGCCAGTGATTAAAAGGTGGAAGCAAATGTCACACATTAGAGCAGACTAGCACGGTGCCAGGAAGCTGACAGGCCACTGATGACCGACTACGTGACCTTCGGCTGATCACACAGTTTTTGCTGCAGGTAAGGCTTAACTATAAATTACAGGGAAGAAAGCTAGTTCTGACTGCTCCACTCAAGTGTGGGATGATAAAACTGTATCAGAGACTGTAGACATTTCTTTGTACGCCTTGCTTGCTGAGCTATGTAGAAATCAGAAAGAAAACCAAGCTTTGAGGGTTGTCTGGAGTCCTGTCTTGATACAACCCCCACAACTTGGGTAACTCTGGGCAAGTTTCCTAATTGAGCATTTTTGCTGCCATTTCATGTACAAATCACCATGTAGAGGCACTGCTGTGTGGTGGAAAAAGAAGGAAGCTTAGAGCCAGGCACATTTGGATTCCAATTATAGATTCACTCACATTTGTATGACTGTGGGAAAGTCAGGTAATCTCCGTAAGCCTGAGTTTCCTAATCTGTATAATGGGTAGGATGAGAATAATGTCTACGTCAAAAGGATGGCTGTAAAGATGAAATGGTCCATGTAAAACCTTTGGAAAAATTAGGAATGTTTTCAGCTTCACGTAATAAAAACCACAACACTGGCTTACACTAATAAGAGTTTATTTTCCTCCCATATCAAAAACTCTGGAGGTAGGTAGCTGCTGGTTGGTTTATCACCTTGGTGCTAGCATCACTGTAGTTTTCATGGACTGTGCCTCTTGGTCACAAGCTGGCTGCCAGAATTCCATGCATCACAGCTGTTTTCAAGGTAGGTAAAGTGGGGGAGAAGGGAGGAGCCAGATGTGCTTGTTCCTTTTATCAGGAAAGCAAAGTTTTCCTAGAAAGATTTCCTGCATCCTTCTGTGTTATCTTATTGGCCAGAAGTGCCTCCTGTGGACAACCTCAGCTGCAAGGGAGATTAGGAAATCAGAGACCATGCGGAACTATCATCCAGGTTAGGAATGAGTGGCTCTGAACAAAACCAGGGTACATATGGCAAGAAGAACAGGCCAACAGATACTGGGAAACAATAAGAGTTGCTAAAACCTGGCACCTAGGAACTAATCATTAACTATTACTTTTTCACTCCTCCTGCACCAATGAACGGGATCAACCCATCCAGGCCAAACAGTATGTGATTCCATATGGATTGTGAAACTATAATCAGAAATCAATACTCCAGTAAAAATTTTCTAAACTGGCCTATTGGCAGATAAATAGGACAGTGGAAAATCTCATTCATGGAGTATTTTTAACTCTTTCTCTTGAGATTATTTCCGATTTATAAAAGAAGTTGCAAATGTAGCACAGAGGAGTTTCCTACGCCCTTCCCTCTGCTTCCCCAAATGCTAACATATTATACGACCTTAGTAGGATGATAAAAACCAAGAAAATAACACAGATGCAGTGTGGCGAACTATGTCTCCTTAGCCTCCCCCAGTCTGGGTATGAAATATTTTTAAAGCTACAAATTTTTACTATTTTGTTGCAGTGACAACACAGCCCTTTGTTTTTAAGTCTTTGGAATGGACCAGATCAAATTTAAAAATTATATTGCTATGCGGTATCTGAAGGATTTGCTATTAATTTGCTTTATATTCTTTTACATCAAGAATAAATATGTTTCAGAATAAAAAGCATAGATGATCAAACTACAGATGACTACGGCATGGAGTTTTGCATTGTGCTTTGGGCAATGCTCAATTTCTCCTCGGCAGCATTTTCCTGCCCGTGACATGTACATTCATCATAGCATAGTGGGTCGGTTTTGAGGGTTCCAGATGGATGCATTCAAGATATATGCTCAAGTCATGGTAATTAGCTAAATAGATACAGTATCATTTATTAGAGAATTCCAATACAGAGCGCTTGGTGGTCCCCGGAATGGCAGGGATCTCACAGTCCCCTGTGTGGCGACAGCTGGCAGCAGAGCGTGTTACATGCCAGAGGCCATGTGGCAAGACAGCAGAAGATGCAGCCAGGGCTCCCCCACGCAGCCTTTTCGCCTCTGTGCCCTGCTGCCTGCCTGCTCAGGGAACGAGAATGATTTATGACCTTGGCAAACAGATTTAAATATTACGCCAATAGTCTGGATCAATATCTGGGTGCATTTCCCTAAACGACCCGTCCTATTGACTCTTCCACCGTTCTACTGTTTTGATAAATTGAAGCGTGCCTGCCCTGAAATAAGGAGTCAAATGAACCGAAATGTCCACGTTTCTGGGCTTTCACGTATATTTACATCTCTGCACTCAGTCCAGTGTGAGTTGATGTCCTCCAGTTGATGTCTGGTGCACCGCCTTAGCCACGGTGCACAGGGAGGCGGGGCCGGATGGGGTCTCCTGGCTCGGTGCTAGCAGAGAAACGCAACCTTGTGAGCACATCCTGAGGCCTGCACGATCACAACTGACTGCGCAAGCTCAGAACAGGGCGGTTTTTGACCGTCGCTCAAAATTCCAAGCGTAGGTGGCCGTCTCTGCTCTCCATGGATGTTCTACGACAGATTTCTGTTCCGAGGGTTAAGAATTAGCAAATTTGTGACACTTTACTAATTAAGCTGATGATAGGTACCTGCTTTTAGAGTTTCCAATATCCTTAGAATAGAAGGCGTGAGAACACAACAGACAAGGACAACACAGCTTAATGGTATTCATTTCCCCCAATCAGCTGAAAACCGAAACAAGCGATTTCTACCTCTGACACAGACGACACCGTGACTTGTTAACCAAAGCAATGGGACATATTGAATCTTTCTAATGTGATTACTAGGAAATTGACGAGGGAGGGAGGGGACAATTGTTTTCAAGGCAAACAGGACAAAAAGCACATGAATGTGACAGCCATTTCTTGCCATGTGTACATAATATGATTCCTTTCATAGATTAAAAACAGTCATGCTATGAGCACTCATATAGTTGATTTAAATATACTCAGTGTGTATGCTTTTCTTTCCTTTTTAAAAAATGTTTATTTATTTTTGAGAGAGAGAGTGAGCACAAGTGGGGGAGGGGCAAAGAGAGAGGAGGGCACAGGATCCCAAGCAGGCTCTGCACTGACAGCAGGGAGCCCGATGTGAGGTTCCAATTCATGAACTGCATGATCAGGACCGGAGCTGAAGTCAGACGCTCAACAGACTGAGCCACCCAGGCGCCCCTGTGTGTGTGTTTTATCTTTGTGCCGCATGATACTGGGGCCTGATCATCACATCACCACATATAACCAGTGGAATAATGTTGAAAATAATAGTTGAAAATAACAGTAGGGGTGCCTGGGCGGTTCAGGCGGTTAGGTGTCTGACTTCAGCTCAAGTCATGATCTCAGCTCGACTTTCTGAGCTGCAGCCCCGTGTCGGGCTCTGTGCTGACAGCTTGGAGCCTGAAGCTGCTTTGGATTGTGTCTCCCTCCCTCTGCCCCTTCCCCACCCCCCCAATCTCTCTCTCTCAAAAATAAACTTAAAAAAAAAAAGAAAAGAAAATAACAGTAAATTAATTAGCAAAGGAGAACAGTATGGAATAAAAATACAAATTCTCCAGAAAATTGCTTTAGCTTTTATATAATTGCTTTTGCTTATATATATATTAATATATTTATTTACACCTTTTATGTATAAATATATATTCATGTATTACAAATACATATTTCTATATTATACATCTTTTATTTCACACTTTTTACTGTGTGAACCTTTTCCACATGTTTTACCTGGTCTTTACATATGTGCTTGCTGGTTTTATAGTCTTGGTATTTTACAGTCTTATCCCTAGAGAAGCCCTATGCTTTCAGAACCAAGTTATAGGGAAATGTATGCTTACTGATCACAGCAGCTCTAGTAACGGTTAGGGGGACCGTTCTGTAGAGCTGTGGTCTTCCACATGCTGGAAGGGCTGGGCTTCTTGGCCACACATACAAACACCAAATGAGCAAATCTGAGTCCAATCTTAGTTTTTGTCTTGTGGTGCGCTACGGATTTTATCCTTTGAGTAAAACAGTGCTAACTGCTTCAGAGTATACTAGCACGCTCTTTTATTTATTTAAAATTTTTTTAACATTTATTTATTTTTGAGAGACAGAATGCGAGTGGGATGAGGTAGACAGAGAGGTTAACACAGAATCCAAAGCAGGTTCCAGACTCTAAGCTGTCAGCACAGAGCCCTACGCGGGGCTCAGACTCACAAACCATGAGATCATGACCTGAGCCAAAGTCAGACGCTCAACTGACTGAGCCACCTAGGTGTCCCACTCTTAAAGGAAAATTACAGATTATAAAAATAGAGTTGTTTTGCCATTGGTGTGAGAGGGAAAAGCAAGGCTGTTCAGAGGAACTCTGACTTCTTCCCAGGCTGTTCTCAGTCACGACAGAATGGAGCGTTGGCCGCTGGTGTGGCGAGTTTCTGATTAGTGTGTAACAATTAGAAAACTTTAATTCTCTTCCCTTCCATTTCTTGCATTTGATGAAGGTAGAGAAAAATGAAAAAATCAAATATGAGGCAAAATATGTTGCTAGGAAAGTCATTAATCCCTCTGTCTTCCATTTGGGAAGAGCAAATACATGCTAAGGAAAGCTCTATTAGACCTCATGAGAGTCAAGTTTAAAACAGGAATGATTTTATTTCAAAACAATCACGGATTGTACATGATAATGGAAATGGAACACTCAAAAGTAGTCTTTTAAGTGTCAGATTGCTGGTTCCTCCTTTCTGTGTGCCCTTCCACTCTGTGGCAATGAACCCACTCTACAGGCAGGAGCAGCCAGCCAGCCCTGGAGAGCCCATTAAGCTGGTAAACATTTACCGAGTGCCTCCTTCAAATAAGACTCCAGTTCAAGGATGTGAAAATGGAAACACAGCCCTAGATCTCAAGCATCTCAGTGAGCAGTGAGGGAGGCAGACTCGTCAAAAGAGCATTATAATAGCAGGTGTGTACGTACCAAACACACTTCTGGGGACGCAGAGAAGTAGACCCAACGCTGCCTCACAGATGGGGGACAGGCGTAAGGCCCTCTGGGCCTGGGGACTCAGGGGATTAACTTGAAAGGGGGCAAGAAACAACAGGGCACATCCAGAGAAGAACCCACCACGCGCTGATGCTGGAATATGTTTGGAGACACGGGTTCAGGTCCCAGTTTGTGAGTCCCAAAGACCACGTTAAGGAACCCGGACTTAGTCCTAACCAGGATGTGAGTCGCAGCACATTTTAGGAATTGTCATGTGAGAACGTCTGGACCAGGAAAATGATAGTAGGGATGGAGAGCAAGGGATGGATTTAAGAAGTGATGGGTTGGGAGCTTGATAATGAGTCGGTGTTACAGGATTCATTGGGAGATTCCAGCAGATGATCCCGGCAGAGATACCCAGGGGGCAGGTGGATTTACAAGCGTAAGATTCTGAAAAGAGTCTGCAACTAGCACATAATCGGGGTCACTGCTGGCAAGAGGAGGCTCAGAATGCCTGGTCCCAGAGCTCAGATCTCCATTTCATCATCCCCCACACACCAAAGAAGAAGACACAATCTTCCTTTGCCTACATTACAATCTCCTTTTTAAAAAAAAGGATCTTGGGGCACCTGGGTGGCTTAGTCGGTTAAGTGTTCGACTTTGGATCAGGTCATGATCTCACAGCTCATGAGTTCCAGCCCTGCGTCAGGCTCTGTGCTGACAGCTCAGCCTACTCAGGATTCTGTGTCTTCTTCTCTCTGTGTCCCTCCCCCATTCTCTCTCTCTCTCTCTCAAAAATAAATGAACATTAAAAAAAAAGGATGTGGTGTCACAGCACAATGGTTAAGCATGACCAGTTGTGATATGTGTCTGGCTCCCGTGTTACTACATTAATTATAAGGCAGAGGCAGATTTCTTTCTTTCATGTGTCACACAAAAGGGTGGGGTTAAAGCTATGGTACTGAGAAGTGAGCAATTTGTTGCGTGTGCTGTGGGAGCGTGTCACCTCCATGGCCCTGATCCATGATGCAGATCTCAGTGGCAAGATCGGGAGAGAAAAGTTGGGAACTGTTGTTCTCTTTATCACGCTCAGACCATATCTGGCCCATCATCTATTTTTGTACAGCCCTCCTCTGTGTTCAGAATGCCTTCTGTGGATGAAGATTTAAAAAAAACAACTGGTGACAGGGAACACTAACTTTGAACCATAATTAAGCAAAGTATCATCTTCCTGCAACAGAGAATTTCATTCTTCTCCTTAGCACATCTGTGTTATAAAACACTGTACTCTACTAAATTATTATATTTAGCATTCTGTCATTAAAACTTTTGTAGAAATTTGTCTAATCTCTTGGTATTATAAGGATCTACATAATATTCTCAATTTGTCCCTTGGCCTCCAAAGCCTAAAATATTTACTATGTGGCCCCTTAGAGAAAAAGTTCACTAAGTACTCACTGATTATAGTGAGGCCACAAAACACACAAAACACTCACACTGTGCCCAGCACACTGCTAAGGGTCATATTCTCTGTCATTCAAGGCCCACAAACGCTGTGGGTGGACGATGGAGTAACACCCACCTCACAGATGAGGAAACGAAACTCTAGAGGCGCTGAATGCCCTGCCCAAGTCCACACATTCAGAAATGACAGAAGTAGTACTTGAAACCAACTGGCCTGCTTGGAGGGTCCGTACACACATATTCATAACCCTACGCTCCTCACCCCAGGCACAGACTTTGACCCTTATGGCTCCTGCAGGTCTCCGGACTTCCTCTGTCCTCCTCCTTCCAAACTTCTACACGTCCCCTTTGCTTTTAATATTGATTTGAACCATGCTTATCTCTCGGCCTAAAGGGGCCACTCAATCTCAGGTATGAGAAAACGATGAGAGAATACATCTTTTTTTACATCTGCTCTGGTTGATATGCCTAAGAATAATGATAGTATCCTGTGGCCAAAACAAAGGACTATTCCCAGGCCATGGCGTATCTTCAAGCTTCTGGTGTGTAGAATGTAAAATACAGTGTCACTTCTTGTATCTATTAAGCACTTTTCAATAATACGCTGATACTCAGTCTTTGGCTTAAACTTAACTATTATTGATGATTAAACCAAACATTATGAATTTTATTTTCAATTCAAAGTGACTTCAAATACCTTCCCAGAAGAGAAACCCAAGGAAGCCAAGATTTCAATCATGCTTTGATGTACAGAAAGAAAATCATTCCACGTAACCTGTGGAATGTGTGGAGATATGAGATGATTACGGTGGCTTTCTTTTTACGGAACAAAACACAAATGACATTAGGTCTAATCTCATAACAAAACTTCAGTGATGTAGAACTCACTGGACAATTGTAGACGCTAATGTACTTTGATAAAAAAATAAATTATAGCCTGTTTATGCTTATATTTCAGAAAATTCTAAGATCTATTGATGTAAATTTTAAATAATTATAGCTAAATGTATCACATTTATCATATTCTAACAATTGCATACGCATAAACTAGTTTACTGTTAATAAGAATAGTTCATTTGTTTTATAGGTAATATACACAGAGGCACAGTGAAACTAGGGACTTAGAGTCAAGTACAGTCCACAGATAGCAAGTAGGAAGCCTGGGATTCATACATAGGACTGTCTTATGCTCTTAAGCAGGACATACTGCCTCCTCATCTTAACTCCACAATAGTGACAATAATGACATGTACTCGATAGCAGGATTAGAGTCAGACAAAAAAAAAATTAAAATCAAATATAAGCACTCAAAAGTTAGCGCAGTTTGGGGCCATTTAAGGAGGCATAAACTTTCAAACATCTTAAAAGCCATTCAGACCTCTCTTTCTCTCTTTTATATATAGTAACTCTCTCTCTCTCTCTATATATATATGTATATAGGGAGAGAATAGTGTATATACTATTTATATAGAGAGTTATCTATATCTATATATATATTCTCTCTATATATAGAGTTACTATATAGAGTTATTATATATACTATATATATAGTTGCATATATATGCATATGTATTTGCATATATATATATGCAAAACAACAATTAGATTTTACACAAGGGTCACAAAATGTCAAGTTTCTAAATTCTGTTGGGTGTAAACTATCTGAAAAGACACTACATAATGCATTTTTGATATGTTTCAATGGAAATGTTAAATTAAAAGTTGTCGTTTCAGGGTCACCTGGGTGGCTCAGTCAGTTAAGCTTCTGACTCTTGAATTTAGCTCAGGTCATGATCTCATGGTTCATGAGTTCAAGCCCCATGTCGGGCTCTGTGCTGAAAACTCAGAGCCTGGAGCCTGCTTCGGATTCTGTGTCTCCCTCTCTACCCTCCCCCACTTGTGCTCTGTCTCTGTCTCTCAAAAATGAATAAACATTTAAAAAAAAAAAGAAAAGCAAGTGCCTGGGACATATAGAATTATAAATGGCTTTCAAAGGTCCTTATCTCCTGCTAGTCATGCTTCTGAGGATTCCCCTCACTTCCTCCCTAAGTATGCCTCTCTAACCAATGGCATCTGGCAAAGGTGAAGCAATGCCACCTCCTTGAGTAGGTCACAAAAGACTGGGATTCCCTTCTTCCTAGCAGACTTTCCTTCTCGCTGGCTTTGATGGAGCAAGCCGCCATGTTGGAGAGGCCTCCGTTACAAGGAAGTGAAGACAAGTATCTGGCCAACAGTCAGACAGGAACTGAGACCGGCCATCCAACAACCTGTGAGAAACCTGAATCCTGGCAACAATGACATGAATGAATTCGGAAGCAGATGCTTTCCCGCTCCAGACTTGATGTGACCACAGCTTAAGCTGATAGCTTGAGACTCTGAAGCCAAGGACCCTACTAAGCTGCACCTACATTTCTTACCCATAGAACCCATAGAAACTATGAGGTAAGAAATGTTTGTTGTCTCAAGCTGCTAAGTTTCAGGGTAATTTGTTACACAGTGATTGACAACTGAATACAGGGACATAATAATGTGGAACACCCATATTGGTTTAAGACGGCTGTAGAACTTTTATTTTAAAAAGTGATTCAAACATCTTTTAAGATAACTTCCAACTAGGACTCACTGTTATATTATTTCTGGGAAAAGAAGCAAATAAATGTACAGTTCCAGAAGTGAAGAGATTCAATAGACTGAAAGTGAGAAATCTTTTGTTTCCAAGCTTCACCAAGCTCAAGCTTATGAGGAACCAGGAGGCCGAGACACAGGGCTTGAGCAAATCTCTCTGTGGCCCTGGAAGAGCAGAGACAGATGCGTGGTCATGAAATCCTAGGTCCTGTCTATGTACAGGAACATCTTAAGGAGTGTGGAATCATTCTCTGCTCATGGCATTCTCTTTCCTGAAACCAGACTGTGATATTTTTGGCACCAAGACAGCCATAAACAATTATTTTTAAAGGGAGGGAAAAGGAAATTACCTACTCAAGAAATTAATGCTGTAGATTACTCAGAAAGCAACGCTGAAGCAATGGAAAGGAAATGGAAGAAACAGATTGTTTCCAATGTCAATGTAACCGTACCTCTTAAACACTCCTCCTGTCCATACACTCACATTCTATATCTAACCAAGACAATAGACAAAGCAGCCGGGATAGGAAAGTAGTTATGTCCAGAAAAGATGAATGGTTTTCATGTTTCCTACCTCTTTCATTTTCCCATTCATGCAATATTCTTGTAACTCTCTAATACTTGGGGTCACACTCAAACATGAATGGTTGGTTGTTTGCTCTGCTTCATTCTCCAGCCATTTCTAGTCTTTTTAGGGGTTCTAAAAATTTTCTCATCTGACATTTCACTTACGTGGGAGTTGGTTTTCTTTTCAATAAACTCATTGATCTTTAGAATCCCTGATTTAAAATCTAAGTTTGCCCCATTACTAACACTTCTGTGATCTCATTCTCTCCACCACTTTACTCCAACAAAGAAACAATTCTTGGAGTGAACTCATGGATAGTGCCTTGGCCTCTACCTTCCTGGCTCAATCCTGGTTATGAAGATGACATCTTTGCTCTGTAAAATGGGAAGTTCTGGGCCCAGAGTGCCTCGTCCCTTAGTTTCCCCATCTTATCACTTAACATTCGAAACCCAAACAAAAATCAAAACGAGTTTACTCCTACATAAACATCAATTTATGGATGAAGAGCCTGTGAAACACCTCAACAGAAATATAGCTGACACATGGTGAGTCCTGTGTACTTTCATATTAAGTATGAATATATTATATACATATTATATAATTTTATTTAATACCCCATACAAGGGAATACTACAGTTCATCATTTTTTCTAGGATATGAATAATCACAGAACAATTGGTGTGGGTGCCTTGTAAGTGTGTTTGACTTGGTGTAAAACAGTCTAGACAATTCCGGAGAGCAGCTGATGCCTGCCCCTGCAGGAGACTGGAGGTGCCTCCCAGCTCTGTCTTCGATCCACTTTGTGACTTTCTGGACTTTAGTTTCTTCATCTTTAAAAAAAATAATTAAGGCCCATAACCTCAAAGGTCTCCTATGGCCTGCAATGATATCAGTATATGGCAGTCATTGGCTCATTTATTGATATAGCTTAATAAAATGCCAAGTCCCTCATTTTACTCATTCCATCTTCCAAGAGAAAGGCCAATTCTTCCTTGGGCACTGCATGCCACTGCTGATGCCAAGCTCTACCCTTGGCACAGTGTTCCTTTAATATTCCCTGTGGGAAATGCCTGCTTTTCCATCCAGGTATCATGTCTACACTCAGCTTTGCTTGCCCTTGGTTAGGTTTGGTCTCTCGTTGCTATGCTTTGTTCACACCCTGCACAAAGCTGTTGGAGGAGTTACCCCATGGTAGTGAAGTAATTTGTTTCCTGTCTGCCTCCTCTCCAGCTGGACACCGAATTCTTCATGGCCAGACACCAGGCTTTTTTGTAATTTAAAAAAAAAATTTAATGTTTATCCATTTACTTTTGAGAGAGAGAGAGAACACAAGAAGAGCAGGGACAGAGAAAGGGAGACACAGAATCCAAAGCAGGCCCCAGGCTCTGAGCTGTCAGCACAGAGCCCAACGTGGGGCTTGAACTCACAAACCGTGAGATCATGACCTGAGCCAAAGTCAGACACTTAACCAACTGAGCCACCCAGGTGCCCTGACTAGACACCAGTCTTCAACAGAATTTAATCTCATGAGTTTTGTTCCCTGTCATTTCCCAGTGGCCTGGCATGTGCTAGTGGCTAAGTAAATATTTTCTGAATAGAAGAATGAATAAACATATTAATTGACATCTACTAATGTCAGTATCATCAGTACCTCTCAGAGAACAGCATGTTATAAACATTATACGAATGATTGGAAGTCACAACAAATAATGTACATTTCCAGAAAATACACTAGTGAGTGCAGAAAAAAGATATCTATTTTACAAAATGCAATGTCAAAGCATAATTATTTTGTTAAAAATACAAGTAAAAATTATTTCTTGAAATTTAGAAGCTTGCCAACACTGTGTACTAAGTTATTCCAAAGGTGCTCAACGGGAGTCAGAGAAAAATCAAGAAGAGTAATTTCATTATCAATGTCTCCTTTCAAGTCCATGCTTCAGTTTTAATAAAAAGAAGAGTCAAAGAAGTTACGAAATTATTTCACAGGACTGGAAAATGTGGGCTGCCATCAATAGAATTATACTAACACAGTATCATATTAATAGCTTCAGTATTCTGAAATCTCATTTCAATTTCTTAGGTAGGAAACGCCTAAGAAAGTAACTATTAGTATGTAAAGTGTAGCCTCATCTTTGTAAACACCTCATGAGTTGGTCAATAATTCATGTCTCCCTCCAGCTTATGTGTGGCCACAATTATTGTAACAAATCCAAGAAATAATAATCTGTTGGTAAATACACATTAGCATATTTCAAATGTACATACTATCCTATTCTGATGATAAACATGTATTTTAAAGACAGAACAAAATTATAATAGATATTTGTCAGGTGTTTTCTCAACTACAACTCATGTATAAATCCATCCTCTGGTTTTCTTTCAAAATTTATCAGGATTACCTTTATTAATTTCTCTTAATAGCAATTCAAAATAACTAGACTATAAAAATAAAAAGAATACCTATAATCACAACCAACTACATAGAAACAATTCCTATCAACACCTTGCTATGGATACACTTTATTAAGTCCATGTTTTTAACTGAAAATGAGATCATGCTACTTTGGGACTAGCTTTTTAAACTGTAATATGTCAGGTGCACATCTGACTCTTGATTTCGGCTCAGGTCACGATCCTGGGGTCGTGGGATCGAGCCCCGTGGCTCCACACTGAGCACGGAGCCTGCTTCAGATTCTCTCTCTCTCCCTCTACCCCTCTACCCCCTGAGCTCCCTCTCTCTAATATAAATAAATAAATAATAAACAAACGGACTGCAGTACGTTGTGATAAACTTTCTATATCATTTGATATATTTTGTCAACACTTTAATTGTTGCCAACTGAGTCATTATATTGAAGCTTCATAATGTATTTAGCTAGCCATTTGTTTGGCGTTATTTAGCACTTAAGTAGCCATTCATGTATACCCGGGATTTTTAACTCCAATCCTATTACCACTTCTGGCTGGATGATCCTTAGTTTTGAGGGTCCGTCCTGTGAATTGTAGGATGTTGGCTGCTCTCTACTGCATGTAGTAGCGTCCCCTCCCTCAAGCTGTGACAACCACACATTTCTCCAGACATTGTCAAATATTCCCTGGCGGACACAATTGCTCTCAGTTGGGAACCACTCCCATGGACAAATAACTGCATATACTGTGGATTGTTCCCATTGAATATTTTCCCTGAGGCAGAACTCCTAAACCAAAGGACGTGACTTTTAGAGGGTTGGATTATGTGTGGCCAAATGGCTTCTCCTGAAGACAGATCGTGTCAACTCCCTGAGCCAACAGCACACAGCGAGATGTTCTATTTCCCTTTCTCACCAGCATTGAATGGTTTCCTTTTTGAAAAATCTATGCCAACTTGAGAGTATCTCATTGCTGCTTAAACACACATGTTTTAAAACTATTGGGAAGATAAAACACTTTAAAATATGTTTCTGCAACATCTTTACTCTTTGGTGAACAGTCTTTTTTTTTCTTTTGTCTTTTCCTCATAAAGGATTTTCTTTCTTTGATTTTCTAAGAGTTCTTTACATATTAAGAAATTGCCACTGACTATGTTATGTAGCAAATGCTGTTTTCCCCATTTTTTCTCTACCTTTATTTTTCATTTAGTTATTGCTTTTATGCAAAAGCTTCATAATATTGTTTCTCTCTGCATTGCTTTTATAAATTCTGATCTTGATATCATGTTAAAGGATATCTTTACGTTCTTAAAATTACATAAATATTGAACTATATTTTCTTATAGTACTTTTATTTTTTTCTTGATTTCTTTTTTTAATTTAAGTTTTAGTTAGTTAACATACAGTGCAATATTGGTTTTGGGAGTAGAATTCAGTGACGCATCACTTACATACACCACCCAGTGCTCTTCCCAACAGTGCCCTCCTTACTACCCATCACCATCTAGTCCAAGCCCCACCCACGTCCCTCCATCAACCCATTGTCCTTCTCTATCTTTAAGAGTCTCTTGTGGTTTGTTTCCCTCTCTTCTCTTTCCCCTCTTTCCCACATGTGGATCTGTTTTGTTTCTTAAATTCCACATACGAATAAAATCAAATGGTATTTGTCTTTCTCTGATTGACTTATTTTGCTTAGCATAATACTATCTAACTCCATCCATGTAGTTACAAATGGTAAGTTTCCATTCTTTTTATATGGCTGAGTAGTATTGTATATATGCCACGTCTTCTCTATCCATTCATCAACTGATGGACATTTGGGCTCTCTCCATAGTTTGGCTGTTATTGATAATGCTTTTCTGATAGCTTATATTTGAATACTTTAAGCAGAGACTCTTTTGGGGAAGCAATGTGTGAGGTGATTTTCAAAATACTTTGATGTTAAAGATAAGGGGCCTCCATACTTGGGTGAGTGGGACCCCCAGACTAGCTCACCATTATGTTTCACTCTGCTAGCTCACTTGGGTCCCCTCATTCTTTCTTGCTGTTTCTCCTATCATGATCACAATTTGATCGTGAAATAGGTGCCAACAGAGTCAAACAGAAGAAAAAAGGAAGAAAGAGAAACTAAACTTACCTGTGAACATGAAAACCCGTTATGGGTAGAAAATTAGTATATAATATAATGGTATTGATGGAGACTGCTTGCTATTGGCTGAATCAAGCCTTATTCCCACTGAGCTCCATCCTTCAGCCCTTTGAGATTTGTGGAGGGTTGTAAGTACACAAAATCTTTCTGTGTATGAAACCTACTTACTTCCTCACAAGAATCCTACTGGAAATTTTAGTCATTCTCAGATCATTATTTTATTTTTATTTTTTTTAATATTTTTATTTTTATTTCTAGGAGAGAGAGAGAGACAGCGTGAGCAGGGGAGGGTCAGAGAGAGAGGGAGTCACAAACTGAAACAGGCTCCAGGCTCTGAGCTGGCAGTCAGCACAGAGCCCGACGCGGGGCTCGAACCCATGAACCGCAAGATCATGACCTAAGCGAAAGTTGGACGCTTAACCAACTAAGCCACCCAGGTGCCCCGTCTCAGATCATTATTGAGACAGCAACAGTTCAGTGCCTCATGGCCATCATGCAGCTACTGGCCATCATGCAGAAATTGGGGTACTGAGAAAATCCTTGATTCCTTGTATATCACTGCTATCTCTGTTACAACAGTGCAAGACATAAGGTCACAAAAGGCTCTGTTGTTGTTGAGAAAAGAAATCTATATCGGGCTTTGGCAGGAATGTAATTCACAGCTTTCTGCTTGTCACAGTGAATTGATGTCTCCAGGACTTTGTGACTCTACCTGGGATTAGCATGTGAAGTCGGAGAGCCTCCTAGGAGTAGAGCAGGAATGTGAAGCATTCTTCAAAAAACTGTAAAGTCACATGAGTGCCCAGGTCTCAGAGCTGGACCACTTGAATCAATTTCCTGCAGATGGCCTCCCTGAACTGAGACAAAGGCTCCTCAGGTTTTCAGTTAGTTTCCCATCCTTCGATAGCTTTTCTTAACCACAAAACTTATTTTAAAGAAAAAGAATGCAATCTTGGGGCACCTGGGTGGCTCAGTCGGTTAGGCATCCGACTTCAGCTCAGGTCATGATCTCATGGTTCGTGAGTTAGAGCCATGCATCATGCTCTGTGCTGACAGCTCAGAGTCCGGATCCTGCTTTGGATTCTGTCTCTTCCTCTGTCTCTCCCTCCCTCTCTCTCAAAAATAAACAAACAACAAAAAATTTTTAATTAAAAAAAAAATGCACTCTTTAGGAAAGGATCCAGACATAGGAGTAAGATGCAGAATTTGGAAAAGGCAGCTATTGTTGATGTGTCCATCGTTCCTAAATCCAACACACCCAGTTACTTTCTGAG
Source organism: Crocuta crocuta (assembly GCF_008692635.1). Lineage (NCBI taxonomy): Eukaryota > Metazoa > Chordata > Mammalia > Carnivora > Hyaenidae > Crocuta > Crocuta crocuta. The sequence goes on from NW_027527624.1 coordinate 3,526,353, forward strand.
CTTCCCAGAAACACCACTTAATCTACTCTCTGTAGGCACGACTGCTGAATAAAGAGCTCCCCACCCCCAGCTCCCTCTCTCCTCTCCCAGCAAAAAATACTTAGAAACCTTCATATTTTCTCTTCTGTTCCAACTATTGACCCAATTTTATAGGCAATAGGCTGTTTTTAAGTTTGGTAATTATTTTTAATTTTTCACTTTTCTTTCTGATTATTTTTTCCATCAAGGCTATATCTAGTATTGGATAACGCTGAAGAATATGCTGTCTTCATTAAAACAGTTGAGAATGAGGCAAGAACAGACTGGAAAGTGATCTCTTCACAACTTCAATTATACGTTTTACAAGGGGTGCTTGGCATCATTAAAAATGACCAACTTTACACTCACACACACCCTTGTATTGTTGTGGGGACTTGCTCTTTGAAGTCTTTCTTTTCACTGGTTAAGAACAGCACAGCTAGGGGTGCCTGGGTGGCTCAGTTGGTGAAGCTTCTGACTTCAGCTCAGGTCATGATCTCACAGTTCATGGGTTTGAGCCCCACGTCGGGCTCTGTGCTGAGAGCTAGCTGAGAGCCTGGAGCCTGCTTCAGATTCTGTGTCTCCTCTCTCTCTGACCCTCCCCTGCTCACGCTGTCTCTCTCTCTTTCTCAGAAATAAATAAAACGTTAAAAAAAAAACTTAATAAAAGAACAGCACATCTAGTAAAATAGAGTCATATAGCTTTAAACTGTCTGCATCCAACATTGATATCCTAAAAAATGGTCCATCTCCCTCAATGCTTAGCGACTTCTGGACTTTTCTTATGACTTACTCTGTATGTTTCTGGAATACGTCACAGCAAGACAAAGCTCTTAGAAATGAACGTGCAACTCAAATCTGTCTTTTTCTCACAGAAATGATTGACTTTCTGGAGAATAATCTGGTTCAGTGGGTCTGAGAAATAACTATCAGGATGCCCTTTTCATTATTTTTAGCCCTTTGGGCTGATGATATGTTTTGCTGTCTGGAAACATCATTACTGATTAGAGTAAATGGATAACAACAAATTATGGAAAGGAAGAGAAGAGAAAGAGTAATTTGCTTTCAGCTAATGCTGAAATGGATACAAGGAGGGGGAAAGTAAGATTGAAATTGTATAGTAATGCTATCACAAAACTAAATCAAAATTTTCCATTTTATATGAGGGCACAAAGAAATATGAAAAAAATAATAGGGTTTTTTTTGGATAGGATTGTTCTATTTTTGCTTCCTCTTGATGTAAAACTTGGTAAATATTATGTATAAAGATTACATTTTTTAGAGTAAAATGTATTTGTTTGTTTTTCTTAAACAGTTTATTGTTAACTTGGTTTCCATATAACACTCAGTGCTCATCCCAACAAGTGCCCTCCTCCATGCCCATCACCCTCTTCTCCTCTCCCCCACCCCCATCAGCCCTCAGTTTCTTTTCAGCATTCAAGATTCCCTCATGGTTCGCCTCTCTCCCTCTCCCCCACTATTTTTCCCCTTCTCCTCCCCCAAGATCCTCCAGTAAGTTCCTCCTAGTCCACCTATACGTGCAAACATATGGTATCTGTCCTTCTCTGCCTGACTTATTTTGCTCAGCATAACACCCTCAAGGTCCATCCATGTTGCTACACATGGCCAGATTTCATTGTTTCTCATTGCCATGTAGTATTCCATGGTATAGACAAACCACATCTTCTTGATCNTTTGTGGGTTCAAGTCCCGCGTCAGGCTCTGTGCTGACAGCTAGCTCAGAGCCTGGAGCCTGCTTCAGATTCTGTCTCCCTCTCTCTCTGACTCTCCCCTGCTCACGCTTTCTCTCTGTCTCTCTCTCAGAAATAAATGAAAACATTAAAAAAGTTTTTTTTAAAAAAAGAAGGGATGATGTATTTTGTCAAATGCTTTTTCTGCATTGACAGGATCATATGGTTTTTATATTTTCTTNTATTTCTGAGGGATTGATTGTAATAAGTCCCTTTTCATTCACGATTTTGTCTATTTGGGTGTTCTCTCTTTTCTTTTTGTGAAGCCTGGCTAGGGTTTGTCAATTTTGTTTATTTTTCAAATAACCAACTCTTGGTTTCATTGATCTGTTCAACTGTTTTTTGGATTCTATATTGTTTATTTCTGCCCCGATTTTTATTATTATCTTTTGCTATTGGGTTTGGGGTGCTCCTGTTGCTCTCCTTCTAGTTCCTTTAGGTGAGCTGTTAGATTTTGTATTTGCGCTTTTTCTCATTTCTTGAAATAGGCCTGGAGTGCAATGTACTTTTGTCTTTGGACTGCCTTTGCCATATTCCATAGAGTTTGAATTGTTGTATTTTCTTTTTTTAAAATATTTTTATTTATTTCTAGGACAGAGAGAGAGAGAGACAGCGCGAACAGGGGAGGGTCAGAGAGAGAGGGAGACACAGACTCTGAAATTGGCTCCAGGCTCTGAGCTGGCAGTCAGCAATGAGCCCGATGCGGGGCTCGAACCCACCAACCGCGAGATCATGACCTAAGCGAAAGTCGGACGCTTAACGGACTAAGCCACCCAGGCGCCCCTGAATTGTTGTATTTTCATTTTCATTTGTTTCCATATATTTTTAAATTTCTTCTCTAATCACCTGATTGGCACATTCATTCTTTAGTAAGGTGTTCTTTAACCTCCATGTTTTTGGATGTTTTTCAGACTTTTTCCTGTGGTTGATTTCAAGTTTCATAGCATTGTGATCTGAAAGTGTGCATGGTATGATCTCAAATCTTTTAGATTTATTGACGGCTGCTTTATGTCCCAGTATGTGAATCTATCTTGGAGAATGTGCCATGTGCACTTGAGAAGAAAGTCAATTCCATGGCCTCAGGATGTAGAGTTCTAAATATATCTGTCAAATCCATCTGGTCCAATGTATCATTCAAGTCCATTGTTTCTTTAGTGATTTTTCTAACTAGTTGATCTATCCATTGCTGTAAGTGGAGTATTAAAGTAAAATATTTACTAGAGTTAGTAAAGAAAAAAAAAATCTCAGCCATGTCTTGGGGAAAATCCTTTACGATTTCAGAAACATGCAAATCAGTAACTAGATTGGACAGTTTCAGTGCTCATCCTGTAACTATGAAAAATCTCAGTAAACCTGGAAATGCCAATTTACTTCCAAGCCAATTTCTCATGAACTAAGGTTTTGTTGTTGTTAATTGAAGTACAGTTCACACATGAACTAGGTATTTTTAATGTAGCCAGCTAGGCTGGGAGTCTGGAAGGTGACGGTTTGGTCTCTGTGTGTGTGTGTCTATCTCCCTCCCTCTCTTGCCTTCCCCCCACTGCTACGGAAAACCAGCACGCAGTTGATTCAACAGATGCCACAGGTTTTCTCTGGCTCAGGCACTGGAATGCAACAGATTCCTTCGAGCTGGGCTTTCTCGGTTTATTTCAGCAGCGATCCTCACAACAATCTGTAAATACCTCATTACATTTTGTAACATTCTGAGTGGCTGATAACATACATCTGGTTGGTTCTTCTTGGCTAAGATTGTGTATTGGCCAGTGATTGCTACTGGCCATTTCCAGATGTAATGGAAAGTGTTCACCTCAGTGAGGAAAGGAAGGTAAAGGGCCAAGGATATTTTTCCTGGATGTACTTCTGAAAATTGTCTTTGGTTAAATTACAAAGTATTTCTCATATGTGGAATTTGAGAAACTTAACAGAGGACCATAGGGAAGGGGAAGGGGAAAGAATAGTTAAGGAGAGGAAGGGAGGCAAACCATGAGACTTAAATACTGAGAACAAACTGAGAGTTGATAGGAAGGTGGGGGAAAGGGGAAAATGGGTGACGGGCACAGAGGAGGGCACTTGTTGGGATGAGCACTGGGTGTTACATGGAAACCAACTTGACAATAAATTATAATAAAAAAAGGAAAACATTACAAAGTATTTCACAAGGCAAAGTGTAGCTATTTGGCTGAGAACTTAATGCTTGCTGGTGTGCAGACACTGCATTGTCTTGAGCTAGGTGGGATGCAGTGATTTTAATTTGTAGGTCAGAGAGACCCCCATCCCCCACCCCCACATCAGAAGAGCTATCAGCCCTCGGAAATCTGTCTTTCATGGTGGCGCATTCATGGCTTCAGTGCCTGCATCCTTATTTTCAATTAGAGATATTCTTGAATGGGATCTAATTATATAGCTCAATCACATCTTTCTATAATATTTTTTATGATTTTTATAATGTTATAATAACACTTTTTGAATGTTGTGGGCAAGGTTTGAAAAAACCAAAGATTTAATGTTTTCCAGAATCACTAATAAAACCTGCTAGAGTCTAGACAACAAAAAAGCCAACACGATTTTTAGTTAATACTCTGTGCTTCTGCACATTACTTATTTTGTAGTTGCTGAAGGATAGTGGTGATACAAAAACAACCAGAGCTTTTTAAATTTAATTTTATTTTTAGAATGGCTCAATTTTCTCACTGATATTAAAAGTTACCTTAAGTGTAAAAATACAAAGGATATTGGTGGCCCAGTGACTGACTTGTAAAATCAATTAAATTACTCCATTTTCCCCCCCGTATCCAGTATGTATCCATACACTTGTTGAAATTTGTCACATCGCCTATAGTGAACACACTAGCTTAACCCAACTGAATGCCCAGCTCCCTCTAGCCACTACCACTGTGGTGTCTCTGTGTTCAAATTCCAACATGTCAACTTTTTGGAGCTTTTCATTACCAGCTCAGTGCTTCTGTGCTATCTGGGCCTTCTGCTACTAAATTGATCCAACTTTCTGCTCTTATTAAGGTCTACTGCCAGTACATCCCTAACTGTATTGGCCACACACAATGCATTCAGAAGGTCCAAATAGGCTACCACAGCCACCAAGAGCATGACCCAGTCTCCCAGAGTTCATGCTGGAAGTGGTCAGATAAATCACGAATCCACTGGTTCTCAGAGTGTGGCGCTTGGACCAATAGCATCAGCATCAACCAGGACCTTGTTAGAAAGGCAGCTTATCAGACCCACCCTCAAGGCCCTGCTAAATCTGGGGGTGAGACTCTGTGATCTGCATTTTAACAAGCCCTCCAGTTGATTCTGTTGCACACTCAAGTTTGAGAACAACTGATCTAACACAACCCGCTCCCCCATTTTACAGATGAGAATCTGAGACTCGTGAAGATGTAAGGAGTTATCCATGACCTCACTCCTAGTTGGTGCTGAAGTCAAGGCTAGAACTGACATCTAGCCTTGTCCAGGATGTCCAGTCCAGGGCTTTCTATGGTCCATAATAGCATTATTATTCATCATGTCATTGTTTGCTGACCTTGTCTAAAGTAAGAAATTCATGCTAATAAATACAAAACTCTGAAAGGGGCTGGAAGTAGTGAGAATTGAGGCTGTAAAGGCATGTGCCATTGCTTCATCTCACTATTCTTACTCTATCTGCAGACAGCTAAATCTTGAAAACAATGAATATATCCACTAGGAGAATCAGATCAAAGCACTTAACTACATCTGACTAATAGTGCTCAATAAGGCAAGTAATGGATTGTATTTATTAATGTTCCGAAGGGGGGAAAGCAAAACAATGGAGACATGGGAGTTTGATCATTAGAACAAAGGGCCATGAGCATCTCCTGTCCACACCTCCTTATCTGCAAATTTAAAAATCACATAGAATTTTAACAATGAGGGTTTTTAAGACTCGCTTTACGTGTGTGCACATTAGAGCTTTTGATGGATGTGCACAGGCTAGGAAGAAAGCCCTTTGCGATTATCGCTCTGCTAAGTCACAAATATGGACATTAAAAATGTGGATCATCTCAAGTTGAGGTCAAATATTCCCCTTGATCGTCCTTGAGCTGGTTCAGCTGGCTGATTATTCACTTGCCAAAATAAGCTCTCAAATAAACAAATGGTCTGCTGGAAGATCAAAGTAGGAGACATTCAAGTGCTTAGTGAATTCGGCAGTGACAAACACTAGGAGGGAAACAAAAGAAAAAGTGGGTCCTTGAGAGAACATGTCTAGCCTGCTCCCCAGACTCCACATCTATGCATGCAGAACTATAGCCCTCCAAGTCTCGCTGCTGCTGAACAGCCAAGTACTACTTGAAATGCAGTGACAGAAATGTTCAAAGTCTTATCGCAACAGAAACAACTTGGCCCCAAAGTCAGCATTTTACTGAAGAAAAAAGATTGACTGAACCAAGGACAATTCCCTAGACACATCACTCTGTACCAAGAATGAATGATGGTAGTGAAAGCACAGTCATCCCTGGAGTCGTTTACAGTTCCCGAAGAACCTTCTAGAAGGACCATTTATAGCTGATGAATTTAAAACATAACTGTAAAAGAAAGATTTGGGGGCTGAGATTGGGGCTGAATTTATACGAGTCTCTATAAATACATGTACACTTACTAAAATGAAGCAATAAAAGTATAGTAAATAATGCTCCGTCAGTTTTGATACATAATAAGTTAGAAGTCCTAACACAATACTATTGAATTCCATTTCTCTTTCCTTGATGACACATATTCCTTAAGATCTTCCACTGCAGATTCAATGAAACGTCTGCAAATTCTTCTGTTATATATTAAGATGCATATTTTTCCAGGCTTTAAAAAAAAATCCAAACCCTTAATGCCTTAGAAATTCTAAACTCTCACCTCCTCTTACTTGCCCGGGTTGCAGTAATCCAATGGTATGGGGTTAAAATAAAATAAAATACAAAACTGCTTGGGGAAATTTAGCTCTGTTGACTATTTGGAAAGCTACATTCTTTTACCTGACATCTTCTGCCTACAAAGACTTCATGAAAAAGCACAGGCCAACAACCCTCTCAATTCAGCTCAACTTCCTCTGTTGTGATGCTTGCGGCCAGAGAATGCATCTGAGGCACAAGTCTCCTTTCATTTTTCTCCCGCTAAGATTTTATTTAAAAAAGTCTAGCCCCTTCCCTGTGGTTTGTTTGTTTTATATACTCCATTTTCTATTCTTCGCCCCGTAGGTACATTCTCTATGTGGAATGATGTGTATGTTGTGTGCACTAGAAGTACAATTCTGAAGATGGATGAGAAACAAACAAGGTATTAAAATTTTTGCCAGAGGAACTTACTCTTTGACCACAAACTTTATACTTATTTGTGAGGTGAAATGATTTATCTATTTCTCCATTCTGTGATATTCCCAGAAGGGCACGGGCATCTGCAGCTGTGCCTGACTTTTTTTTTTAATGTTAACGCTTATTCATTTTTGAGACACAGAGAGTGAGCAGGGGAGGGGCAGAGAGAGGGAAGGAAACACAGAATCCGAAGTAGTCTCTAGGCTCTGAGCTGTCAGCAGAGAGCCCGATGCGGGGCTCAAACTCACAAACTGCGAGATCATGACCTGAGCTGAAATCGGATGCCCAACCGACTGAGCCACCCAGGCACCCCAGTTGTGCCTGGTTTTTACTCACTTTGTGGATTCTCCATTTTTAATCCAGTACAAGTTTCCCAATGGCTGAGAAGCACACTCTTGGACTGCTCTCCTGCTGATGAGTAATCGCTATAGATCCAGGGAACACGTTCTTAATTAAATACTAATCTGACCCCAAAAAATCACTTCATATGTAAACCCACTTTAAGAGTAATGAGAGCAAATACTCCAAACACTACTCACAAATGCATTTTTAAGATAAGCCATTGTTGCAGACCATGCCCACTGCATTCTGCTCTTTAATACATGTCATTAAATCTGACACAGAACCCTGAATCTCACTTACTTCTCCTTAGTGTAGTATTCTCTCTTCACCATGGCAGGAAGAGAATGTGATTCCATTCAATTTATGTATGAATCCCATGGTCTCTAATATTTTAAAGCCTTACAGATGAGTCAAACTCACCTAGAAGATATTTAAAAAGATCCTATGTAGATTCTAAAACAACCAGAGTCAAAGGATTTCTGAATCACCCACACCTCAAGATTACTCCCTGGCACAACATGAAGTCTGGCCTGGATGGACTTCCAGTCAACTGAGTTCTTTTTTTCTTTTTAAGTTTATTTATTTTTGAGAGAAAGAGAGAGAGTGTGTGAGCATGAGTAGGGGAGGGTCAGAGAGTGAGGGGGACAGAGAATCTGAAGCAGGCTCCAGGCTGCCAGCACAGAGCCCAATGCAGGGCTTGAACTCATGAACTATAAGATCATGACCTGAGCCGAAGTCAGACGCTTAACCAACTGAGCCACCCAGGCGCCCCAACTAAGTTCTGATTGGAACCTCAAAGTTCACATGGGAACATCTCCTTCAAACTGTATCATATTTTGTGCATCTTTCGGTCTCCTAACAGTCCCCTTTTCCGTTCCAAATTGTAGTTCCCATCTGACAAATGAGCAAGAAAAGGTCAACAAAAAGTTTTACTATTGGGCCAGAGCCTTATGGGGAAAAAGGCCACTTTTCATAGACAATTGTGATGGTATTGGTTTTGTGCAGGACTCTACTTTTACTGAATGTCATGAACATATTTTCCTGAAAGCACACAACCCTTAGAAAGTATAGTAACCCTGGAATCAAGATACGTGAAGAGACCCTGTTTGAAGATAGTGTAGGAATTATGTGTTTTTGCAAAAGATTAACTTTCATCTTTCTCTTTCAATGTAATAGGTGTAAGCAGGCAATTTTTGGAACAGGAACGATAGTGCTCAATAGTCTACATCTTGCAAACTTGGGCACCATTTTCTTCCAGATGTGAAATGAACACTGAAGGTAATTCACACTTGGGCAAATGCTCTTCTGTGCCACATTCCACACACATGCTGCTCCCTGCTTCCTGCTCTATCAGCTTTATCTTTGGTTTTATGTGCCCTTACATGCTTTACTCCAGGACTGTGGTGAAAAGGATGCTTTAAAAGGTGGTATATAGACATTGGAGTCAGGCAGCTGCTCATGACAGGAGGCCAAAAGCAATCCAAAATCCCCTAAACAGAAACCTTTCCACCGATGTAGCCCAAGACACAGGTTTCACGTACCAGAAGGCAAAATAAAAGCAAACCTAAACACAAAAAAGCATGAAACGTCTCATAAATTCAGAATGTGGCTTGTAAGTCAAATGTTCAATCAGACTTGCCAGGAATGGCAGGTGGGGCTGCTGGAAATATTCAGAGTCAGACAGAAGAGACCAAGCACGCGCGCGCACACACACACACACACACACACACACACACACACCAGCGTCTTCCCTGACCTTCCAGGGCCAGGTGGCTGAGCGCTCTGCCTCTGTGCTGTCCCTGGGACCCTACCTAAGCCCACGGATGTGCCCAGCACACACAGCAGACACCCCTTGACGAACAGACGCTGGTGGCTGGGAACGATGGTGTTTTTGGGCCCCGCGGGTCTGAAACCATTGGAGACCATTTCTGGCAGACTCTCAAGCCCAGGGCACTGCAGAAACAGCACTGAAACAACCTGCCAGTACGCCCGGGAAAAAGGCCTATCTACCTGCTTGGAGCTTCAGCCTGAGGGACAGGATTAGCATCTATCTAGAAGGCTGCAGAGGTGTGCTCAGGGAACTAGATGGAGGATACCATCTTTGTGCTCTTCCTTGGGCTCCTTACAGTGTTCTGGTACCTTCCAGAATAGAGTTCATACATATGTCTGGAGCCCCAATCTTTGCAACTCTTGTGTCGTTCCAATTTTAGTATATGTGCTGCCGAAGCGAGCACTCTTTGCAACTCTTGTGAAGGAGACACCTCCAGATCAGCCGGTCTAGCGCCCAGCAGGGTTGACAATCGCAGTCCCACAGGACTGTCCATATTTACATACCTTAAACACTGCTGCCTGGGGGTCTAGCTTCCAGTCAGCTGGAAACTGGGTGCTGACACAGATCTCTCCCTCGGGAGCAGTCACAGAACTTGGCCCTCCCTCAACAACGCAGTCCTATCAAAAATCTATCAGGCTGTCTTGAACCTGACAGTCACACAGGTTCAAGAAACGACTGAGAGAGCTCAAACAAGGTTAAACAGGAAGGTTTATCTCCAGCACACGGTTGCTCCCTCAAGACTCAGAGAAGTAGCTGTTTCACCTAATACATATCACTCACCCATTCGTTGGATTCCTTTCACATTTTTCCTGAGAAACTGGGTTCCAGCTTCCAAATAATTAAATATTTATAACTAACCATTTAGACTGTTCAGCAACGAGCCAGAGAAATGGGAACTGTGGAGAAATGCAACAATTCAGACTCCCCTGACTTTTACGTTGCGGTAACAGTTTGAGTTTTGTTCAACAAAGCATAGGCAATTCAATATACAGTGTGTATAAGATTGAAAAGAAGTGATTTAAAATTTATTAAGGATGCCAAGTCTCCAACACCAGGGAAGAAGACATAAAAGTACAAATGATTTCAGCGGGCCTGGGTGGCTGAGTCGGTTAAGTGTCCAACTTCGGCTCAGGTCAGAATCTCATGGTTCGTAGGTTCAAACCCCGCACTGGGCTCTGTGCTGACCGCACAGAGCCTGGAGCTTACTTGCTCAGATTCTGTGTCTCCCTCTCTCTCTCCACCCCTCCCTAACTCATGCTCTGTCTCTCACTTTCTTTCTCAAAAATAAATAAACATCAAGAAAATGTTTAAGAAGTACAAATGATTTAAATGATAATTACAATGTCATCTCATCTATCCATAGTGCAGGTCATCCAAGACTAGACCACCCTCATTCATTTATTCATCGGTTGTTTGGGCTTATCACTCATTCCCTCATATTACAGGGATTTACTGAATACCTACTTTGTGCTGGACGTTGTTCCAGGGGGTGGGGAAGGAACAGTACAGCCATCAATAAAGCATACAGAAGTCTTTCCCTCACCCAGCTTTCTTTCTGGGGGAGCTTTGTCACTTCTGACATCTGTTTCTAAAAATGGTGAAAGTACTTTCATCAGCCAAATTCCGTAATTCGTTGGCTTCGAGAAGTTTTAGTGTCCAGTTTGTAGAGATGGGTTTGCTCTTTTTCCATACTCCATTATTTTAAACTGCCTAAACAGCTTCAAAATTAACCACCCCAGGGAAAACACTTAGGAAACACTTTTCAGATTTTGATTTATTGAAGACAAAACCATTTGTATCTCTCTCAAGGGAGTATTTATAGATATGTACCCCATATAAGTAATCTCATCAAGTAATTTTGGATGAAAACATTTCTTAAAGCAGCAGAAGGTGACTATGAAGCAGAAACAGACTTAAGTAATCTGTGTGCACAATTCATCACTCACTCATCTTCTCCAGAGCTCTGGGTCTGTGCCGACACACTGCTCACTCTAGCATCCGTAAAACCATTACTTCGCACTTTTGTTCAAACCTACTTCTATCCACCATTGGTACATCTGTCCCCTGACCACTGTGCCCCTGCAGTCAGTGGGTTTACTTTATATCTGTGAAGTAATCTTATTCTAGCTGAAGTGTTCGTGTTTCCAGGGGAAAACTTTATTTTTTTCCCCTATTCAACCTATATAGATGGTGTTCAAACTCTTAAAGATGGCTCCATTTTCTTCATAAAACTTAACTAGACTGTATGTGTCTTCCTGGCTTTCTTGCCTCATACCTTGCCTTTTTCAGCGAGGCAGCCTCTGAGAACACATGAATTAATATTCCCCGCACAAAGCCAGATGTATTTTAAAAAGTTGTAATCTTTGATTCTTTTTCCACCCAAGAACAGCGTTTTCTGGGAAAAGAAGAAAAACAAAGCAGGGAAGGAGCTTTAAATCTTCCACAAAAGGTAGTGAATGCCAAAGAATGACTTCCTCCACATAATAATTTCACCATGACTGTCGATCCACAACTTTTGGAAAGAAAAACTCTTTTTTTTCCTTCCTACGTTGAAAATTCATGCGAGAACTGCATGAGAAAGAAGTTGCAATTATCTGTGCAAAACACTCCTGGCTATCCAATGGGCAAATCACCAACAAAAGTGGGTATTATGCTTAATGAGGTAGAACTGTTATCAAAATTAAAAATACGTATCAGTAGGGGCGCCTGGGTGGCTTAGTCAGTTAAGCGTCCGACTTTCGCTTAGGTCATGATCTCGCGGTTCGTGGGTTCGAGCCCTGTGTCGGGCTCTGTGCTGACTGCTAGCTCGAAGCCTGGAGCCTGTTTCAGTCTGTGACTCCCTCTCTCTCTGACCCTCCCCTGCTCATGCTGTCTCTCTCTCTCCTAGAAATAAATAAAACATAAAAAAAAATTTAAAAAAAAATACGTATCAGTAGACTTGAAGTGTGTTTGCGGAACTGTGAAAGATGAACACTAGGCAAGCTGAAAGCAAGACCACCAATTTACATCATATTTCCATTTTTAAGAATATTTCCTAAATAACAATCTTCGGCAACGTGCCATCTGTTTGCAATGAGAAATGTTCCAAGAGCATGAGGACACGTGCTATTTACGTGGATGATAGTGCCTTCTGGTCTTCCTCCTCATTTAGCCTCCCCAGTATGAGAACACACAGGAGACATTTCTTTCTCTCTTAGGAAACTGTATGATTGCCCAAGGCAACTACACTCTTGAAGGCTTACAAATATACTGAATCGTGAAACTGACTGTGTTTCTCTTTTTGTTTGGACAGTTCGGGAAGTCAGCCAAACTTGAGACCACCTCTGACAAATGTGGCAAAGCCCAGCCTTGGTGAGTATTACCGGTTCCTTGGTTGTGTTTATTTTCCTGTCCGTACGTTCCCTGTCCCAGATTGATTGTACCTCTCTACTGATTTGATTCCATACTATTGGTGAGTCACCTAAAACCCATTTTGTTCAAAGGTAAGGGTTTAGGAACAGGGAAACACACATATTTACCAGCAAAAATAATTCCTCTCACTTGTGATTCATTAGATACATAAATGCTCTCACTTGTGATTCATAACTATTTGCAAGAGTCCATTTTTTTCTTCCGGAAAAAAGCCACTCCCATGAAATGCAGTTTGTTTTAAGGGGAAAATAAAGAGGGTAAATATGTTTAAGTAAAGTCTGAGGAGGTTGTGCCCAAAATGGGGAGCTGTGGGTAGACAGTGGATAGAAGACCCGTGTTTTTAGAGATAAGTCACTGATTAGATGGACATTCCAGCTGAGGCGTGAAGAGTCTAGACCCAACACTTAACATGTGACCCAACACATAAAGTGAGGGGGCAAACGTTACTGTGCAGAGCCCGTAGCAAAGGAGGTGGAAGAAAACCAGGGTGATGAGTCTGGAATCCCTCACCCTCACTGAGATAGAAGGTTTCAGACATTGGAAGTTAAAGGATGATCTTTGAATGATCTTTGCCATTAGAGAGAACTTGGCCGTGAGTGCCCCACCTCCACCACCTAATGAAGCAGGTATGGGGTGCCCCCTCCATCTTCAGTCTTAGGAAGGGGGGGCTTTACAAAAACGGCTTGAAACCAGTAAGATGCTACAATGGATATCACAAGAAAGATGATAAAAAGGGTAGGTGAGGATGTGGAGAAATTAGAACCCTCACACAAAGCTGGTGGGAATATAAAATTGATCAGCTGCCATGGGAAACAGTCTGGCAGTCCCGCAAATGTACAAACTGCCCCATAACCAGCCATTCTTCCCACAGGCGTACACCAATGAGAGAGGAAAATGCGTGTTCACACAAACACTTGCACGCAACTGTCGCTGGCAGCATTCTTCAGAAGAGCCAAAAATTCAGAAGCAATCCAAATGTCCATCAACTGATGGCTGGATACATGAAATGGAGATGCATAAAAGGAGAATATTTGATAAGAAAAACAGGAAGTATTGACATGTGCCGCAACATGGAGAAACTCTGTAAACACTCCACTGAGTGAAAGAAGCCCATCACAAAAGCCCACATGCTGTATGATTCCCTTTATAGAAAACACCCAGGACAGGCACACCTATTCAGACGGAAAGGAGATTAGGGGCTGTCTGGGGCTGAGAGGTAGGGAGAAATGGGGATTGAATGCTAGTGGGCATGGGCTTTCTTGTCGGGTGATGGAGACGTTCTAAAATTAGATCGTGGTCATGATTGGACAACTCTGAAAATATTCTAAAAACCACTGAATCACACACTTCCAACAGGGGAATTGCATGGGATGTGATGGCATCCCAGCAAAGCTGTTACACAGAGAGGTCTTTTGAAACACACCTCATACCTAGTTGGGGCACTAAGTGCTGAGCTACAGCTGGAAGCACGTGAAGGACAGAAGCTCCCTGACGCAGAGCAGGGGCTGCGGTTGGGGAAGTGAAGGTGTCCCATGAGTGTCCCTGCGGCCCAGAGACAGTCAATGGGCATGAATGAAATCAGCGAGCAGCAGTGTGGCTCAAATCCTGTCCCCAAGGCCAGTTGGAGACGGGAGGAGGTGTCCCTAGACGAAGCCACATATGGTCCGAAGCTGCCGTGGAAGCTGCAGACAAAAACGTGCAATAGGGACGCATCCGTCCACATACCAGGAGCCACAGCTGAGAAAAACCCCGATGGGGGGGTGGGGGGTGGGGGAGGGCCACTGAACAACCAAGTCGGATAGTCACGGGAGAGAGAGAGAGTCAGATCTGGACATCTGCCAAGTCTAAAAATTAGGGGCAGCAATGCCACCGCAGCACCCGTGAGAAAGAACCCCCTTTCCCTTTTCCCTCTGCCCCCTGGAGGTCTCAGAGTCCCAGGTGACAAGGGGTGAGGTTGGTAACCAGGCAACCATCAAACTCTGTTTCCTCCAAGTGCAGGCTGTGGGCCTTCTCTCTGCAGCAGGCCCGTCAAGGGGAGGAGAAAGCCACTTTCCGTGAGCTGGAGGCTTCGTGATTATAAGGGTCGGAACAACTGAATTACCCAAATAAGGTTGTCTCTGTACCTCCTTCAAGAGCAACCGAGAAGTCTGGGTCCATGTGGGTGCTCACCCAGCGTGGGTAGGGCTGGCCCCTATGGACTAAAGAGGAGAACACGGGGGACAAAACAGCTTTGCTTAATGAACGTGTGCCGCGAGCCCTACTTGCTTGACATAACATTTCCACATTTGCCCCAAGTGTTACATATTTATTTGTCATGGTTAATTTTACGAGTCAACTTGACTGGATGATGGGGGTCCCAGATATTTGACTGAACATTACTTCTGGGTGTGCCTCTGAGCGTGTTTCTGGATGAAATTAGCATTTGCCTTGGTGGTCTCAGTGAGGCAGTCTGCCTTCCTCAGTGTGGGTGGGTATCATCCAATCTGCTGAAGAACCAAATAGAACAGAAAGGCCAAGTAAGGCAGAACTCAGCCCTTCCTGCCTAGTATTTGGGGTGTTTTTTTTTTTTAGCAAAGATATGAATCATCTCCTACTCCTGATGCCCCCAGTTCTCAGACCTTTGTACTTGGGCCTGGACGACACCACCAGACTTCTTGATCTCCAGCTTATAGACAGCAGATCATAGGACTTCTAAGCAGCCATAACTGGGTGAACCAGTAGTCATAGTAAATCATCATGTCTATCCGATTGGTTCCGTTTCTCTGGAGAACTCCAATACATTATTTCATCCAAACCCAGTAACTATCCTACAACATGAAGCTCAACATGATTGCCTACTCTGTAAGTGACACCCCTTTTCTATGGACCACATCCTGGGTCCTGGGGACTGTGGTGCTGTTCCCACACATTGGAGGGCAGGCATCCCTTCTACGTGGGGGCCCAGTCACTCAATCACACTCCAGCTTCTCTCAAGGGAAATCACAGCTCTGGAAAGCTTACTGTTAACCTCTTTGATGCAGGTATTTGTCAAAGTGTAAGATGACATTGTACTCATGGAAAAGTACACAAAGGCAGAATGTAAGTCTCCTTCCTTACCCCATCTGGTGAGGGGCTTCTCAGCTCCCTCTCTCTGATGGCACTATGCAAAGTGGCCATTACACAAAGTGACACCCCCCTTATAAACGAAAAAAATTCTCTTTTCTGCCTATCCTACTTACTTTGTTTTAAATTTCAAGGGTTTGACAACCTACTGATGTTTTAAAAATAAGTCTATGTGATATTTATAATTTTATAGAGTTTACACTAAAATATTTGTTGAACATCTGGGGGAGACAAATTCTGGGGCCGTGATTTGGGTGTAGAAGATGAACATGGCCAAGGACCACTTAGTCTAATGGGGAAGACACAGACACTACTAGCTGTAAGAGCGTAATATCAATGTTGCAGAATAGGTACGACAAAGAGCTTCAGGTGCCCATTGGAAGAAATATCACAGAGTGGTAACTACAGCGGAGAAGTGAACATGACTCTGGAGTTAGGGTACTGGCTCTCAAATCTTAACTTTGGCCACTACTGGCTGTGTGGCTCTGGGCAAAGGAGTGACCTCTCTGTGCTACTGTTTTCTCATCTATGAAATGGAATAATTGTATCTATCTCTTAGAGTTGTTATCTAATATTACAGTTAGCGTATAGAAAGCACATAAAATGGTTTCTGGAACATAGGGAGGATCACATACATTTATATTATGATAATTAGCAGGTCCCATTAACTGTGACAATGAGCAAATATCTGCTACTTTTTTTATCCATAAAATAAGTAAATACACATTAAATTTTTTATATAAATAAACTTTATAATGTATATATTTTAAGAAATAATCTCTATATATTTTCCATTTTATCTATTTATCAAATTTAAGACAGTGTAATTTATTTAGCTTTGCTGTCTTAATTATAAACATAAGAAAACTATATTAGCCTATAAAACAATACTGTAACGTTCAAGAGAACTGAAGGGTCATCATCCTTACACATTCAATTTTTTGTATTTAAGTACGTTTCTCCAGAACTTGGGGCCCTTTAGTTTGTTAGACCATTGAAAAGCTTAGAAAAGAGAAATGAATATATTAAACTTATGAATGATATTTAAATATTTAATGAAACTTAATTAACTTAGTTGTGAAGTTTCCCTTGAAAGTGATTGCGTGATTGCTAAAGTGCACCAGATTTATAAATAGAATGATGAGAGTCTGAACACAAGAGCTTAAGAAAAATTAGGTTTTGGAATCTGCAACTTTAGTACACTGAATATTCATTAAAAGAAAAGGAAGTAAGTACAAATAATTCCTTCTTTCGATGAGACACCCAGAAGGACACCAAAAGTGCACACTGAAAACAACTAGGTGAAAACCATCCAATCAAATTCAATCCCATCCTTCAGAGCAATTCAGACTCTATGGTGATTTCTCGGGATCACTGCCTATCATTTCAAAAGCCTCAATCTCACTACTCCTCACATCATCTCACATCAGTGCATCTCAGCCCTGTTTTCTGACATTTATTATTACTCTTTGACGTTTCCTGGTCATTTAACCTCACTCCACACTCCATATAAAAGATGTGTAAGTAGCTGAGGAATTCAAGGCTTATGTTTGCCATCACTTTAGAAACACGGCATCCCAAATTTCCAGCCAGCACCTCAAGCTTCCTCTGCAAAAATTCTTCTTTCTATCCATTTCCTGTCCAAGATATTGTCACTTCTATCCCTCCCGTCACTAAGCTTAAATCCTCAAACACCTGGCTTTCACCACATGCTCTGCTCCCTACATGCCATTAGCTGTGAGTCTGACTGAGATTGCAATTTATTTCTCAACAACCCTTTCTATTTTGTTTGTCACTGCCTGATTCAAATCCTCTGAAGGGTCTGGCTCCCTGTTCTCTTCTCAATCTATTCAATTAATCACAAAAGTCACTTTCAGTATCAACACCCTACAGTATACCTGGGACATGATTAAAATACACACACACACACACACACACACACACACACACACACACACACACCACACACCCCTCTGAAGACTCCATACTGCCTGACAGATTCAAACAATCACATAGGATGCAAGGCCTCCGTGATGGTTCTAACTTCCCATCCACCAGTCTCCATGTTCTTTCTCTCTTTTCATAGAGAGAGGTCTATGCATAAGGTCTACTCAAACTACAAGACCTGTATCAAATACTCTCCCTGAATCTCTCTCTCATGTTTTCACTGTCAGAAATCTCTTTCTTTTCTTTTTTAAAAAGTGTTTGTTTACTTATATTGAAAGAGAGAGAAAGCAGCACAAGCAAGGGAGGAGCAGAGAGAGGGAGAGAGAGAAACCCTAACAGGCTCTACACTATCAGCACAGAGCCCAACATGGTGCTCGACGTCATGAACCGTGAAATCATAGCCTCAGCCAAAATCATGAGTCAGACACTTAACCCAATGAGCCACCCAAGTGCCCTCATTAATCTCTTTCTTTTTTAAACTCCAAACACATCACAGATCCTTCTTTCATGGGTCTAATATCTCTAAAGACTAAGCAAATTAAAGGAAAGGAAAGGAAAGGAAAGGAAAGGAAAGGAAAGGAAAGGAAAGGAAAGGAAAGGAAAGGAAAGGAAAGGAGAAAGAATGAAAAGAAGTAGAGCAGAGGAAGGAAAGCAGGTAAGAAATGAGTAACAAAAGGGAAGAAAAAAGGGAGGAAGAGAGGAAGTGAAGGTGGTGGAGCTTCCTGGACCTTTCCGGGGTCTGCTCTGGGACAGGCCCTGAGGGAGCCTTCCTCACTTGTTACTCTCCTGATACTTACAACAACCAATCCTATGAATCTTTTTTTAAAAAATTTTTAATGTTTATTTATTTTTGAGAGAGAAAGAGAGGGAGACAGAGCTGGGGGGGGGGTGCACAGAAAGAGAGGGAGCACAGAATCCGAAGCAGGCTCCAGGCTCCGAGCTGTCAGCACAGAGCCCGATGTAGTGCTCGAACCCATAAGCCGTGAGATCATGATCTGAGCTGAAGTCAGACTGGGCCACCCAGGTGCCCCATGAAATCCTATCCTCTATAATAATCTATATTTTTCAGAAGTAGATGCAGGTTAAGAAACTAGATGTCTTGCCCAAAGTCTAAGCAGCCAGTGGCATCTAGAGCATCTAGAGCAGGGACTGAAGTCATGAGTGTGACTGGCGGCCCCGAGGGGTCATTTACCATACTCCTGATCTTCAGCTATGCTACCTTTATTTTTTTTATTTTTTTAATGTTTATTTTTGAGAGAGAGAGAGAGAGCAAGCAAGCAGGGGAGGGGCAGAGAGAGAAGGAGATGCAGAATCCGACGCAAGCTCCAGGCTTTGTGCTGTCAGCACAGAGCCTGATGCGAGGCTCAACCTACAAACCATGAGATCATGACCCGAGCCAAAGACAGACGCTCAACCGACTGAGCCACCCAGGTGCCCCAGCCATGCTACCTTTACAAGAGAGTTCCCTGAATTGGCCATATCGATGCTTCTGTAAATTGACAAATGTGGGAGTCCTGCATCTGACATGCTGGGGCTTCTTTTACCTAACAAGACATTGAAGAATAAATGAAAATATAAATAAAAGAGATAAATAAGAATATATATTGAAAACTTCATTTTAATTGCTAAAACTAATTTCACTGGTATTGTTATTTAGTATACATTAATTAATAAAAATACAAATCACTCATATTCACTTTGTATGAAGCTTCTCCTTCTCTTGTTTATTCTGTTTGTTTGTTCGACTAACAAATAGAGTGACCCTTCACTCCTGACAGAATGGCACCACTCACATGTCCTGGTTACAAAGTACAGGAACTTGAGGAAAGAAAGTATTTTACACGTGAATCAATAAACACACCTGTGGAATTAACGTCAAGAATTACTTGGTTCACTTTGCCAGAACAACTTTCAAATACCGAATTTTATATCTGGGAGAAAACTTTTTCAAAGTATGGAAAACAAACATACCATGAGCAAAAGAGCTCGTAAGATCTACCAGAGGGAAATGGAACAAGTAAACTTGTCCATCTGTTCATACTTTTTTTTTTTTTTTTTTGTTCACTGCATTTGGAAACGTGCTGGACAGAGATAACTTTGTTCAGTCCCAAAGTGAGACTTGACATGATTGTTGTTTCTGGCAGCTGATGCTCTACATGGGACCGGTGAAGGCAAGAAACCAGCCAGGAAAAGGCAGCTGCCAGTTTCTGCAAGATTAGAGCCCGGGTGCAGCCTCCTTTATCTACCTCTACCCTCCAAGCGCACTCAGGAATTCAATCCATCGAGAAAATTCATCGTCTCCACTTACTAACAGCACAACTCTCCGAATACAAGCTGATCGTGGGCTCTGCGACAAGCCACACATGATTGGACAGGGGCTGGCCAGGAAGCCGAAGCCTTGCACTGACTCATCTTATCTTGGTCGTCTGTGTCCTAGGCTCATTAATTTTTTCATCCAGAACCAATATTTCCTTTTTCCTTTTTACCCCCTGGGATTCTTCCTCTTCTACCTTCCCTGGGATAGGATAGAGCAGTGTGCTTTTTGTTTTGTTGGTTTTTTTTTTTTTCTGTTTTTTAGATACTTTCCATCTTGTAAACAAGAATGGACTCGTCATGTATCAGTCGGCAGACAGGTTGTATAGCTGGGTTGTAATCTCTGGGGTTGTACCTCGGGGGCCAGAGCTGCGTAGAAACATCATGCTCCCCTGGCCACACTGATAATGAGATGCTCCCACACACCATTACCAACAGAACTGAGCAACCTGGTTTTGAATAAACCTTTTCACCTCGTCTGAATAATTGGTGTGGAGGTTGCATCCCTGAATTGTGAGAATAACCAATGGTGACGTCACTGACCCATCGTGGGGGTTAAGGCTGGTTACAAGGTCATCCAAAATAACACTATTTTATTAGGTACACAATATTCTGGAGTAATGCACCTTTAATATTTATTATCAAGCACCAGAAAACTGTCTCTGTGTGTCACACAACTGATTGTGAATGGAGAAGTATTCTTTAGAAACAGTTTCTCCAAAAGAGGACAAAACTTATTTTTATAGGAGTATACCTGAAACCCTTTTTCATGTAATAATAATTACTGAGTCACCCGGGTACCCCTTCCCTATTTTATTTTTGATGTCCAGGCATCAGTAAGATTTTTTATAATGTAATAATATAATTGTATGTATGCTGTGTTCTTAAAACCAAACCAAATGAAACCAAGCCTTGCTTTTAACAAAAAATCTCACTGGTCCATATTCATAACAATTCTGTTACTTTAAATAAAACAACCTATTTTGAATTTTTATCTTAACTATTTTATTTTTAATTTTTTTTCTGTTTATTTATTTTTGAGAGAGAGAGAAAGAGTGTGAGCAGAGGAGGGGCAGACACACACACACACACACACACACACACACAGTATCTGAAGCAGGTTCCAAGTTCTAAGCTGTTAGCACAGAGCCCGATGCAGGGCTTGAACCCAGGAACTGTGAGAGCATGACCTGAACCGAAGTCAGGCGCTTAACTGACTGAACCACCCGTGTACCCCTTACCTATTTTATGTTTGATGTCCAGACCTCAGTAAGATTTTGAGACGCCTTGAAGGAATTTTTACCACACAACAGAATAAAGAGTAAACAGCTCAAGAAAATGGGGTCCATGAAAACTGGGGTAGAGAAATAACAAAAAGTCAAGCATGTGATTAGTATCAGGGCACCCTAAAATCCCACACAACTATAGGTAGGTTGCACACTTGGTTCCAAACTTCTTAGCAGCCAAAGAAAATAGGCAAACCTGGTCAGTTACAAGACTCACAGTGTCTCTATTTGAGAGAAAAATACATGAAAGTCTGAGAGAAATTTCTTCCAAATTTTTCTGTCCTGATAAAGTGGAGACGATGTGAAATAGAAAAAGTGACTTCACAATTTATTCTATTTCTAGGTCTTGTGATTCAAGAGAATTCTCCATACCTATATCTCCCAGGCCACTGAACTTGTTACCTAGATAACAGGACAAGCTTATGGTTTTGGGCTCTGCATTTGTTTAGTGAGGCACGTGCGTGTTTCTCATGCAGACTTGAATTTCTTTCTTTGTTAACTAGACATCAAATGGTGGTATAGCAGATAGCTCAGAATGAAGAATCTGGAACCAGTACTAGTGTGAATGGGTTGGCCCGATTCATTTCTTTGGGTGTTATTTTAGGCATTTGTAAAATGGTGGTTAATTAGTGCCAACCTTTTAGATTTGTTGTGAGGATCAAACTAAATTACTTAGGTTAGTGCCTGGAACAGAATCAAGCACTAACATGTTAGCTGGGACTAAAATTATCATTACTATTTACTTTTCATATTTATGTCTGTGTACTATGCATAACTATTAACGTCTGTACATATTGTATAACTGTGTGCAATCAGAACGCTAACTCTGCCGTAAAGAAAAGATACACATCACTACCAACAGATTATGCAAAAGTATTTTTTTCCCAAATGAAGTCTCTATGTCCACTTCTATTAAATTAATTTTTAGTGCTGGTTTGGAATCACCATATTCTTTTTTCTTTCTTCCTTATAAAGTAGTCATAGGCAAGGAAAGAGGCTAATAATTTTATATGTCATTATTTGGAACACTGGTCATTAAAAAAAGCCAACATCAATTTGATGGGCCACGGGGAAACAATATGGTCAAAAGACCCTGAGAAGGCAGTCAGCCACACTGGTGTTAAAAAACAAATAGGGAACACTGAATTATCCAAACCAATAAATTCAAAAGCTGAAAAATAAATTTTCAGAGATTGACAAGTATCTTCAGGCCTCAATGATGTGGGAATGGCCTAGGAAGAAGTGCACACAAAATTTCTGTCACCCTTCTTGACTTTTTTCTGGTGGAGAAATGGGTTCTTTAATTATGTATGTTCTGGTTCCCATTTCAGTGCATTTCTGTCATGCATTAACTCTATGGAGGTTAACTTTGCTCATTTAGCAAATTAGGTCCATACATGCATTATATACTACAGTCTTCTGTGACACTAATAAGTCACTCATCATCCAATTCTTAATTCTACAACACCGAGTAAAATCAGCTGATGTAAGAGTCAGATCATTTGGCAGTTTCGTGCATGGATGCGTGAAATGTCTGATTTGTGTTGTCCTGAAGAAGGGTTTTCTATGGACAAACAGAAGAGCTCTATTTACATCTCAGCTTCACACTCAGGAGTTTGTGATTTTGACCTAGATACATAAATCTCTCAGCCTCAATGTACTTAGTTATAAAACAGAAAAAAAATAATTATCACTTTTCAAAGACATGTTATAAGGATAACATGAGATTTCTGTAAAAAGCCTTTGAAAATTAGAAAATATTAGACAGAAATAGAACCATTGTTTATGATCTGACCCTCACTTAGTAACATCAAAAACACAATCCTAGGGGCACCTGGGGGGCTAGCTCGGTTGAGTGTCCAACTTCGGAACAGGTCGTGATCTCACCGTTCCTGGATTCGAGCCCTGTGTCGGGATCTATGCTGAGAGCTCGGAGCCTGGAGCCTGTTTCAGATTCTGTGTCTCCCTCTCTGTCTCTGTCTCTCCCCTGCTAATGTTCTGTCTCTTTCTCTCTCTCTCTCAAAAATAAATAAACATGAAAAAAAGTTTTTTTAAATACAATCCTAGTGTTTCAGGCAAGAATCAATCTCACAAGAGAATTAATTAAAAACTAGAATCTCAATTTAAACTTAAGGTGTATGACATAATTGGTCCAGACTTTCTTCATAATGGCCATAGCTTCTTCAGACACTAAGTTATGCATTAAAAGTTTGTTTTATGAGCACAGAATTAGAATCAGGGTAGCAGACATTTTTTCCTGAGTTTGAAATCCTTGTCCACTATTACTTTTCGGGCTGTTAATTTCCCCAAGCCTCACTTTCTTTTTTTCTGAAAAAAAAAAAAAAAATGGAGGTAATGATAAAACATAGTAAAATAATTGTGAAGACTAAGTGAGATGCTATATGTAGAATTTAACAAAACAAAAAATCATAAGGGAAAAAAAGAGAGAGGCAAACCAAGAAAGGGACTTAACTATAAGAACAAATTGATGGTTCCCAGAGGGGAGGGGTGGGGGCGATGGGTACAATACGTGATAGGATGAAGGAGGGCACTTGTGTTGTGATGAGTATTGAGTGTTACATGTAAGTGCTGAATCACTAAATTGTACACCTGAAACTAATACCACACTGCCTGTTAACTAAATGGAATTTAAATAAAAACTTAAAAAAAAAAGACTAAGTGAGATGACATACATGAAATACATGAAACGCGTAGTGGAGGGTTTGGCATACGCCGCGTGTTCAAAGAGTGCTTGCTTTTGTTATCTATTAACAGGGGCCAAGATCCTACACTACTGAGTAAAGAGTGGTCCTCCTTTACATATGAAAAGTGACCCCTCATTTGAGCACGTAGTTCAAGAAAGGATGCAGCATCAAACAGAGATGGATGAACCACATGGAGAAGGGATCTACCATCTGTAGATAAGTCAAATTATTTGTGGGTTGAGTGGACGACAAACATGATGTCACCACTTCCTTGCCTGTGCTTAAAGTTTTATTTAAAAAAAAAACGTCAGTGAGACAAACATTCCAAGATTGATCAAAAAAACAGACAGAAGTCTGAAATTAAAACAGCTTACAAGAAAGCAGGATGAAGTAAAATAAAAGAGAACTACAAATAACACAGTTGTAAAATACACATTAAAATTTAGATGAAATGGGGCCACCTTGGTGGCTCAGTTGGTTGATCTCAGCTCAGGTAAGGTAAGGTCATGGTCTCACGGTTGTGGGATGGAGCCCATGTGGTGCTTAGAGCCTCCTTGAGATTCTCTCTCTCCTTCTCCCTCTGCCCCTCCCATATGCGCACACAGACTGTCAATCAATAAAATTCAGATGAAATGGAGAAAATATTAGAAAATGTAACTTAACAAAACTGACTCAAGAAGATACAGAAAATATAAATCGCCCTAGTATCATAAGGTATATGAATCTATTTTACTGAAAGGAGTCAGCAAAATATAGTCTACAGGCTGACTGCCTAGATTTCATATAAAATTTTATTGAAACAGATATAATTATTTGTTTACATATTATCTATGGTTGCTTTTATACTATAACAGCAGAGAAGATTAGTCGAGATGGACTGAATGGCCTGCAAGCTAAAAATATTTATCAACTGACTCTAAGAAACAGTTTGTCAAACCCTGGACTTGGAACCCAATCTCACTCATGAGAATATATGCAAATAGGACATTAAAGGAAAAAGTTGATGATCAATAGCTAGTATAAAAAGAAGTCAATAAATCCAATACCCATTAATGACTTTAAAAAGGTTAGCAAACTGAAAATGTGAAGAGATCTCCTTAGCTTAATAAAATCTGTTTATATAGCACCGACAGCAATTATTAAACTTAATGATGAAATATGGAGAAGCATCCTTTTAGAAAATAAGGGATTTATGATGATGCCTACTATTATAACTTTAATTTAGCATGAATATTCTAGCTATCATAAGACAAGAAAAATAAACAAAGAGTATAAAGTTTGGAAAGGAAGAAATCAAAATGTCGTTATCTCTAGATTCTATAATTATTCACATTAAAAAACCAAAATAGTCTCAGATTATTGGGTTTAATTTAAAAGTGTAGCAAAGTAACTGTAAATAAGATCAATTTTCACAAAACACAGATTTCATTTCCATATAGCAGCAAATTTATACATAAAATGTCTGGTAAAGAATATCATGCTTAGCAAAAAGAGCCAGACATGATAATATACATACTGTATAATTCCATTTTCATGAAGTTCCAGGACAGGGAAAATTAATCTGTTGTGACAAAAGTGAATCAGTAATTTCCTGGGGCTTGGAAGGAAGGAAGGACTGACTGAAATGGGGCAGTAAGGAACTTTCTGGAATGACAGGAATGTTTTACATCTTGCTTGTGGAAGTAGTTACATGACTGTACACATTTGTCAAAATTTATCAAACCATACATATGAAGTTTGTGGATTCCATTGTATATACATTACATTTCAATGAAGGTGGCTTAAGCAAAACAAAGATTAAAAAGTCTTTACATCAGTAACCAAAAATATAAAATATTTAGGAATAATAAAAGACAGTATTAAACATTTTAAGATTTTATTAAATATGAAAGACACCTAAAAAGGAGAATGATACAGTATGAATGCATAAGAAAGCTCAGTATCCTATAGAGATGTCTGTTCTCATCAAATTCACTTATTATTCAATGAGATTTCGTTCAAAATCCCATGATTTTTTTTGTATGAAATTCACAAAATAATTATAAAATGAATACTGAAGATGGAAGTCTTAAGATATCCATTTAACAAGAATGGCAAAGATTCTGGAAGAAAATTGTGAAAGGATTGCCCTTCCAGATATCAAGTTGAATTTTAAAACTGAACTAATAGTGTCGTTTTGGAGCTATAATAAATAAATAGGACAACAGAATGGAAATAGCAAACCCAGGAACTTTCCACATAGACTATTCAGCCAATGGCATTGGGCAGTATTATACGGAGCTGCCCTAAACCAGCTCTCAACAGCCAACTGTTAAACTTTAAACTTTCCAAGCCATTGTTAATATGGCCATTATTAAAAAGTAAATTGTATAAACTTAAAATGATGCAAGTCAAATTAATAACAAAATAGATACTCAAAACTCATTACTTCTTTATTTTGACTGCATTTTCTCTATGTCCTTTGATCTGTATGGTGGAAACACAAAAATACGGACCTCTGTACATCTTGTCCTAACTCTGCTCAGCAATGCCATGGTAGTAGCTTGACATTCCCAATTTGGGGTGTATTTATACCATGGAAATTTTCAGTGTTACAGATCAGAGCTTGATTCGTTATTTGTTGTGTTGTCCAGACTTAGGAGCATCATGGCAAAAGTGTTAATAATACAGATTAAGCTTAAGAGTGTATCATGTCTCCAGTCATTACATTGTGAGTAGTATAAAAACTTAAGAAAATATTTTCTAGCACTCAAATGTTATTATCTGATTTAACAAAGAAGTCATCAATGTCGCTGACAAATGGTAAATTTTCGAAACATCTTATTGTTTCACTTTTGTATTACTTGTTAACATAAACAAGAATATTATCTATTATCCTGTATAACACTCATTCACCAATTGCCCCCATACATTGGCTACCAATAAAACAACATTAGTGAAAGTGTTCTGTAATAATCAATCAGTTACATAAATTTGACTACAAAGAATATTATAAAATATTTATAATACATGCATACACATTTTCACTGCTTTATGGCATTCCGTTATGTAACACAAACTATCCAATTTCCTGTTAACCAATAACTGAGTTGTTTCTAGACTTTTTTTTTAAGCAATGCTGGTATGAATATTTCAAAGAAAGCTTCCTAGTGCATATGTGCAATAAGCCATCCAAGGGAACGTATCCTTGGCGATACCTGAGTAAAACCAGATACACCTGCACCTTGTTCCAGTCCACATTCAGATGTCCCAGATATCGCCCAAATGGCCCAAACCCAATTGCTGGGACCGTGTCATTCTATTCCCTGGGTCTAACCTCTCAGTAGCAGACTGTGCCATTACTGTGTACACACCTAAGCTTGATGGATAATTGTAGGCGACCATTGGTGAAGGGTAGGGGTAGAGTCTGGATATGCAGGCTGTGGTGTCCAAGTGTATACATGCAAATTTCCCATCAGTTTAGAACAAGTTGCAGGATGGCATGAGTATGAACGAGACACCAAGCATCCTGGAATTCTAAACTCAAGGCCTGGCTTTCCAGATTGTTTTGAAGATCTATTTACCAAGCTTCCAGGACGTCATCATAAGCATGACATATCTGTTAAATATTTATCAAGTGGCAGGTAGGCTTCCATTTGTACTCTCACTATGGGCTCTATAGGCTGTCTATTGGAGAAACTGAAATACTGCATAAGAAAATATTTCTTAGAAAAAATATGCTAAGTGCACAATAATGTATATCCTCAGGCAATACTTGTAATTTTTATAAGGGCAAAACATCCACTATTAATAAGTTTATGACCTATTTTTTTTAATGATCTAGCTAGGCAAAAAAGAGTGCATCATGCAATCCTACCTAAAAAGCATCCTGACCTGGCTGAAATACACCTGGGAAAACATCATTGCAATGCTAACAACTGAAAGAAACTGACACAAAAAATGGGGGGTGGTGGTGAGGAAATAAAAGCAATATGAAAATTGATATTAACCATGAAGGAGAACTGAGGAATGGCTCAGGTGGTAGGGTCTGAGAGTCAAAACAAATTTTTTCTGTCTTTTTTTAAGTTGGGGGATGTTTTTGTATTATCAGATGAACTGAAGGCAGTGCAGAGAGATGAGAATGCATAAGGAAGAAAAGGAGTGAGAAAAGAATATAAACAATCTCATTTGAATCACAAATAACAAAGTAGGTCCTACAATGAGTAATTTTTCTTATATATATTTTTAAACTTCATTTGCTATGCTTTTAGGCAGAGTTTTTGAAGAATTTGTGAGTGATCCTACTGACATCTCTTATAGCTAGCCTCACAAGCTTGCAACGTTTTTAAAAATCACTTTAAATGCTCACAAGTTTCTTGAAATCACGTGCCTAAAAGAATTTAGAAGGAAACTGTTTTGTTTGATAGCGTAGATTTCACACTGAAAACCAAGTCTTTGAAAATCCGAGATAAGGTCCATAAGCAGAAAATGAAATGAAAATTTACTTAGCCCCTAGAATAAAATAAAATCTGGAGCTTCAGAGATGTGTGTGAATGAGCATTACACAAACCTCTGTCAGACAGTTATAACTGTCATAAATCTTTCATCATAAAAGCAAATATGTAATTTTGAAATTCGAGATGGGATCATTTTAAAAGTAAAACACTCAAGAATTAAAAAACAGGTATCACTTTACTACAGGGGAAGTTGCACCAGGGATGTAACTTAACAGAGGAAGAAAAAAGTACTACATGTGAAAATTATTTTCTATCATATTTCTCACTTGACTCACTGCTGCCTTCACTTAAATAATTTGCCCCATAAAAACGCTTATTCTCTAAGCCTATTATATGAGGTCTTAGAATGTTGGCATTTTTCTCCCAGATTCTCTTTTCAGAGAAGCTGGAGTAACTACCAATTGAAGTGAAAAAACTCATATTAACCTGTTATAATCAGCATTGCATGATTGCATAACATTATACTCCTTCCAATAAACCAGTTTGAAAGACAACAGGTCAAAACAGATAGTAGCTGATGACATTATTGCTAAAGCTGGTGGCTCACTGTTCATAATGTTTGGTCATATTAGAAAAAATAATGGTTGACCAACACGTTTCAGATAACAAAGACTGCTGAATCTATTAAATGGGAGAGGAAAATGAAATTAGCTAGGTATAAATGCAAAATCAGACTTCCAATTTAAAACATATTAAGTTTTAATGAATTATTAAATGCTTTCCCAATATGTACAACCTATATGTATGTTTCCGAGGGTTCACAATAGAAACGGATCATGTAATGAGGCACTATATGGCTTTATAACACCATTTTAAGCATGGAGAAAAGTCAAGTAATTTACTCAGTCATCCAAGGTAAATATAATCAAAGCTTAATGTTTACAGCATGGAAGTTCTAATTGATTGTCTTCCACTGGATTCTTGAACATTTTCAGAAAAAGATTCAAGGAAGACCATAAGGAAAATGTCCTGTGGGCATCCATGATGTGGGTTCTTTATTACTATATTTTAAAGATAATGCTAAGAGTCATGATTGCTAATAAATGACTGGGTTAGTGTCGGTATTATCGTTTATTGCTAACATCCTACTTTCTGCATTGTAATTTAACAGAGATTGTGAATTTAGATTAGGAAACTGGGGTAATTCTTCAGAGTGACTTCAGTACACAGCTCAGTGCCTGGCACGGAAGTGGTGATCATGTATGTTGAATCAACAAGTAGCAGTAGCTACTAGATGTTGACTATGTGCTCAACTTCCCACCTGCCAAGTCTTTTCCAACTAGTGAATGGACTTCAGTTGAGTAGCCTTCTTGCTTCAGGCTTTCCCTCCGCAGTTCTCCCTCCCTTCCAAGGAGGACGCTTGAGAATTCTACTGAATTCTTCCGTGATCATTGGTCTAGATCAAGGCAAGTTACCTTGACATGAATCATTCCTGCAGAATGTCTGATATTTCCTTGAGTTGGTGGTATAGATTTTAATTGACAAATAACTGTCCATCCTTGTTAAGGCTCCAGAAAGATAAACGCACTCATAAAAGACCTAACTGCTCAGCTGGTGGGGAAAAGTAATAAAATTGTCACCTGAAAAGGATTTGTTTCAATCCATTTGGTTGTGCTCCTGGACGCTGTCACATTCTGAAATGCACGATGGAATAAAGTAAAATAAAAGTCCTTCATTTGTAGGAAGTAATATATTATAGTGGTAAAAGCAAGACTTTATTATCAGACCAATCACCACCTATGAACTTAGGTATAAAATTTTCCTTTTCTGCAAAATAAGATAATCGTACATGTTACATACGTACAAGGGCTCTTGTGGTGATCGTATCAGATAATTGCAGGCAGTTCACCTAGCATACTGTCAGAAACATCACATCTACTGGTAAATGGTGTTCATCAGAGATCTTGATTTTGTCAGTTAAAGAAAAAAAAAAACAGAAATAGAATTGAGAACAATAATTGAATAACTATTTCACCTTCTTGCTAAAAGATTTATCATGTCAGATTGAGGGAGGCCCAAACGTGTTACTCCTTTTCCATAAGGAAAAAAGAAAAAAGGGAGTGTGAGATCACTCCAAAAAACATCTTCAAACCTTTTGCTGTTTCTCAGAGCTGTGTGTGGATCCTTTTAAAACTGGTCTCAGGATGACTATAAAGGGAGCTGCAGTGCTCAGAACAACACTGGTTTGAGTCAGTTCCTAGGGAGTAAGTAACGCTATCCCCTGAGCTTACAATTCCATTCTAAATTGCGTTCAACAGGAAAAAAAAAATCCAGATTTCAGTAGAGAAGTGTAGCCAACATGCTTGGACAAAATTCTGGGCTTATCCTTGGGTAAAGGCCACAAAAAAAATGGCTTAGTGTTGTTTAAAATGATGGGGAAGCCCTTACATGACCAGTCTTTTTATCACCTTTAGTCAATCAGAATTCTGTCTCCCCAACACGCATTCATGAGAACTTCAAGTGATCTTAATGTTTAAAGAAAAAGAAAAAGTTCATTTATATTTCTTCAACACTGCAAAATTGCACTGATGATATTTATTTTAAACACGATGTATTTTTCCCTTAGCGGAAAAGCCCATTATTATTACAGCTGAAAGCAATAACTTTCAAACTGGGAAACGTTTCCAAATCAAAAACGTGTGATTATCACCATGCGTGGATGCCCGGCTCTGTTATTTTATTTGTTTGTATATTTAACAGGCATCCCTTAAAGGGTCAAGCGTATATGAAGATGTATTTATTTAGCTAGCCTACGACTGCCCTTGTTTATAATTACCAAAATATCCAAATCTTATAAAGGATTAGGACAGATTATTTATTTTAGTAGCTTGGGGATTTTCCACTTTCGTTTATCTGAACCTTAACTAATAACCCACCCAAAGCCAGGGAAAAAGACACTTTGGGATTTGTTGCCTTTTTCTCCCCAACATTTTGTTTTGAAAAATGTCAAACCTGTAAGGACTGGAAGAATAGTATAACAAATGGCTATATACCAAGACTTACCAACTGTTAACATTTACTACATTCTTTCTCTCTGTCATTTACATTTGCCTACAGACGTATACATATGAGCGTATGTACATATATATGCATACATATGTATGCAAAGGTACACATACAGGTGCAGATTCTCTTATTCTGAATTACTTGAGAGTTAGTGGCAAATCTTATTACTCTGAATCCCGAAAATATTCCAGCACATACCTTCCATGAAGGATATTAACCCATATCACATCAATAGAATTATTACACACAGAAAATTTAATAGTCTGATACTCATAACATACACTCTATATTTAATTTTTTTCCCCATTGATGCAGCAATGCCCTGTAAAACTGAGAAATTTTATTTTTGAACCCAGGATCCGATCAGGGATCCTTTATTCTAGAACATTTCCATAGGGTCTTTGGCTTCCATGACACTGGCATTTTTTTTTCAAGAGCCCACGGCATTGTTTTGCACAATGAGCCTCCATGTGGGTCCATCTTTTTTCTCACACCTAGTTTCAGGTCATACATCTCTGGCAGGTGTACATCTGAGGCAATGTTGAGGAGCAATGCCTTGTGTCTCTTTTTATGTAATTAGTTGATCTCAACCTTTCACTCACATTTTCTCACTCAGCCAAACATACAAGCAAGCACTTTTAGTTTAGCTATTTATTAGTCTCATGTTCTGCCCACTGGTCTGCAATACCTTTACACATCTGAAGATCTACTAAATCATAACTTTTTCAGTAGAGTTGGTATCGAGAGAATTTAAAAGAGGAATGGTTTAAGTATCCAGCACTCATTCATTTAAAAACATTTTTTTGTTAATGTTTATTTATTTTTGAAAGAAAGAGAGATATATAGCGTGAATGGGAAAGGGACAGAGAGAGACAGACACAGAATCCAAAGCAGGTTCCAGGCTCTGAGCTGCCAGCACAGATCCCAACATGGGGCATGAACGCATGAACCACGAGATCATGATGTGAGTGAAAATTGAATGCTTAACCAACTAAGCCACCCAAGAGCCCCCAGCACTTAATTCATTTTAAATAAACATCCTTAGAAGAGTCTGTGATTGAATCTCAGTGGAATTCTACTTTGTCTATCTGCTGGGTGGATGGAAGTCTGTCAAACCGGGCCAAAGACGCAGTCTACCTACAAGACAGCAGAATACCAGGAGCATTCTGAAAACTGGAAAGAAGACAGAAGTACACTGAGACCAAGGAGTATATTCATGGAGACCCGGCCAATGCGTACGGCCTTACATGGCAGATTATTTAAACTAGAACCAATCATTGTCAGGAGACTCTAGATTTGCTTTCTATGTAAGACTTTGGAGATAGTAAAAATGCTTAATCATCTGGAATACTTAGGTGAAGTCAAGCCATAGCCAAAACTGTTTAGGAATACAGCCTACTTATACTTTGCTTCCAAGACATTAATTCAATGTTATTATCAAATGTGATGTTCTAAAACATAAAAGGCAACCCCTAAGAAAACTGGAAATGAGAGTAGATTGCTTTCTCTAAAATATTAAGGGAAGGAAAAAAAAACCTTTTAATTAAATAAAAGAAGAAATATTAAGGGAGGGGGTGAACACTTGCTGTAATTTAAATGGTAAAATTAAAATAAGGATTCTGTTGAGATCCCCTAGCACATTTCTCAATATAATGCCATTTACCTATACTAAAATCTAACGGGTCTTTTTTTCAGAAGTGGGCAAATCCAGCAGGCAGAAAAGAAGGAAATAGTTGAACTGAATAACACCAAATCAACTAGATATAATTGACAGCTATCGGTTGCTTTATCCAACAACAGCAGAATATGTATTTTTCTCAAGTTCACATGGAACATTCACCAAAGTGGATGACATTCGGGGCCATAATGCACCCTGACAACTGTAAAAGAATAGAAATATACAATGTCTGCTCTTAGGCCACAACAGATTTAAACTCTAAATCAATAAAAGAGAAATAACAGGAAAATCCCCAAATATGCGGAGATTAAACAGTACAGTTGTACACAATACATGGGTGAAAGAAGAAATCTCAAGAGGAATTTAAAAATACTTTTAAATAGATGGAAATAAAAACACAATGTATCACAATCTGTCGGGTGTAGCAAAAACAATGCTTAGAGGAAAACGTATAGTATTGAATACACAGATTAGAAAAGAAGATCTAAAATCAATACTCGAAGTTTCCACCTTAAAGACCAAAAAAGAAGAGGAAATTAAATCCAGTGTGAGCAGAAATAAAATAAAATAAATCCAAAGTAAGCAGAAAAAAAAGAAATAATAAGCATTAGAGCAGAAAGCAATGGAATTGGAAACAGAAAATCAATAGACAAAAATCACAAAACCAAAAGCTGGTTCTTCAGAAATATCAGTAGAATTCATAAGCATCTAGCCAAGGTAACTAAGGAGAAAGTGAGAGAGATAAATGAACAGTATTAGAAAAGGGGGGATATCATTACAGATTCTCATGGAAACTGAAAGCCTAATCCGAGAATTTTATGAACAACTCTACCCCCACAAATTTGATACCTAGATGAAATGGACCACTTCCTCAAAAGACACAATCTACCAAAACTCACACAAGGAGAAATAAATGATCTGAATAAGTCTATATCTATTAAATAAATTGAATTAATGATTAATAATCTTCTAAAAGCAAAAGCACCCAGCCCAAATGAGTTCACTGATGAATTCTACCAAACATTTAAGGAAAAAATTATATCAAGTCAACATTCTCTTTCAGAGGATAAAAGCAGAGGGAATACTTCCTAACTCATTTTATGAGACCAGCATTACCCTAATATCAAAACTATACAAAGACAGAACAAGAAAAAGAAATGAGAGAATAATGCCTCTCATGAACATAGATGCAAAAGCCCTCAACAGAATATTAGCAAGCTGAATCCAAAAGAGTATGAAAAGAAGTACACACTATGATCAAGTGGGATTTATTCCAGGTATGGATAACTGGTTTAATATTCAAAATTCTATTAGTGTAATCCATCACATCAACAGACTAAAAAAGAAAAATCACACGAGCATATCAATAGCACAGAAAAAGGATTTGGCAAAATCTAACTCCTATTCATGACAAAAACTCTCAGTAAATTAATAATAGAGGGAAACTTTCTCAACTTGAGAAGGACTATCCACAAAAAGTCTATAGCTAACACCATATTTAATGGTATGAAACTCAAAACTTTCCCATTAAGATCAAGTATGAAACAAGAAATGTCTATTTTATCACTCCTTTTAAACATTGCACTGGATGTTACTAATGCAAAAAGGCAAGGAAAAGAAATAAAAGGTATGTATATATATATATATATATACTGTGAAGGAAGATTTATAACTGGCTTTGAGCACAGATGACATGATCGCTTACATGGAAAATCCAATAAATATTGGGAAACAAAGGCAAAAATAAACTATTGGGACTTCATCAAAATTAAAAGCTTCTGGACAGTGAAGGAAGCAATCAACAAAACTAAAAGGCAGCCTACATTGAATGGAAGAAGATATTTGCAAATGACATATTGGATAAAGGCTTAGTATTCAAAATCTTTAAAGAATTTATAAAACTGAACACCCAAAGAACAAATAATCCAGTTAAACAGTGGACAGAAGACATGAATAGACATTTTTCCAAAGAAGACATACAGATGGGCAACAGACATATGAAAAGATGCTCAGTATCACTCATCATCAGGGAAATATATACCAAAACTACAATGAGATATCACTTCACATCAGTCAGACGGCTAAAATTAATAACACAGGAAACATCAGGTGCTGGCGAGAATGCAGGGAAAAGGGGAAACTTCCTACACTACTGAGAATGCAAACTGGTGAAGCCACTCTCTAAACAGCATGAAGCTTCCTCACAAAGTTAAAAAAATGTTTAAAAAAAACCCACCCTATTATCCAGCAATTGCTCTCCTAGGCATTTACTCAAAGGATACAAAAATACAGATTCAGAGTGATACATGCAACCGATGTTTATAGCAGTATTATCAATAATGGCCAAATTATGGAAAGAGCCCCTATGTTCAATGACTGATGAATGGATAAAGAAGATGTGATTATATATAAAACAATGGAATATTACTCAGCCTTAAAAAAGAATGAAATCTTGCCACTTGCAAAGACGTGGATGGAGCTAGAGAGTATTATGATAAGTAAAATAAGTCAGATGGAGAAAGACAAATACCATATGATTTCACTTATATGTGGAATTTAAGAAAAAAAATGAACATAAGGGGAAGGAAAAAGAGGAAACCTAGAAACAGACTCTTTTCCTTCTTTTTTTTTAAAGAAACGGGCTCTTAACTATAAAGAACAAAGTTATGGTTACTGGAAGGGAGGTGGCCATGGGGATGGGATAAATAGGTGATGAGTATTAAGGAGGGTGCTTGTGATGAGCACAGGAGTTAGATGTAAGTGAT
The DNA here is from genome assembly GCF_008692635.1 of Crocuta crocuta. NCBI lineage: Eukaryota > Metazoa > Chordata > Mammalia > Carnivora > Hyaenidae > Crocuta > Crocuta crocuta. The sequence goes on from NW_027527624.1 coordinate 3,562,340, forward strand.
GAATCACAACTTCTACCCCTGAAACTAATATTGCACTGTCTGTTAACTAGCCATAATTTAAATAAAAACGTAGGGAAAATAAAAAAAGAAAATCCAAAAATATCAACAGAAATATCCTGGGATAAGTAATTATAGCTAGGTTGAAAGATACAAGATAAATATATAAAAGTCAATTGCTTTCCTATATACCAACAATGAACGAATGGAATGAAATAAAAAATCCAATGCCATTTATATTAGCACTCCCCCAAAATGAAACTTAAGAATAAGTCTGACAAACTATGTACAGGATCTGTCTGAAGAAAACTACAGAGCTCTGATGAACGAAACCAAGGATGACTAAATAAATGGAGATATTTTGTGTTCACAGAAGGAAAGACTCAATATTGCCAAGATGTCAGTTCTTCTCAACTCAATATATAAATTCAGTGCAATCACAATAAATTAAAAAAAAACAGGAAGTTATTTTATGATTATCAATAGACTCCTTCTAAATTTTACACATCCAGAACAGCCAATACAAAAATAAAGTAAAACGACAAAATTGGAAAAATGACACTCACTCACTTGAAAACTTAATATAAAAGCTATGGTAATCAAGACAGTGTGGTATGGGTGAAAGAGCAGACAAATAGATCAATGGAACAGAACAGAGAGCCTAGAAAGAGATCCACGTAAACACAGTCAATTGATCCTTGCCCGAGGAGTAAAGGCAATGAGACAATGTAATGAAGATAGTCTCTTCAACAGACAGTGCTAGAACAACTGATAACCACATGAAAAAAAAAAAAAGAATCTAGGCACAGACCTTACATCTTTCACAAAAATTAACTCACAGTGGATAATGAACCTAAAGTAAAAACACAACTATGAAACTCCTAGAAGATAACATAGGAGAAAACCTAAACTGATCTTGGGTATGATAGTGCCTTTTTAGATACAACACCAAAGGCACAATCCATGACAAAATAATTCATAAGATGAATTTTGCTTAGATTGAAAAATTCTCCTCTGTGAAAGACAGTATCAAGAGAATGACAAGACCAGCTACAGATGCTGCAAAAATATTTGTCAAATATTTGACAAAGGACTGCTATTCAAATATATGAAGAACACTTAAAAATCAATAATAGAAAAACAAACAATCCATTCAAAAAAATAGACCAAACACCTTAACAGACACCTCACCAAAGAAGATATACAGATTCAAAAACACTCATGAAAGCTTTTGTCATCAGAGAAATACATATTAAAACAACAATGAGATTGCACTACACAACTATTATAATGGCCAACATCCAGTAAACTGACAGCACAAAATGGTGTCAAGGATTGTGGAGCAAAAAGAATTCTCATATACTGGTACTAGGAATGCAAAATGGTACAGTCATCTTGGAAGAGAGTTTGGTAGTTTCTTATAAAACTAAACACGTTCATCATACGATCAGTGCTCTTTGGTAATTCCACAAGGGAAATGAAAGCCTACGTCCACACAAATATCAGCATGCAAATGTTTATAACAGCTTTATCCATAATTGCCAGAACTCTGAAGCAACCAAGTTATCCTTTCTTTAGTAGGTGAATAGACAAATGAACTCTGGTCTGTGGTCTACCCAGACAACGGAATATTATTCAGTGCTTAAAAAAATGACCTATCAAGCCATAAAAAGACATGGAGGAACCTTTAATGTACATTACTAAGTGAAAAAAGCCAATCTGAAAAGGTTACAGGCTATATGGTTCCAACTATCTGACATCTTGGAAAAGGCAAAAGTATGGAGACGATAAAAAAAAGACAAGTGATTGCCAAGAGTGTGCATAGGGGGAAAAGAGGAATAAGAACACAAAGAATTTTTAGGGCAGCGAAAATACTCTGTATGATATTAAAATAATGGAATTTGTCCAAACCCATAGAATATACAAAACCCAAACTGAACCCTAAAGCAAACTATGAACTTTAGGTGATTCTGATGTGTCAATGTAGGTTCATGGTTCATCCCAGATAAAAAGTGTACATGGTGAGTGATGATAATTGGCAGGGGTGCAGGGGGTATCTCCACACCTTCCTCCATGTTGTTATAAACCTAAAAATGTTCTAAAGAAAAATGAGGTCTTTTTGAAAAATCCAGAGAAGGCTCAAATTAAGCCATAAAATCTAGCAATCAAATAAGCCAGAAATATTTATTGAATACTATACCTAAATATTACGAACTATAAATAAATTGTAAGCTAGTTTCTGAATATGAACACCTATAGTTTAGTAGGATACATGCAAAAATCAAGTAAACAGTAAAGCTTCATGTGACATTAATTAACTAACCAACATATAGACCAGAGGATGTTAGGAGAAGTTGTAGAGGGAAGTAATAGCAATGAACGCCTGACCAGAGAGTGGGCAGAATTAGATCTAAGCTGTTAAAGTTTGAGTCAGCACCACAGGCAAGGAGGAGAGAGAAAGAAGGAAGCCAACAGGCACGGGAATGGGTCATTGTCACATAATCCTAATATAAATACAATGAGGACAAAACCGTCTGGCCAGCCAGGTATAAGCTGGCTGCTTCAATTTACCGCAGATATACAGATGTTTGGGCTCAGGTTCACACAGGCACAAAGTACTCATGTATGACATGAGCCTAATAAGAATCCCTGTGTGCAGCAATTTCTTTGGCTAAAAATCACATCGTCCGTACAGTTCTCCTCTGCTGAGAGAACATTTGCCTCAAGAGAGATGTCCCAGGGAGAAATGATAAACAAAAGAGCATTAGCAATCCTGAAAGCTGTACACAAAAACATGGTTTTACCAGTTTAGTTTAATCCTCTGTAGACAGTGCTTGATAAAATACATTTTGATGAGATGTGCATATTCTTGGTATTAGAAATGCTGGCTGCTTTATGAAAATACAGTACAATCTTCTCACTTGAGCAAATCTAATCTGAGTAATCGAGCACTACTATTTATATGGCTAAAGCACAGCTTTCACAATGGGCAACTACTGAGGAATTAACATTAACTGTAGAGTCTTAACAATGAGCCTGATACTTACAGACTAAAAATATTAATGTTACTGGCTGGAGAACAAACTATGGACCATTAGTGAATGTTCTATAGTTAGTTCAGTGGGTCAGGTGGTACACTTCAATCAGAACAGATTCTGGAATATGATGAAATATAAATGAAAAGAATAAATAGTGATGAGACACAGGTTTACACCACGTATCAGCAAGCTACCGCCCAGGCACCAAATCCAGTCTATTACTTATTTTTGTAAATAAAGTTTTATTGGAACACAGCCATCTCTGCTTATTTACATATTGTCTCTGGTTGCTTTCTTGCTATACGACAGAGTTGAGTAGTTGTGACAGAGACAATATGGCCCACAAAGCATAAAATATTGACTATCTGGTCCTTAATAGAAAAGATTGCCAAGTCCTGGTCTCTGCTTTTAATTGTCAGGGATTTAATTTCTCTTCCTTAAAATATGTGTGTTAGTTTCCTATTGCCACTGTAATATATTATCATAAATTAATTGACTTAAAACAACAAGAATTTATTATCTTACAGTTTTGAAGGTCATAAGTTCTAAAACCTAGGTATCAGGTCTGCATTCCTTCTGGAGGCCCCAGGGGAGACTTCATTTCCTTGCCGTTTCGAGCTTCTAGAAGCTAACTGCATCCTTTGGTCCGTGGCCCCATCCTCCATTGTCAAGGCCAGCAATTCAGTCTCTGCTCCACTGTCATGATGCCTCTTTTCCCCTCTCTGCTTTTATCATTGTATCTCCTTCTCAGAGTCTGACACTTGCCTCTTTCTTAGTAATGATCCTTATTACTACACTGAACAAAGACAGATAATCTAGAATAATCTCCACATCTCAAGATCCTTAACTGTATCTACAAAGTCCCTCTTCCCATGGAATTTACAATATTCATAGATTCAAGGAATTAGGATGTCGCCATCTTCGAGGGGACATTATTTGATCTCTCTTTTCCAAAAAGAGCATGGGTGCTTAAAAACAAAACAAAGGTGGCTGAGTATACATAACATGGACTTTTTAACACCAAACCTTCTCCACATTTATTAATTCTTATCAAACCTTTCTCTCTGAATCCTAACCTCTTTCCATATCCCAGGAAAAAAAAGAATTACACTCTTGGTATGCTTATCATCCTAATTTAGAAGAGACAAAAACTTCATTCACGTACAACTAAAAGGCAGAGAAGGAAACAAAATGTCAGGGGTAAACTTGCATTTAAAGATGGAGAAACCGGATATAGGATGAAAGATCACAGAAAGGTCATAAGTAATGGCTGCATGTGATAAAGGCTGAAGGAAAAGCATAAGAAGAAACACATGCGGGGATGCGGCAAGGGGCGCCTACAGGTAGGAGTAAATCCTGCAAGTCAGATGGCTCACAGCTTATGTGACGGTGGACGGCAAACAAATGTGGAAAGCCTCACATTCTAGAAACTCTGGACAAGGTATAGATGCTAAAGGTGTTTTCTGTCTGACTAGATGCTGGACCAGAGCTGTGCTGATGTGATATTAGTCTAATCAAATTTATAGGAAGGGAGGCCTGGGTGGCTCAGTCGGATAAGTGTCCGACTTTGGCTCAGGTCATGATCTCACGCTTTTATGAGCTGGAGCCCTATGTCGGGCTCTGTGCTGACAGCTTGGAGCCTGGAGCCCACTTTGGATTCCGTGTCTCCCTTTCTCTCTGCTCCTCCCCTGCTCACACTCTGTCTCTCTCTCTCCTTCAAAAATAAATAAACATTCAAAAAATTTTTTTTAATTTATAGGAAAAGGGAAGGTGAGGCAACATACAAAGGGAGTATCTTTTCCTTCCTTCCCTTCCTTCTTTTCACCCTTCCTTCCTTCTTTCTTTTGTTTCCCACCATCCCTCTCTCTTTTAGTTTCTATAGCTACCAATGCGTGGCCTCTTGGCTTTGTGGGGGTTTTCTTTCAAAACCTGGTTTAAGGGCCACCTGGGTGGCTCAGTTGGTTAAGCGTCCAACTTCAGCTCAGGTCATGATCTCACAGTTCATGAGTTCCAGCTGTTGCATCTGTGCTGACAGCTCAGAGCCTGGACCCTCTCCTCTGTGTCTCCTCTCCCTCTCTCTGCTCCACGCCTGCCCCCCACTCTCAAAAATAAATAAACATTAAAAAACATTTTTTAAACCTGATTTAAATGTAACAATTGGGGTGCATGGGTGGCTCAGTCAGTTGCTGAGTCGCTGACTTATCTGCTGACAGACGTCCATGTCATAAGGGGCAGACAGATATTCTTTTAAAAGCACAAGTGATGTGAGAGGCACCTGAGTGGCTTAATCAGTTAAGCATCCAACTCCTGATTTAGGTTCAGATCAAGCCCCTTGCGGGGCTCTGCACTGACAGCGTGAAGCCTGCTTGGGATTCTCTCTCTCCCTCTCTCTCAACCCTGCCCCTGCTTGTTCTCTCTCTCTCTCTCAAAAATAAATAAATGTATATATATACATATGTATATGTATATATATACAACCTTATAAAATGATTTATACAACACATGTTCTATGTGTGACCTTCCCACAAGAGACATGGAAAAAGCCACACACAAGTCATACAACAGGTTATTTTCATGAATCACAAAAGGCAACTCATTCAAGACATGCACACATACACTCGTCAAGAATGGAGCATTTCATTGTATCTACCCATGTCTGTATCTACATCTGTCTGTTTGTCTAACCATCTATCTTTTGGTGCAGAAGAAATGTAGAAGAAGCTAGGAAGAGTTCTCCTAAGAATGAATTTGATGGGAGACATGATAAAAGTATAAAAGAAACCAGAATCCCTAAGGGTGTACTGATGGGAGAGTATTTCTGGCCACGAAAGAGGCAGGGCAAAACTCAGAATTTCCTCAATGTAGCCCTTCTTCCAAGAGCTGTGCTCCTCCAATGGTCTGGAGGATTCCCTGGCTACTCCTGACAGGCATTTGGTGGCAGACGCTGGACTTATACGAGCATGCGCACTGTTCGTCTGCCATTCCATTCAGCTGACCTGGTGGTGACTAAAGGACTTTTAAAAGATACTTGAATTTAAATACTTCTGTTTCCAAGCTTTCTCCAACCTTCAAAGATCAGTGATGCATGAATACAAACAGAATAGTGTAGAACATGAAAGAGAGATGATGTGAAAAGAGGGAGAGAATAGGTATCTCAATGAACAAAGACTCAATAGATATATATTATGTATGATAGTTCAAAATTAAGCTTAAAGGGACAGGACAATTAATGGCTCAGGCCTCTAGATATGATATACATGGTGTTTCTTATGGAAACATGAAGCAATAAATGGAAGTTTCAAGAGGAATTCCCAGTAATATGAAGAAACTAGGAGAATTTTATTTTTTAAATTTTTTTTTTTATTTCTAGGAGAGAGAGAGAGAGAGAGAGAGAGAGAGAGCATGAGCAGGGGAGGGTCAGAGAGAGAGGGAGTCACAGACTGAAACAGGCTCCAGGCTCTGAGCTGGCAGTCAGCACAGAGCCCGACGCGGGGCTCGAACCCACGAACCGTGAGATCATGACCTAAGCGAAAGTCGGACGCTTAACCGACTAAGCCACCCAGGCGCCCCGAAACTAGGAGAATTTTAAATGTGCGGCCAATGTGTTATTTTGTCACGATGAAAATCCGCACCCACCTCCTCCCTCGCTTTCTACTAGTTCTTTAACGACCTGTTTCTTGAAGGCAGATGACAGTCTTGGATCCACTTTTTTCTGGGTAAGAGTTTCAGGAGACACATAGCTCACCACACACTGGGGTGTGGGGCAACTTCGGAGGAGGGGACATAGGGTGCCAGTATCACTACAGGTGACGGACGTGTCTTCAGACCTTGCTGTCTCCCCCAGGCTCCATCACCCCGGCATAGAGGCTTTCTCCAGTCCAGCTTCTACCTCCTCACATCCCAGAGGCACCTGTGACAGCCTTCCTGTGTGTGCTCCTCCCTCAAATCTCATGCCCGCCATTTGCTTTCCGTGTCCCCGTTTCCATCATCTCTACCTAACTCAGAGCCTTACCACGTCTTCAGGGTTTAGCTGTGCCCCCTGGAAAGCTATGCATAAGTCCTAACTTCCAGTATCTCAGAGTTTGACTCACTTGAAAATTGGTGCCGATGTAATTAGTTAAACTAAGATGGGGTCACACTAGGGTGAGGTGGGCCCTTAATCCAAGATGATTTGTGTCCACATAAGATGCCACAGACATACACAGACAGGAGAGTACCACGTGAGGACACTGCCACACGAGGAGAGAAAGCCCTCTGATGATGGAGGCAGCAACCGAATGCAACAAGTCAAGAATGCCTGAAGCTACCGGAAGCTGGGAGAGGCAAGTAGAGATTCCCCTCGAGAGGTTCCAGAAGAGCGTGGCTCTGCAGACTCCTTGATTTCAGACTTGATCCTCCAGAACTGTGAGACGGTAAATTTCTATTGTTTTAAACCACCCGATTTGTGGGACAGCAGCCCTCAGAAACAAATCCACTACCTCAACAGTGTGTCTGGTACCATTCCACGTGCTAAAGATGTGGCAAACTGGGAGAAAAAAAAAACCCAACACTGCCTTCATGCAGCTTACTTCCTACTGAGGAAAAGACAGACCAATATAGAAAATATTAGGGCTTCACATGGGAATATCTACATGGAAAGCAATTAAAGTGAGTACATGTGTTTGCATGCCTGTGTGTGTGTGTTCATGAATCCAATTTAAGAGAATGTGGCCTAGGAAGACCTCACTGTGAGTGAAAACAAAATATGGGAGAAAGTGAACCATCTGAGGCAAAGAGGTTTCTGGGCAGTGCAAAGGCCCTGAGGTAACAGTATTCCTGGCATTCTCTAGGAGGGGCAAGGAGATGAGCACAGATGGAGCAGGAAGCTGGGAGCAGAGGGTTCCAGACAGTGTAAGTGACTGGACTGTGTGTCGGGTCTGGTCTGTGTTGCAGGAATATTAGCTCTACTCTAAGGGGGTGAGGGGTGCTAGGGGTTCTCACAGAGGACCCACCTGACCAGATCACCCGGACTACAATATTGAGAAGAGGCTAAAGAGGGCAGCAGTGGACATACAGAGATGCCACGTGGGAGATTAGGGCACTAATGGCAGTGACAGGAGAGGGGCTTAGCGTGGGTGGCGGCAGAGACTGCATAATGTTGTGAAGGTAGAGCTAACGGGGTCTGAGCTTGTAACGATGGCTTTGGGACCACAATGTCATGTCTTAACTGTCCAACAGGACTAAGCTCCCTGTGGGCAGGCTTCGGTCTTAGGTGACCCCAGAGACTTCCTCTTTCACAGAGCAGGGGCTGCATTTTGAACACATTCTTAATCAGATTCATTCACTAAGAAGGAACTAACCACGTCCAGAGCCCCCATGCAGGTGTGGTTACAGGAGCACTTGCCATTTGAGTCCATGACTAGCTATTTGACACGACATTTCCAGGGACAACCCCCAACCTTTATCCCCTGCTCCACCCTATAGCACGTTAAGTTTATTGCTGTAAATCTAACCATATTCAAATAGTCCAATAATCACTGGACAATTTCATAATTCCGTATACTCTACCTGAAGTGTGCTTTTGATTTTAAAACAAATTCCACCAGAAAGAAAAAGACATGACTTGGAGAATTCACAAGAATAGTACTGAGAACAAAAGCACATCACATTATGGGCTTGGGCTGCTATAAGGGATAGAGAAAACAATGGACTCTTTTCTTCTGAGGATAATGTCTCAGAGATTTATACAAATGGTCAGCTGATCTGATAACTGATCGCTCGTTCCCTGAAGCAAAAATTAACTGGCAAAGAGAATTCTTCAGCTTTGAGATGTCGGCAACATGATATTTGGCGTGTGCGACTGTCAGCACTTCAGTTAAGTTCCTTGAATGCTAGAGATTGCAGTTTCTAGACACAGTCACTCAAAGTTTATTTGGGTCACCAGTTTTTGAGGTAATGGAATGCTGGGGTGGGCCAGCAGTGAGCTTGAGGTAAGGGTACCTCTGTGCACCTGCTGAGACATAGGGCAGAGAGAGTGGACAGAGCACTACATTCTCATTTTTTTTAAATTTATTTATTTTGAGAGAGAGAGAGAAAGAGAGAGAGAGGAGAGAGAGAGCATGCACTAGCAAGGGAGGGGCAGTGAGGGAAAGAGAGAAACCCAAGCAGTGATGGGGGGTGGGGGGGCTCAAATTCATGAACCATGAGATTATAACCTGCGCCAAAATTAAGAGTCAGATGCTTAACCGACTGAGCCACCCAGGCAGCCCCATGAGAACAAATTTTATTGGCTGATTCACATACAAATTACAACCCGATTTACAAATGCCCTATCACCAATAATCCCCCTTTCTTCTTCCTCCTCCTTTTTGTAGGAATTGAGCCTCATTTTTACAGAAATAGGACATATAATGATATTGGAAAAGGAGTCTTACCTTAAAAGATTCATAGAACTTGGAATACTGCCAGTCGCTAAACACATATCACTGAGGCACTACAATTTGTGGGCCACTGTACACTGCAGACGGTATGGGTCCAGAGGTTGAGAAGCAGCTGATGGAGGCACCAGGTTTGGAGGCTGAAAGGAGGATGGGAGCCGCAGTGTAGACATAAGCGATGACAGGATAAAGTAGGGCAGGTGTGAGAGAGAACAAAGAATGGAGTCATGGTCAGAAAGGGCAAATAGTGCAGACAAGGGTCCAGTGGCAAGCAAAGAAAGTATAGGACCAGGCTGAGAATGTCAGGGCAGGTAAATAACAGGGGGTGAGAAAAGCATTTGCATAGTTCAGTGTTCCAGGTCCATGTTATGTAAACTGAAGGCTTGAATTGGGTATGCCCCACTGGATTTCCATCACTGTGCCCTCAACGTATTGAGGATTCTCACGTTTATATCATTAGCTCAGACTTTTCCTCGGAGATCCATACTCACATAAGTGGTCCCCTATCTGATATCTCTGAGTTTGTTGGGCAGACATCTTGAACTTAACCTGTCCACCACTAACCCCAGGCTTCCTCACCTGGATTTGTCTCTTTGCATGAGTACTGCCCTCTCCTCAGTAAAGAGCCCACTATCTACCCACTATTTCAAGCAGAAAACTAGGAGTACCCTCTTCCACGTTTTTCCCACAGCAAATTCTTTCATTCTACCTCACATCCTTCCATACCTGGTGTTCTTCACTGCTGCGACCTTGGTAGCAAGGTCACCACCATTTTTTAAAATTTTTGATGAACTATCAAAGCAAATGCCTGCCCCATTGTTGCATACCACAATCAATTCTCCACACCTGAGCAAGAATGTTTGTTTGTTTGTTTTTAAAGAGGGGAGAAGGGCTGAGAGAGGAAGAGAGAGAGAATCCCAAGCAGACTCTGTGCCTGTCAGTACAGAGCCCGACACAGAGCTCCAACTCAAGAACCATGAGATCATGACCTGAGCCTAATCGAGTCAGATACCTAACCAACTGGGCCACCCAGGCACCCCAAGAATGAATGTTTTAACATGTCATTGTATTATGTGCCTCATGGTACGCTGGTGTACCATGTCACCTTGATCCATACCCTTCGGTACCTGCCTCTTTCTTCACCTCTTTTTGACTGAGTTCCATAAGACCTTTGGGCCCCAGGACCTTTGTATGCACACTTTCATCTGCCTATAATGTTCTTCACAGAGCTGGTTCCTTCTCATCCTTCAAGTTTAGCTTAAAAGTTCCATTTTTCTAGTTTACGCTTTTCTGAGTAGCTAGTCTCTGTCATTCCCTATCTCCATGTGCCTTTTTTGTCAAACTATAACATTTTGAATTACTTGTCTTTTGACTGTTTTTTCCCATTAGATTATTAAGTTGAATTTGGGCAAAACCTCCATCTGTTTTATTCACTATTGACTTTCCAGTACCCAATATACTGCCTGGAACATAGAGACACTCAAAGACTTATTGTATAAATGAATGAATGAATGAATGATCCAATGAGATCAAAGTCTGTTGGGGGAAGATTCTTGTTTACGTTATTATTCTACTTTGAATATTGAGGACAATTATTTATGTCATTATTTAGACAATTAAAATATGACTATCCTGAGAGTTTTCCATTGTGATCTCAAATTATTACCGCTCATTAATATTTCATTAATCTGCCTCCAGACTGTAAACTCTTTAACGGCAATGACCATATCTTTAAGTTCATTCATTCACTCAGCAAACGAGAGGCAGACACTCTTCCAGGGGCGGCAGACACAGAGCCGTACAAGACAGGCATGATTCTCTCCCTCAGGTGAGCATGGGTCACCCTCATGTTCATTAATTTACTCTAAATCAGCATCTTTTGCACCAAGGCGAAAAGAAGATAGTAGTAAAGAAAGAGAAATCCGTGTCCTCGTGAGCTCACATTCTTATGCACTTAAGTATGCTTGTTACAATGCTCCGTCTCTAACACTGAGGTCATTGGTACGGATCTCTGGATTGACCTCAAAACAATGTGAAGTCGGGAAGAGTAAGATAGGGATGAATTTACAGAAACTGAATGTAATGCTTCTTGAGATCAGAGAGACCTGGCAGAAGACACAATCAGAGGACGGGGCCGCCCTGAATTCTGGGTGCCGTCATTCTTTAACCCACTTAAACCAGATAAAAACTGCCCAAATAAATTTTTGACATAATCCAATCCACCAATCTGAATGAACTGTCTATGCATTGGAATCCACTTTATGTCTGCAATAATCACTGGGATGAGAGAGAGAGAGAGGAAGAAAGGCAGGCCCAGAGTTAAGAGAGGAGGCTAGACGAAGGAGACAGCCCTCCACGCACAGCACATCTCAGCCCTGTGACTTCACTCACAAGGTATTTTAAATAGTTTAGTATGTCGTGCTGCCAAACGACAAAGAGCATTCTGGATTTAAAAGATAAATAAAAACACGCAGCCGAGGCTCCAGGAGAATTTAACTCTGACCGAGAGATGAAACAGAAGGCACGCCGCAGGCCTTGCCTCGGACACTAGTGAGAAGAGCAGGGAAGGTCACCGGATTTGAATCTAATTCTTGGAAGTGCTGCCACCACTTGGGGTTCAGCATCATAGTTCTTGTCTATAATTGTCTTTCAGAAGCCCTGGGTCAAAAGCTAAGGGTCTACCTGAATCATCTTAGAAAACTTTTTTTTTACATCAAAGAATTACCTTATATTCAAAGGTCAAAATAAATAGACTATATATTCAGTAATTAACACACATTAAAAAAAAGAAAGAAAGAAGGAAGGAAGGAAGGAAGGAAGGAAGGAAGGAAGGAACGAGGGAGGGAGGTTAGGCAAGGGAGAAAAAGGGAGCGGGGGAGGGCAGGGCAGGGGAGGGAAGGGAAGGGAAGGGCAGGGAAGAATTCTGCTTTGAATTACAGAACCCAAAGTCTTTGGATGTCACAGTTAGAGGGGCCATTGTGCCTGTTCCTCATTTTATAAATGAGGGAACTGAGATCTTGAGAGACCAAAGGATTTCCCCAAGTCATCATGCTGAGGAGCAGCCCAGGCACAATTTAAATTTGGTGACTCGAAGAGTGACCTCTTCACTTCTCCAGGAAGAGCTGCTGTCTTCCTCATCTGGCCGGTTGTCGATGCTCTTAGATCACATTTTGTCTGAACCACCAGGGGCAGCAGAAGGAGCAGAAATCCATGGAGGGATCATGGAGGAGTCGGGCTTAGGGCTACGGCAGCCTGTGACTCAGAGCTGAAGCACAGACAGCGGGACCCACTGCTGCCTGCGTGTGACCCTGTTTGCCTGCTCCGTACCTCACAGCCTGGAGGCTCCTTGTGTCACGGGGGAGATATGATCATATTTGTTCTTTTGTCATCTTCGTATGCTGTGTACTTTTTCAGTTACAGTGAGGTCATTTTCATGTAGGAGAACTGAACATTATATTACTGAACTGGACATTATATTACTTTTAAAATTGTATTATTAAAAATAAAAGTCCAACACTCCACTTTTGAATCAACTGGGCCACACCTTCCCAAATTAGCACCTCCTTATTCCCATCTAGATTCTGGCCTCACCACTTACCAAAAACGGTTCTGACCTCACAACATCAACCAGACACATGATCTGCTGAAGAAGGGGTAGTAATTGCTGCCAAAAGTCGGAAGTTATTTTAGGAAGACTGTGCCTAGAACTGACAATTCAACATCTGAAGCTATGAAAGGTGAATTTATATATCAGTCCATGATCCATCACTTTCCACTTAGATCAATCAATGCTTTGCTAAATCAATTTTGCTTGTTTTCAATTCCAAGTTGTATTATCCATATACAAAATGTAAAGTGGTAACTGTCAATATAGTGGCTCCATTAACAGAAGAACTCCCACAAAGCTGAATGATGCTAATTCTGTGTCAATATCAGTAGATGCTTCACATGCACCATAAAGTTAATTCCAACAGTAATTTGGCTTTCATCTTCCAATTCATAGAATCAAAGCAAATTTTTTGGAAATTCATTCTTTTGAAGGTGAAACATCTGACATTATTGTAGATGACCACTGTAAATTCAGTTTAAAATTTCAACATTATAGGGGCGCTTGGGTGGCTCAGTCGGTTAAGCATCTGACTCTTGGTTTCAGCTCAGGTTATGATCTCATAGTTTGTGGGTTCAAGCCCCACACTGGGCTCTGTGCTGACAGTGAGGGGCCTGCTTGGGATTCCGTTCCCCTCTCTCTCTGCCCCTCCCCTGCTTGTGTTCTCTCTCTCAGGATAAATGAATAAACTTTAAAGAATAAAAAAGAATGTTAACATTACAAATAAAATGTGAATGTATTTGAGCTGAAATAATTATATAGTTAAATACTAAAAATTAGAATTAAAAATAGGCTCTAACCAGCAGAATTCGCTCCAGACTTAGTACACACCTAAGTAACTGTAAAGAGTATTTTCTCAATTACAAGAATCTACAGACAAGAGTCCATTAGAAATGTCAGTGATTTCCAATCTGTTGGCCATAAAATGCAACCTTGAAGATGACTGCAGGAAATTTTCTTAAAACGAAGATGGAGAAGGAGGAGGGAGAGGAGGAGGATTTAAGAAGAAGGAGACAGAGGAGGAGGAGGAGATCTATTGAAAAAATACATCACTGGGGCGCCTGGGTGGCTCAGTTGGTTAAGCGTCTGACTTCGGCTCAGGTCATCCTCTCGTGGTTCATGGGTTCGAGTCCCGCATCAAGCTCTGTGCTGACAGCTCAGAGCCTGGAGCCTGTTTCAGATTCTGTGTCTCCCTCTCTCTCTGACCCTCCCCTGCTCATGCTGTCTCTCTCTCTCTCTCTCTCTCAGAAATAAATAAAACATTAAAAAAATTTAAACAGAGTTTCTCTTAAGTTGTTTAATGCAAGTGAATGCAAGCAGTAAATGTTTGAGAAATATTGAAGAATTAATTAATTAATACAGAGATAAAAAAAAAAAATCCGACACCTAACGATGAAGATGTGCTGTGGCCAAAGGGAAGAGAGCCTGACGCTATGGTGATGACTGGCTGTTAAATGCCGACACTGAACTATACACACCCCTCTTTACCTAAAGCTACTGTTTTCTAATGAAGGTCTGAATATTTATGGAGATGTCATAGATACCCTTCTGAATATCTGGAGTGTTGTTTCAGCTTGCAGTTTGCTGCTTCTCTTTGGTAACTTTTGACCCAGAGACACAAAGAATAGGAGATCAACCAAGAGAATGCAACCCTTCTCTAAAAAGCAAGTCTTCAGTCTCGGTGGAGGCTGGATGAAACCAAGAAGGTACTGAGAATAGAAATAGTCTTTGTCTAACTGTATTTCCAACTTGGCCCTGAGAAAAGTTCACAAATATTACCTGCATTCAGTCACAGTCTTGCCTCAATCTCGATCTACCTATAGCATATGCAAACTGATGGAAATACTTGGCTCATTCATACTAAATAACACTTTCTATGAAATGATCATTTCGGCAAAATATCTTGTGTACCAGATTTATGCAAGGAATCATCAAAAATGTGTACCTCACTTTAAATGCAACATTACCAGGGAGGCAGATATACTGGAGGGAATTCTGTAACTAAATGCAGATCAGTAACAATGGCACTACAGGAAAAAAAAAGTCCCTTTGGAACATAAATGTAACTAAAAATACTCAAAGGAAACTATGAACTGACTACAAATTATTCAAGAATAAACCGCATTTTCTTTTTTTTCAGAATGTGCTATTTGAAACAGCAAACTGCATAATTAAAATTATAAATTCTGCTCGACATGCAACTCTGTGATTCTGAGACACACTTGTTAATTCTGAGAGTGGATGACTCCTCTGGCCCAGGGAAGGGCTAAATGCAAAACTCCAGTCTGTAAGACCCAGGAAGGTCCAATTCTTTCCTCCAGCAAGATCAGCTCCTAGAAGTAGCCACTGGCAGACTCCTCTTATTATCATACTTATGGACATGCAATTTGAATTATCTTAGCCTCCAACGTCAGAAAATTGGTTCCATGAAGAAGGCTGCAATTACTCTGAAACGGCCAGGGATTAACAATGTACGTATTATTGAGTGCGGCTACGGCAAAGAGTACTTTTGGCTTCGGATGCTCTGTATTTTATCTGTATTCTATCTTGAAAGGAGGATTGTTAAACATGCCATTTTGATCAAATGCATGGCCTCCTTAAATCCTGAGAGGCTTGTGTGAACTCATATTTACATGTTGATTTCACTTTAAAAAGAGCCTGTGCCACTACTAATGAAAAGAGAGCAGTCATAATGGGGTTAATGGCCCAATTTTCATGATCCCATTGATAATTAAAATAGTGGAGAAACAGAAACATTGAAACTGTGCTTACTTTTATAAAAGATCGTCCTTAGGAGGAGCTATAATTTTCCTTAAAAGCACGGAACGATCAATTAAACTAGCATAATCTGTGAACACTGCTGCCCTGCTCCTGCCGAGATAGACTAACACAGGGTAGTGGCGCACTAGGAGATGTCATACATAGCTGTTACGTGTGGCTATTACCTGCATTTTACGTAGTCAGAATTTATCACTTACACAGTACATTCAGCAAAACATAATTAACCAGGTGCTTCCAGCAGGGTTCCTCAGAGTGAGACTTTCCTACAGAGCAGTAACATAGGTTCTAAGGCACAATCTCAGAGTTACTGAGTCAGAATCTGGAGCTCAGGTAAAAGGCACCTGTGATTCTTGCTTGTTTCTTGAGACCAGACAGTCATGCTGGACCAACTTATGACTCTGATTTGTGAATCCCAGACCTATTCTAGCCATGTTCCCATCTTTTATGGCTTAAATCATGTCTTCCAAAATAGGTATGCTGAAGTCTTAACCTCCAGGACCTCACAATATGACCAATTACTGGGCAATAGACTTGTTGTGGATGTAATTACCTCAGTAAAGTTGAGGCCATACCGGAGTAGAATGAGCTCTTAATCCAATATGGCCGGTGTCCCTCTAGGAAGAGGAAAGAGATACACAGGGAGAAGGCACTGGGGAACAGAGGCCGACTGGAATGACTGCCCCTACAAGTCAAGGAATGCCAAGCAAGGATTGAAGGCCACCACCAGAAGCTAGGAAAACATAAAGAAGTATTCTAGCCAGGCTCAGAGGGGAAATCACCCCACTGACATCTTAGTTTTGGACTTCCAGTCTCCAGAACTGTGAGACAAAAATTGCTGTTGTTTAAGGCCACTTCGTTTATGGTCCGTTGTTTTGGCAACCCCAGGAAACGAACATAGCTCCCAATCTCATAATGCAAAAAAAAAAAATTCAGAGGAAAAAATGGTAGAAGCAGACCTTCAACCAGGATGGTCTACTTTCTTCTAGAACGTCCTTAACAAACTGCACACGAACCTGAATGTTTGTTTTCTCTCAAGTGAATTACTTCCTTAACCTTCTCACCTAGTGATGGTCAAGGTGTGCTCGGAGAACACCTACCTCAGAACCGGCTGAGAAGTGCTTAATAAAAAAAAATGCACTTTCCTGAGTCCCATCTATAACCTGTGGTGTCAGAGTCTCTTGCAAGTAGAGTGCAAGAATCTGTCTTCTTAAGAGAAGTCAAGGCTACTCCATCAATTGTAATTAGTTTGCAAACTCTGAAAGAATAGGGTTTCCTGATTAATTTAATTTAGAAATAATTGAGCATTATTCAAGCAATGCTTTGATTGTAACCATTGCTATGGAAAATCTGTCTTACACTTTCAAGTTCAAATTCTTCCTGAAGTAACTGAACTCAACAATGCTATTTGTGAGTCACTGTATAACAAACACACTTGAGCTCTGTAGGAAAGAAAAAGAAAGAAAAGAAAAGAAAAAAAGAAAGAAAGAAAGAAAGAAAGAAAGAAAGAAAGAAAGAAAGAAAGAAAGAAAGAAAGAAAGAAAGAAAGAAAAGAAAGAAAGAAAGAAGGAAGGAAGGAAGGAAGGAAGGAAGGAAGGAAGGAAGGAAGGAGGGAGGGAGGGAGGAAAGAGAGAAAGAGAGAGAAAGGGAGAAAGAGAGAGGGGGAAGGGAGGGAAAGGAAGGAAGGAAAGAAAGAAGGAAAGAGGGAAGAAAGAAAGAAAGAAGAAACAAGTGAGATGCAGAAAGGAAGGAAGGGAGGAAGGAAGGAAGAAGAAAAGAGAGACAAAAAGAGAGGAAGGGAGGGAGGGAGGGAAATAAAATCTTTAAGTGGAGACGACTTAAGATGCCAACTAGAGGGGGCACCTGGGTGACTCAGTGGGTTAAACATCCAACTCTTCATTTCCGTAATGATCTTGAGCTTTGTGAGATCAAGCCCCACATCGAGCTTGATGTTGATGCCCGCTTGGGATTCTCTCTCTCTCTCTCTCTCTTTCTCTCTCTCTCTCTCTCTGCTATTCTCCTGTTCTAAATAAATAAATGAATGAAATAATGGATAAAGTAATTAATTTTAAAAAAAGATGCCAACTAGAATTTATCATTACTCTTTCAAGTAAAAATCAGGAACAAAATATCGTCTTCTGTATTTACAAGAACATATAGCATACCATTTTTACTTTGCTCATTTCACTATTGACTGGTAAAGAGGAAAGAGATTAGCTCCAGCAATCACAATTCTGGCTTTGTATAACTCTTTTAGGCACAATGGCTCACTGGATAAACTAATGACATTTTGGTCAATGTACTCTCCACGTGTACGTATGCAGCATCTACATACAACTCAGTCCCTGAAATTAAAGACACAACTTGGATTTAGGTGACAGCTATTGGGTTAAAATGTATACTGACTCTACCATGTTCCAGAAGCTGTTATGCTTTCACACAAATCCTTGATAATCATTTAAAAAATAACCATCTTTTTATTTTTTAAAAAAGATTTCAAATCTGTCTTTTGGTGATTTTTCTAAAAACACTCCCCTTTCTATTGCCTTTTGTTCATCTTATACTCAAACTCCATGTGTCTACACTTCTGGAAGACACATTAAATGTCAGGAAGATGTTTAATTAAATAACAGTCAGCTTTCACACTGCACCTTCCCATATGACCATAAGGGTTGCGAATCATCATCAAACCTCCATAGAAATGATTAGGTACGTCTCAAGATAATATTGCTATTTTACCCTAGTAACAAAGTTGAAGTCTTTATTAGTTTTGGAAAAGAACATTTATTTAGTTCTTTGCTCCAGGATGCTGGCTGGTTTTGGTAAAATCCAAAGCAGCATGGGCTTTATTTAAAGTTGAGAGCTGGCTTCTTTGCTTGTATTTGAAGACATGACAGGGAGAAGAAACAGGCGGAACTTCACAATTTTGCTTTTCAGGCAAGTCTTTAAAATGTACAAGAGAGAGAAGCAAATGAACTCCTGTGATAGCTTAATGAAGTCTTATGTGCAAAGACACTCTGCCAATTCCTGAGAAAAAATGTCTTTATCACCTCCCGCATTCTGTCTCCACCCCACTGGTCTCGATCTATGCCTCCTTACCTCAATCCTACAGTGTTAAAATAGACTGTTGGGAGACTTTTCTGCCCATTTAACTTCTTTTCATCCTTAGATGTACTACATACTACGGTCATATTAATCTCATAGCACTTTTTCAATCTTATCATTCTTTGGCTCAAAGACCTACATTTGCTCTCCAATCACCTTCAAAATTAAGTATGTATAAGTTCTTGGTCAGACATTTAAGACCCTTCAAAACGTGTCACCACAATGTATTATTCTCTTACACTTCTGATCAGAGTCTCTAACATCCACTCACATTCTCTCCTTGAACATGTATTGTTCTTTTAGACTTGCTAGACCTTGTGATTTTATCATCCCTCCATCCTGGTATTCTTTCTCTGTGAATCTGCACCAGCCACGGAAGATCTCGTTCTCAAGTCCCAACAGAAATATTAAACTCCCCTGGAAATCATGCTGGTCCCCAGGAGGATGTGATCTCACATTCACACGGACCTTGATAACCCAGTGCCTGCAACTCACAGAACTTCCCATGATCTGCCTGGTGTTGGGTTATCAGTGTCCTTTTCTTATCTGCCCTGAGTTTCTGTAAAAGTGTATCTTATTATTTTATTTATTATTTTATTCACTCACTCAACAGAAATATTTATTGATCACCTGTTAAATGATGGTGATATAAATCATTAAGTTGTACACCCAAAACTAGTGTAAACTTGGGTGGCAACCATACTCATTTTTTTTAAATTTTAAAATATTAAAAAGAAACTTAAGCACTTTACATGGTGAGGATGGCCTTGTCACGATAAAGTTATGATCAACTTACAGAGGTCCTATGGAAAAGGGCTAGGTGCGGCACTTACGCCACACAGGGTGTGACAAAAGCCCTCCAAAGAAGGAAGTCCTCGGCTACAATTAGCATTTGTCCCATAACAGCCCTGAGAGAAGGATGTGCTTCCAGGAAGAAGGGATCATTGCACAGGTTCTCAATGCCCAAGTTATAATTAATCCAGATCTAATTGGTAGAAATTAGCACTGACGCCATGACGCCATTTGGGGTGGGGGGAATCTGCTCTAGTTATAAAACTATATTAACAAGGTAGATAGTGCATCCATATAATACAAGGTTTCCATTAATATGTTGATAGTGGTGAAAGCTTACAATAAGCAATGCTCTACTGAAGCCGGAGACAGCTTCATGGTATGATCACAAGATAAGAGAATTCATATACCTCGGCCCACACAGGACAGTCTTAAGGAGAATTCAGGTGGGGGTTCAACTTACAGTCTAAGGAGTAATTGAAGACAAAAACCAGGTTGCCTTGTGCTTTTATTTATTTTAAATTCTAGGCTGTGTCTGGAGACCCCTCAATTTTCAAATAATTTTGTTCAAGTCTCATGTACAATACTATGAAAGGAAAATAAGATGAAAAGAGAGAGGGAGGCAAACCACAAGAGACTCTTAAATACAGGGGACAAACTGAAGGTTGCTGGGAGGAGGGGGCCAGGAGGGTTGGGCTAAATGGGGGATGGGCATTAAGGAGGGCACTTGCGGGGCCGAGCACTGGGTGTTCTGTGTAAGTGGCGAATCACTGGGTTCTACCCCTGAAACCAACACTACACTGTATGTTAACTAACTTGAATTTAAATACGTAAATTTTAAAATATACTACGGAGAGAAAATTGGTGTCTATAAAAACAACTACAACTTTACTGCACGACAATGATCATTTAATATTTAAACAAATATTAAATGAGGCTTCCATTATTTCCGGGGCAGTGAAATGTATTAGTGGAATGACAGAAGAACCCGAAAATGCAATTAACCACAGCACGCGCCACACACGCTCCAGGAGAGCAATGTTTCAGTCCCAGACAGCAACAGTTTGGGGCCAAGCGTACTCAGTACAAGGATAAGCAAGGTGGGGGTGGCCAAAACGAAGCACAGGGAACCCCACGTGTGGCCTGAGGACGCAGCAGGCGTGCCTCTTTGGGCAAAGAAGCAGATCTTCCAGACTTTCTGCATGGCTGTTGCCCAGGCTTCGGCAGAGAATGGAAGCAGCACCAGTATTTCTCAGGAAAGGGAAAGCGGCTGCAGCCAGAAGCCAGCAGAACAGAGCCCTCCATTAACACCATCATTTTCTGGAACAGGGGTTAGCAGCTTGATTTCTGGCTTCAGACAGGCCAGGGTGGAACCTCGGCTCCAACTTTTATATATTGTGTGATAATCTCTCTGAGTATGGTTTCCACATCTGTGAAATAGAGATAAATCAAACCTACTTCAGAGTGTTTCTTGGGAGACATGGAGATAATCCACATAAAGTACTTTGCGCGGTGACGGACGCACGGTGAGAAATCCACATATCACAGCTGTTGTGACTAATTACTAAGAAGAAATCACCCCAGTGCCTGACCTAGATGTGCCAGTATTTTGACTAAATATCCCCATCCCTTCAGAGGATCATAGGAGGGCCACTTGTTCTCAAAACAAAACAAAGCAAAAACAAAACACAAAACAAAACAAAAAACATCATTAGGGGGACGCCTGAGTGGCTCAGTTGGTTAAGCATCCAACTCTTGGTTTTGGTTCAGGTCATGATCTCACAGTTCTTGGGTTCAAGCCCTGTGTTGGGCTCTGCACTGACCCTGCACTGCCTGCTTGAGATTCTCTCTCTCTCTCTCTCTCTCTCTGCCCCTTCGCTGCTCAAGCTCTCTCTGTCTCTCTGGAAATACATGAAAACTTTTTTAAAAAATCACTGGGAACTGGTTTGGCCTCTGGCCAAAGACCTTCATAGCAGAGCACTGCAGACTTGCCACATAGCAGGGGAAAGGCAGCAAAAAGTCCTAGTGGCTTTAAATGCTATCCCCTCCCAAGGCCCGGGATACTCTCACTGACTTCTATTGCCTCCCTCCCTGGAGGTCAGGGGGGCTCTGCCTGGGGAGGTGCTCTGGGGGAGGACTCCTGTTCATGCTTTGAGGCTATGCGAGCGTCAAATGAAAAGAGCTGCTGACGAAAGGCAGATTGAAGCCATTGCAAGTAATGTTCAAGGTCATCTCTCCTCTTTCTTTTGAGTCTAAAAGTAAAAAGTTATTAATTATATCACAGGCCCGAAAAAGAATTCTCCTAATCCCAGTCTTTGTGAAGTTGGGTTAGACACGCAGGCAGCAATTTCTGGTTTTGTTTATTTTTGAGCAGGTCTGTTGCCTATGCTTAAAGTCTCTTGTTAAATCTCCCTGTTTTATAGCTAATCACATTTTTATAGCAGGCACGAAGCTCTCTACAAGGCCCTTGCTGAGTTGTTCCTATAAATCAAAACCTTACTCGGCTCTTCTCGTAGCTGGTAGTGGAACAGGGCTAGTTTTACCATTTATGGTTGTAAAGTCCATCCAGATTTTTCCTTTGGTTCTCTTTAGCTTTTTGCACTTTTTTCCCCCCACTCACCCTCTTCCCCTCCTTCTGCCTTAGAAACGTATATTCCAGGCTCAGCTAGAACATGTATGAATAGAGTATTTCATTCCTTACCACGGTCCATTAATAAAGGTGTCAAAATGACAGAGGATGCTTGGCTTATGCTCCTTTGTCCCAGATCTATTCCTCGAGGGCAGGCTGCAGCTATCTGGGAGAAGATGATCCTTTGGGCTCCTGGAAGCTGACCTATAAAGTCTATTTAAAGTATTAAAACACTTTCTAAAGCAGACAGGGCATTTAAATGCATGCTGTCTTCTCAGGCCACTCGTAGCTCGGCATTGCCCTGATCTCCATGTCTGTGTCAGGCTGGGGACAAGTTGGGGGGGGGCAGGCATTTAACCCAGGATCGCCCCACTGAGGGACTCTGGGCATCAGTGTCCCATCTGTNAGTAGCTCGGCATTGCCCTGATCTCCACGGCTGTGTCAGGCTGGGGACAAGTTGGGGGGGGCAGGCATTTAACCCAGGATCGCCCCACTGAGGGACTCTGGGCATCAGTGTCCCATCTGTGTTAGCACTAGGGTTAAAAGTTGTCCTACTACGTTGCTAGTTACAACAAGGCTAAAACAAAAGAAAGGTGTAAAGGCTTACGGCAAAAACAAAGAAGGCTTAGGGGCGTCTTAGGTGGTTCAGTCGGTTAAGCATCTGCTGTTGATTTCAGCTCAGGTCATGATGTCATGATTTCGTGAATTTTAGTCCCGTGTTGGGCTCGACAAGTTGGCCAGGCAGGACCTGCTTGGCATTCTCTCTCTCTCTCTGCCCCGCCCCCATTTGCACTCTGTAGCTCACAAAATAAACTTAAAAAAAAAAAAAAAAAGAAGAAGAAGGCTTAGACATAACCAAGGGGAGGGGTATGTTTTTAATGTTTATTTATTTATTTTGAGAGAGAGAGGGTGGACACATGGGTGGAGGAGGGACAGAGAGACAGAGAATCCCAGGCAGGCTCCAGGCTATCAGTGCGGAGCCCAACGTGGGACTCAATCTCACAAACTGCGAGATCATGACCTCAGCACAAATCAGGAGTCAGATACTTACCTGAGGCACCCTGGCGCCCCAAGGGGAGGGGTATTTTCAAACAGCAAGTTAAAAGGAAGTTTGGGAATAAGGAGATGTGTATCCCAGACAATACTCCCCAAAGGAAAGACCCTCCCAGGCACCAGGGGAGTTTGTATCTGTGGGAGGAAGAGAAGGGGCAATGACAGATGGCTTTGGGCCTCCAGGAAATCCCACACCTGGTGGCATCCACTGTTTCCGGTTCCGGGTGAAAATCCCGGGAGACCCTGCTCACAGGAGACAAGGAGACGCTGGCCTGGTCACAACGATTAACCAAGGTGAGCCCCACGAGACGCGAGTCTCGGTTCTGACACGTGGAGTTCTGCTCCTCCCAGGGACCCAGTGGCTCCTCTGCCCGGGCCAGGGGCTCGGCAAGGCCCTGGCATCATAAGGATAGTAAGACATCGTCACTGCCCTGGACCTTGAGAGCTTGTTAGCTTTTCTCCATTGGTTTTTGTTTTTGTTTTGAGCTCTGGCACACCAGTTTGTTCAGGGGACCGAAGGTGTAGCTCAAGCATGACTGAGCAGAAGGGAAGTACTGGCTGTAGGTGGTGAGTGACAGAATGAAGGAGGGGCTGGGTGCTCACACAGCCCCCCACCCCCACCCCCTGGCTCATTCTTTGCCCATTCTCCAGCCTGCTTTCAGCCTCACTTACTCTTCCAACTGCCAGGAACTTTGAGGTTGCCACCACGAGCTTAGCAGCTCCAGCAGGAAGAGAAAATGTGTTTAGCCTAATGTATGTACCACAATGCTAAATAGGGCTCCGACCACGTAAGGTCATGTGCACAGACCCTGAACATCTCTCTTTACAGCAGATGGGTCCTTTTGGTCAGGCCTGGATCCGGTCCCCAGTTCTATGGCCAGGAGTACCAGTCTGCCATCAGAGGGGGGGGGGGCATCAGAGAGTTAAACCCAAGGGTAGGGAAGAACAGGTTTAACAATGCCAGGATATTCATGTAAGACACTGGGAGGGAAGGAAAAATATTGAATGGATGGCTCTCTAAAAAGAACACGGGGAGATAAAGGTTGGGCTCAGGTCCTTTGCAGATGTTGGTATGGAAGTGGGGAGAATGGCAGTCAACTGGACTGGGGGGATCCGCTCCTCATAGGCTCAACATTTCTTGCTAATAACACAGGTAGCATTTACAATTATTGGTTGTAAACCATGTCACCAGACACGGTTCTAAGGACTTTAATCGTACTAACCCAGTTAATTCTCAACTCTGTGGAGGAGGTACTTATATTGTCTTCATTCTACGGATGTGGAAACTGAGGTCCAGAGGGAAGTATTTTGTAGGACCTTTCATGTAAGAAAGGGAAGAAAACCTGGATTCCAATCCAGGTGACCTAATGTGAGGGCTCACGCTCTCCCTTGCCTTCTCCTGCCCTGGGCGTCCCCTCAACCTGCCCGGAGCTGCTGCAGACACTTCCAAACTAGAAGTCCTGCCTAATCACACATCAGCCTCTTCTGCTCACAGCTCTTTGCCAGAAATGAAGGCTCCCAAACTCAGCGGTGTGGGGAATCCCGCTGGATTTGCTTCCTCCTTGAAGCTGCCCTTGACTTCTCAGACTTCCCTTGTCAGTGCTTGGAGCTTAAACACACTCAAAAGAAGAAAGTGGGCAGAGGGAAACTTCACCACTAAAGCATAATGAGCAGCACCTGGGGCCTCCTGGTGCTTCCCGAGGTTGAAGGAAACTCCCGGAGGGCACTGAATGCCATTGGCTGCCTATGACAGAACAGGATGACAGGGGAGGGAACCAAATAGAGGTTAGCACTTAATGGACGCCCAATTCATTGGCCTTCCAGAAGCAACTGGAATAAGCATGCTTACAGCTCTAGATGTAAAAGGCCAGAATGTGGAAATTAGTCCTCCCTGATGGTTACAACTACATAAAACGTCAGGTGGGTTTCTTGTGGCTTGTTTCCCTCTCTTCTCTCCACCCCCCTTTCACACGTGTTCATCTGTTTTGTTTCTTAAATTCCACATATAAGTGAAATCATACAGTATTTGTCTCTCTGATTGACTTATTTTGTTTAGCATAATACACTGTAGCTCTATTTACATCTTTGCAAATGGCAGGATTCCACTCTTTTTGATTGCTGAGTAATATTACATCATATATATATAGCACATCTTCTTTATTCATCAGTCAGTGAACATTGGGCTCTTTTCATAGTTTGGCTATTGTTGATAGTGCTGCCATAAACATTGGGGTGTATGTACATCTTTGAATCTATCTTTTTGTATCCTTTGGGTAAATACCTAATAGCACAATTGCTGTATTGCACAAGAGACTCTTAATGATAGAGAGCAAACTGAGGGTTGATGGAGGGAGGTGGGGGGGGATGGGCTAGATGGGTGGTAGGTATTAAGGAGGGCACTTGTTGGGATGAGTACTGGGCCTTTTATGTAAGTGATGAATGACTGAATCTACTTCTGAAACCAATATTGCACTGTATGTCAATTAAAATACATCAGATAGGTTTATGAATTTCCCTGTAGAAACAAATAATGCCACTTGATGCTTCCCAGTGAGTCATTCCACCTGCCACTGGGCTAACCCTTGGTGTGTTTGCTGTAGGATGTTTTGAAGGAAGATGGGTGGGAAAACCTGTGCCTAAAGAGGGGTGTGCATTCCAGTGGCTCCAGACAGACAATAACAGAGGCCAGTTACCTGCCTATAACATCATCCTCAGGACCCAGGACAGGAAAAGGGTGGCATGATTAGCTAGGAAAGTTTAGCAAGGAAGAGAAGGGCATGTCGTCTATGGAAAATGTCCCATTTCTGAAAATTAAAATAGAATATTCTAAATAAAGATGAGGAGGCATCCTTTCCCTTAAGTTCTAGAAGGGAGCCAATAACCGCAGACACTCTGCTAACACTCCCTGCACAGAAAACCCATTCCTTCCCAACTGTTCTCTTCCTACGGTTACAGCTCTGGTCCGAGTCCTATAGCGTCCACGCTAAAGGGACCCAGGAGAACCTCCTCAGGATGGCCATCACTCCCATGGTGTCACCCAGTCCGATTGGAAGAACAAAGTATGTTTACCCTAATCACTGACCAGAGGGACAGTTTCTTAGCTGTGTGTTATTACTGAATTTATCTTAATTGAGTTGGGTTTTGATTACACCCACAAAGCTGATTATTTAATTATATAATTTGAAAGTTGGAAAGCAAAGCTTCTTTTCTAAAGAAATGCCTCCTCACGTAGCTCATCTGTTTAAAACATATTTTTAAAAAATGATTTTCCTTCATGATGAGGGTAATGAAAAGGGCAGAGAACTACTGGTTCCGGCCAGCGGATCTCAGCCAGAGGCAATTCCACACATAGTGTCCATCCCTGGGGAGATCTGGCAATGTCCAGATGCATTCTGGGTTGTCACACGTGGGGTGGGTCACTGGCATCTACAGGGTAGACACCGGGGATCTGTGAAACACCCTGCAATGCACAGAATGACCCCACGGTGAAGAATTACATAGACCAAAATGTCAGCAGTGCCAAGGAGAAGCATCCTGGCTGGTGTAGTCACACCCGGATTCCACGCACTGGTGGCTGAATGCTGCTTCATGGTCTGGTCACTTAAATTCTCCAAGATACTGCCTCATCCTCAAAATTGTGAGAGGTGGTTGTGAGTGACCACAACGAATCTACTTTTACACCAACTACTACTACCACCTCCACTGCTACTACGACGACCACTAGCCCAATGTCTTAAGCACTTATTAGGTGTGTTTTAGGTACTGTTCTCAGTGTTTTTATTTCAGTTCATCAGTATACCTTATGAGGCACTCTTATTTCTCCATTTTACAGGCGGTAAACTGATGCAGGAAGGGGAGGAGGATCTTGCCCAAGGTAAGAGTTGGTGGAGGAAAAGGGCCTGGAAAATGACGTGCAGATTATCAGAGGCCATGTTTTGCTACTGATCTTAGATGCTTAAGGAAACACTTAGAAGACAGCGAAGAAGGACATCACCCAGGATCTCTGCATCAAGACCTGTTGATCAAAGGAGGCAGAAATCACTCATCAAGTCATGGATTTTTTTCTCTCCATTTGTTCCTTTGATCATACTGGAAAACACTGCCTTATGAGTTTTTCTAAAACTAAAATAATTGAAAACTATCACCCTGAGGACAAGCAATAGTAATAATATTTAGGACAACAGAGAAAGGAGTTAGAGCACAGAGACACAGAGAGAGAGAGAGAGAACTCCCCAATATCATTGTGGCACGAACTGCTCAGCTGGTGACAACAGCACCGGCCACTGTGGATCCCGGGGTTCCTGCCAGGAGCCAGACAGAGAAGTAAAGGCGTGATGTCCTCCATGCGCACGGCTTTTCCACTCTGGGGATGGAGAGCACAACCCAATTCACTGGCTCTGTCCCTCACAGTAGGATATGGAGAGGACCTTCCTTTCTGGACCACTAACTGAAGCAGAGTCTAGAAAGTTCCTCCCCCAAGCCCTGTGTAGCCTTCTTTTTGAGCCTCATCAGCTCCATTACTGCTTCACACACATAAACATACTCAATTATGAAGGGATCCCAATGCCCTCTGACACTGAAGGTTATTAGAAATGGAAACGACATGTGTTCTGGGCTTGCTGATGGCAGGAAACCATTAACCTCGGGGACACTTCACTGTTCCCCAAGTGTACTGTGCACATTTCCTCAAGTAGGACATTTATAGACAGATGTTGGCTGATCCATGTGGACAGCCGGTGGGCAACATCTACAGCTTCCTATCTCTGAATCTCACTTGAGGACAGTAAAGGGGACAAAACCACACATTTATCACAGGATTGTTGGGATCCACTGGGATTGATCTAGTGCCCATCATCATGTCCCAGCTACTATGATAAAGGTACTACAATTATCCCCGGCCAGCATAGGTGCTAGGCAGTATGGTCCCAATTTACAGACAGAAGACTGAGGCTTGCTGAGTGAGGGTCAGAAATGTGCTTGCAGACAGCCGGGAGCCAGAATTTAAATCTGGGGTCTGGTAACGCACACCATGCTCTCAACAGAGTCTGCCTCAAGTCAGGGGACAGATGTTAACCCACATACATTGTTGCCAAAGAAATGATAGAATGCCCTAAGTGCATAACAAAGGAGAAACAGAGGACAAGTAAATTACAATTAAATAATATGCCTTTAAATTTGTGATTGGTCAGGCTCTTGTACCAGGCAAGATGCGAAGCTAGTTGCAGGCTCCCTGCTGCAAATGCAAACACAAGCGTGGGCCTGTCATGCGTCAAGCTGCAAGGAAACAGTAAGCAGCTCCTGGGAAAGTTCTGACTCAGAAACCTGCCATCCCTCAATGTACAGGGTCATTCCATCCTTGGAAAATACGATACATACTCATTCAAAATGCTTTATGTTTACAAAGACATAGGAGTTAGATCCTAGATGCAAATCATAATTAAACAATTGTTTAACCTCCATGGATGTCCAACAAACTCATTAGCATTTCTTCACTGTCTTTGGTGTGAAGGACTCTTGCACACACTGCGGGTCACTAGCGTCCCCTTCCTTCTCAACCTGAATTCTGGCAGCTCTCCTCCAGTCATTATGATAACCAAATGCATGTTCACGACTTTGATCCCGACAGTGCCTTGAGAGTTGTGTCACACCAGTTAGGAAGCATTACACCAGGTCAGTGATAATATCCCCCCCCCTCTGTCTCTCTGTCTCTGTCTCTCTCTGTCTCTCTGTCTCTCTCTCTCTCACACACACACAATGTCCTACAGTTCTATGAAATGATCATCCATCACATTGCATTAAATGCATTTAGAATTAGCACTAATTAGTAAAAACAAACCCATGAAGCCTCTCTCATGGAGACTGAAGGTTCGAGAAGAATAAGAAGCAACTCTACATGGGGAATGAGCTGCTGGCCCTGGTCACTGAATGTCTTTTTCTGCCGCCACGATTTGAAGCCACTAAGACTGATACCAGGATGGCGGGAGTTAAGCTCAGAAGTCTGGAGAGGAAAGGGCAACAGTTACATTCCAGGGCTTTTGAGTTCTAATCAGCCATGTGGATTTATTTCTGGTGATTTTTCCAAACATAGGGTTCCTCTAAAGGGATTTTGTTATGATTAGAACCACCTATGCTAATCCAGAATGGCCTTAAGAGTGTGATTCCATCTCATGCTGTCACTTGTATGCTTTTAATGGGGGCCAGAAAGAATTTTATCATGGAAGTAGATAGTGGGGTATTCTAGTTCATTCAACAAAATTGTGAGCTCCACAACTTGCCAGACCTTGAGTTCAGATGGAAGAACAGGCTCATTTGATACACTACGTCTTTACTAAATCCATGTGATGATTCTAGAATTTCTCTGGCCCAAATAGAGACCGTCTTCATTTAATTAGAACTGTCTTTGGCCTTGAGTTTGACAATCAGGACACTGTGCTTGAAGCCCAGTGGGTGGTCACCATGCTTCTTGGCTCAATGGTCCAATCCATTAAAAGTTAAGTAGGTCACAATTTCCGAAAGTTTTTCCTTCCAAAAATTTACATTTTCAAGCATCACTGCATTTCCAAGATTTTAAAAATCCAGTAACTAAAGATACAGGTCCAAAAAAATCAATTTCACCTTCTAAATTACATTGAAAATGATATAAATTGAGGTTTTTGTAATTCTGAATGTTTAAGTCTTGGATAAAATGCAGCAATTAAAATAATATCCCCAGAGGTCAATATACTTTGTTCATTGCTACACAAGGAGAGGTTGGGAGAGAAAAAGAACACAAGCAAAGCACGAACAAGGCCCCTAACTCAAGTAATAGAGCTCCCAGTCCAGATAGGGTGGTCTAGATGGAGGGACCATGGAGGTTTTGTTCGGTTTGATATTGACCTGTTCACTATGTGCTTGGAAGATAATTTAAATACTGTCAAATTTATCAAACAGCAGTTCATTGTTAAGTGTGTTGGCTATGTCTGAGTGTGCAATGGACAACATAATATAAACGTAAATGTGGTTCTTTATGGTCTTGAAGGACCTCAATGGAGAGTTGATCTCACCTGCACATCAAAGTGCAGAACGAGAAGTTGGTGTGAAATTGACCAGGTTTTAAAGTACTTGGAGTGAGCCTGTCGACAAAGCCAATCAGGCAGCTGCCTGGATGCATTTGGAACTAGTGTCCAATACTATTTTGTCACACTGAGTCCCTACCCCACTCACAAGGGCATTCCTAAAAAACCACACACCATCTGGTCACTGTTCTCAAGCAAAGAGACCAAGAGGACCATTGTTAAAAAGCCTTTTTTTCCTGGTATGGTTTTGTGTATTTGCACATCTGCTCTGCCCTCAGCTACCTACTTGAATACCAGGTTGGTGACTTCAGATTTCAGATTTGGTCATGATAAAGCCCTGTAAGGTCTAATGCAGAATATGCTGTGATAATAACTGCATGCATTGAGTGTTCCCTCTGTGCCAGGCATAGTGCTAAGCTCACGACACATTTTCTTTCATTGAATCTTGGTAACACCATGCAAAGAAGATGCTGTCACCCCTGTTTATAGATGAGGACGCCAAGGCACAGAGTGGTAAAAAGGTGGCCAAAGTCATAAGGTCATGGCAGGGTTGGGATTTGAACCCTAGCATGACAGTCAAGAGACAGTTTGATCAGTAGCCTTCCAAAACATCCAGCCTACATTTTGTTGGCGTTACAGAAATAAATGGAATATTCTAATCTTCCCCACATACATTTCATCCTGACATTTGAACTACACTAGGTACCAGTCCTTCCCTCTGAAATATTCACCCCAACCCTTCAAGGTAAAGTTGGTCTCATCGCGCACGTGTGGATGCTATGATTTTGTCCTCCCGAAGTTAATCCTGAGAACCACCCTCCTCCACCACCACCACCATTCAGCTGCAGTGATGCCAGCTGCTTCCAAATACATTTTTTTAAATCTCCCCTGTATACAAATCCAGAAAGTATGTGCAAGATGCATTTGTCCACTTTAGGGACATCACATCACGTGCAAAGCTGCATCCCAGCTTTCCCAGCTTATGATATTCACACTACCAACAATTAAAATTTTGAAAGTGATTTTCCAAAGTGCATTCAAGGTCTTTATTATTTGTTCATGCCTAAGCATAAGGCTTTTTTTTCTTGTTGTGGAAGCTATACCTCTGTCTGGATCGATATTGCTACCGGGCAAAATGTTGAATAAGATAGTATCTCACAAAACATCACAACCGGGGGTGGGGGGGAATCCCTTTATTCAGAGACATATTTAGGCCTGCAAATAGAAAAGAATTTGTCAATTTTCCCTCCAACAACATTGTAGTAGTCATTTCTGTCTTCACCATCACATATCGGCTGACATCGTAATTTAATTATAAATTTAACACGTTTATTATGTTGTCCACGTAATGTGTCCAAGAAAAGGAAGGATCTTCTTGTTTCTTTTTAACATCTTATGAACCACATAAGTCATTCTCTCTCCCTCCCTCACTCCTGCAGGTGCCATGCCGTGAGCAAAATTACTCAGATACTGTGGTGAACAGGACAGCCATGGCCATACCGTTTACAGCTTTGTGACATCTATACACAGATGCTGGGGACCTTCACAGACAGCATGACATTAACACTAAAGGACAGGATGTTGGGGCTGGGGAGGATCTGAGCTCGTCCCATGCAGGGTCCTTATCTGCCCAACAAGGACACTGAGCACCAGAGAAAGGAACCTTCTTGCCCGAGATGAAGTAGCTAGTTAGCACATGTGGGAAACTACAGTCCAGTCCTTCCAATCAAGTGTCCTTCTTCCCTGTCTGGCTGCTTTCCTTCAACCCATATTATCAGCATTTTCTTCACTCCATGAAATAAAAAAAATACTGGGGCGCCTGGGTGGCTTAGTTGGTTAAGCGTCCGACTTTCGCTTAGGTCATGATCTCGTGGTTCGTGGGTTCGAGCCCCGCGTCGGGCTCTGTGCTGACTGCCAGCTCAGAGCCTGGAGCCTGTTTCAGTCTGACTCCCTCTCTCTCTGACCCTCCCCTGCTCACGCTATCGCTCTCTCTCTCTCCTAGAAATAAATAAAACATTAAAAAAAAAAGAAATAAAAAAAATACTAATCTTTTGAAACACATTCATGTGCTGAGGAAGAGAAATGTTACGCCCTCCTCGCTGGCAATCCTTCCCCGGATTCCCTCCAGCAGCTGGCACCTTCCATACACCTTGGGGAGATCTGGCCTCTGCCTACTTCTCTGTTTCCTGCTGAGCAGCCCCATTTAGTCTACAGCTACCTGCAGTTTCCCAAAAAGGCCAGGGTCTCTCACTCTTTCACACAGTTGGCTTGCCAGATACAAACCCCATGTCGGCGGCACAGTAGCCATGCAGAGACACCAGGAAGACACAGTTCTTGCTGGAGGCGGAGCTCATATGTAAATGTATTTGTTTCCCATTGCTGATGTAACAATAACCATGAACGTCGTGGCTTAAAACAACACAAACTACTATCTTCTAGATCCAGGAGTCTGAAGTCCAAAGTGGGTCCTCCAGGGCTGACATCAAGGCACTGACACAGCCAAGCTTTGGTGGAGGCTCTAAAACAAAACCCATTTCCTTGACGTGTTCACTGGCACGCACTGGCTCATGGCTCCTTCCATCTTCAAAGATGGCAGCCCCTTCTAGTCTCTCTCTGACTCTGACAACTGCTCCTTTGTTCAGTCTCCTTCTCTGTCCCCTCTGTCTCTGTCTTATCAGGACCCATATGATTGTATCACGCCTGCTCAGATAATCCAGGATAATCTCTTCATCTCAAGATCCTTAACCACACCAGGTAAGCCCCTCTGGCCATCTAAGATCACACATCAAGGGTTCTGGGGAGTAGGATGTGGACATCTTTGGGGCCATTATTCTGTCTGGCATGTCTGCCCATCATTGATTATTTTTCCCTCTCTGTCTGCTTGAATACTCCTATTAAGCCTCAACCCTCCAGATCAGCCACCATTACCTGACCCGCACGTAGCTGGGTAAATGAACTGGTTACCTCTTCTCTATACTACTTTGTATGTATCTTTCACATAGCACGTATCATATTATAATATCATTGGCTTGTCCCCCTTACCGAACCGTAAATTCAATGGGAGAAAGTTCTTAGGCCCATGCATTCATGCAGCCCCATAAGTTAGTATACAGATTTATGGGGACTATCTCAACAACAACTATGTGGGTAATGAATAGATGGAAGAAAGGAGGGATGGGTGAGGGGTAGATAGCATGGACCACTGGTAACATGTTGTGATTTAAACTAGATCATATGCATACATGGAGAATTATTATGTTGTGTGTCTGAAACTAATATGTTACCTATCAATTATATCTCAAGTTTAAAAATGTAGACTATATTGAAAATTATCAAAATATCTCAATGTGGGAGAGTTATTAAAATATTCTTCTTAACTTTTCATCACTTCAAACTTTAATAGGCCTTTGTGTTCTTAAGTTTTACTGTGTATGTAGCCCTTGGGAAGCACTATGGGGAAGCCTTTGTATGTATCCCATACAAAGAAACTTAAGTTTAAGCAAGTTAAGGGGCCCAAACACGGAGGAGGAAGTGGGAGGAAGTCATGGACTTCAACCCCCCATTTTGCACTTATACAAGAAAATGACTGGAACTGAGGATCTCAGTAAAATTACTGCCTGCAGTTTCTGCTCTAACTTGGATTATTATTGAAGAGAAGGAGAATTTTTCTAGGTCTAAAATTCCTTAATTCTCTTAAAAGCCATGTCTCCTACTGCCTATGCTTTTATGGAGGCACGTTCCATGTCATTGTTATGGCTGCCCTTTATAAATGTACTTCAAGATGAACCTTTGCTGTGAAATTTCTTTCCTTCTGAAATACAGTAAAATTTCCACCCTCTTTCTGGTGTCGCACAACACGTGGTTTATATATTCATAAAGGGAGGCTCTTTCGCGGGAATTCCTGCAGAGTCCAAGGGAGACAGAGGCCCTAGGTTTTAGGATTGGGATTAAGTGGTTCCTTGAAGTTGGTACAATTCTGGGATAAAGCACGAGACCCAAAAGTGCCTCAGTCCAATTCCATACATACACACACTTACACCTGGTTAATTGAAAATAACAACAAACCATTACTTGCGAGATGAGGGCTTCAGGAAGAATAAAAGACAAACTTAAGGGCTCCAAAGTCTACTTCTAGGTGCTCCTGGATCAGTGATTAATTCTACACTTGAAACAGAAATTTCCTGCATTTCAAATGAGTTAAGTGGTATCAGCAATAACACCTTCACCTTTTATTTTGTTTTCCTATTCTATTTACAACCTGTCCTTGGCTTCTGTAAGCATCACAAGAAAGGTAATTAGGGCTACAGTTTACTTACCACAACCGAACACTGCTTAAAGCTTCAGATCTGAGAAATGAAACCAGGTGATTCCATAGGCTCAAAATTTCATTTACTGCCATCTTCAACAAATAGAAAATCTCAGACAGTAAAGTGTTTTTCCAGCGTCTGATACAAGCTGAAGACTTTCTAATCAGACATAAACACTTTTGAAGCCGGGAGGCAAGGGGTAACAGATTGTATCCATCAGTTAAGTTGTAGCCTACACAAACATGTAGTTATTAAATAGCTTTCCTCTTAACCAAGAGCCACTTGGGGATTCTGTCCAGGAAATATGTTATCATCTTCTTGGGCATCAATTACTACCTGATAAATACAATCGGATTTTCTCAGCTGGATAGAAAGGTTTTGCAACAATGGACTATAAAAAGAAAAGTAAACAAGCTCCTTACAAGATAATTTAAAAGCAGTATTTATATGCCAAAGTAAAATGGAGTATTAAAGTGCCATTCTCTGTCATTAAAGATAAAGATCGATTTTGAATGGCATGTTAGGTGCAAGTGGTAATGACACACGTCATATGTTCACTCAACCTGTCTTGTTTCCCTCCCAAATACACAGTAAGGTACATTTCCAACCCTCAGTTGAGTTAACATTAAGTAAGGTCATGTGATCGAATCTGGACAATGGAGTATGGACATAGGTGACAGAGGCCACATCCTACCTGGCAATAAACTCCCTCACAGCCTCAGTATTATGTCTTCTTATTTTGTAACAAATTGGGAAGTCACATGTTGACCATGACAAACAGAGCCGGGGTCCCCAAATGTCTAAATGACATAATAGAGCTGAACTCCCTCCCCTTGCCCTGCCTCTGACCACATGAGTCTATGGTGTAATGAAGCAATAAGCTTTTCCTAATATTCAGTTGCTGATATTTTAGGTGTTCTTGTTACAACAGTAAGCATATTCTGAATAACCCAGACCTGAATTATCTGTGTGATTCGTACACTGTGTTTACATAAACCTAGTCTAAATGAAGCAAACCAGAGATTTCTTATTCCTTGAGAGAAATCACCATGGGTAGGCAGCACAGTTATGACCCACCTTCAAAAACATAAAGTTCATTTTCCTTATGTTCTTACTCTAGTTATTCCTGTATTTCCTAACAAAGGCAAAAAGAAAATGTAAACCTAACATAAGCACATTATTCACCTTTATACTTGGTTCAAATGTAATCAGAAAATAAGTGACTACATTAAAACCACACTTTAAAAGTCTCTCTGATTACAAAAGCAATACAGTTTATTGCAGAAAAAAGAAGAAATACACAAAAATGGAAAGGAAGAACTAAAAATCACCCATTATCATACCACCCATTAGTAACTACTATTCACAAGTTTGTACAAAGCATCCTGGTCTTTCCTCTGTGTACACATGTGAGTATATAAATACATATTTAATTTTACAAATTTGTAATCAAACACTTTCAATAATGCCCTTAAAAGTGTTTTCAGTGAATTAGAATGTTTCTTCTACAACATCATTTGTAAAACTGCATATGAATATACTTTGTTTACAAAACCTCTTACTATGAATAGTTACATTATTTCAAATGCTGTCCTCAGCAGAAGCAATGCTAAAGTAAATAAACCTGTAGAGAAATCTTTGCTGCCTCTTTAATTGCATTTTTTAATGAATTCCTCAGGCTGAAATTGATGAACTTGAGAATAATGACTTTCTGTAAAGGTTTTGACACAAATTGCCAAATTATTCTCTAGAAAGGCTGTGCCAATTTATGTTCCTAACAGGTTTGTCGTGTTCTTCACATTGATTCCTGTACCTCCCAACAGATTATGCCCAAATGCTATGTGTACCTGTTTATTTGCATCTTTTAATAATTTAATAATTGCATTTTCCCAGCTGATCTTTTGTGGCATATAAAAAGACTATTAATCATTGCCTTTTCATTTCCATTGTAATTAATGGCATGGACTTTAGGGTTCCCTTAGGGTAGGGTGTCTACTTTAAGCATTTAGATGATAGGAATAACTAAGAAACAACTCTCAATGAATTATTACAATCACTCACTAAAACCTTACATAGATTGGGGCGCCTGGGTGGCTTAGTCGGTTAAGCGTCCGACTTTCGCTTAGGTCATGATCTCGCGGTTCGTGGGTTCGAGCCCCGCGTCAGGCTCTGTGCTGACTGCCAGCTCAGAGCCTGGAGCCTGTTTCGGTCTGTGACTCCCTCTCTCTCTGACCCTCCCCTGCTCACGCTGTCTCTCTCTCTCTCTCTCCTAGAAATAAATAAAACATTAAAAAAAAAAAAACCTTACATAGACTGCATTGGGCATAAATATCAAAGTACTGGATAAGCAATTAATACAATTCAGTAAAATGATAAACTAGCAAGGACACCTGAAAGACTCAGTTGGTTAAGTGTTACTCTTGGTTTCAGCTCAAGTCATGATCTCAAGGTTCATGAGTTCAAGACCCACATTGGGCTCTTTGCTTTCAGCACAGAGCCTGCTTCGGATCCTGTGTCTTCTCTTTCTGCCCCTCTCCTGCTCTCTCTCACTCTCTAGAGGAAAAAAAAAAAAGATACGCTAACAGAGCATCAAATACATTTTCGAAAATCTATGCATTTAGATGAATCTCATTGACATAGATTGAAACTTGCTCACACTTAAGATGTCAATGAGCTTCAGCTAGCATTTATTCAGCACAACTTATCTGCCTAGTAATTCCTAACTGACATCTCATCTTTACAACTGTTTTCCCCTACTTTGGATACATTAATTGGAAGTCTACTGATATCCAAACACAACCCAATAAAAGACCACATGACTGATTTAAGCCTGGTTCTTTTTTCTCTATTTGACTATACGACAGGAAGATAACACTAGATAAATTTCTGACTCTTGGAATAATTTAGCCCCTGATATAGCTGCATAGTGCAGTTGCTCAGGTTCTGAACTGCACAAGGGTAACATATCTAATAGGTTGTAATTCACATCTAGCTATTTGTTTCTTTTACTCTGACTTCATCACCTTCATAGATGAGATTTTATGAGACAATTTTAAAAAAATGGCAGTGAATTCTTTTTCTAATGAAATTAACAGAATAATTTTCCATCAATTGGAAAGAAAATGTCTCAGGAAGAATTACCATTTACAAAATCACAGGAAGCCATCATGTAGCAGCAGTTTTGTCCTCAGTGGCTTCCGTAGTTTGCAGAAGTGATCAGACAAAACATTGAACAAAATTTGCATTTAATCGTGAATGTGGATACTTGTACCACAAACAAAAGCTCAGTCTGGTGGCGCCTGGGGGGCTCAGTGGTTAAGCATCCGACTTCGACTCAGGTCATGACCTCGCAGTTCCTGAGTTCGAGCCGATGCAACGGCTCTGTGCTGACAGCTCAGAGCCTGGAGCCTGCCTCAGATTCTGTGTCTCCCTCTCTCTCTCTGCCCTTTCCCCACGTGTGCTCACTCTCTCACTCTCAAGAATAAATAAACATTTAAAAAATAAAAGATAAAAAACTTGTCTGTGTCACCTGTTAGAAATCTATATTGGATACTCTACCCTTCTGCTCCTCCAATCATTTAAAGGACGAGTTTGGCCCATACGTTTACTATACAAAAATAACACTTTTTCCTTTGTCTCTCAATCCTGTAGTTGGTACAAATGTCTATATTCCATTTTCAGTATCATCATCATTTCGGTTTTTTTTTCTCATGATTGAATTGTAAGACGGGGCTAATTAACTCTCATTCTATGGAATAGCGCACAGTCCTCCAAGACTTCCCTCATAACAGGGCAGCCAGTAAGCTTTTACCACCTAAAAATTCACTCACTGCTCAGGTGTCTAATAGATATTGGCACTCCAGTATTTACTGTTCTTTTTAAGAAAAAGAAATGTAACTTTCTACAACTATATTCACGAAATCCACTTTAACTTTTGTACTTGAGTATGAGAGGGCCAGTTTTCTGGAAAAAAAAAGAGTAAAATTCATGCAGTATCCTAGGGGAGCTTATATTTTCCAATTTTAATTAACATATAGATAGTCTCCCAGTAAAGCCACCAGAATGGTGTGTAACTTATTCAAATACTGAACTGGAAAAGCATAATTAAAAACTGTAATCACATCAGGGTACTTAGGTGGCTCAGTCAAACTTCAAAGTGTCCATCTTCAGCTCAGATCATGAGTTCGAGCCCCATGTGGGGCTCTGTGTTGACAGCTCAGAGCCTAGAGCCTGCTTCAGATTCTGTGTCTCAGTCTCTCTCTGCCCCTCCCCCACTTGCACTCTATCTCTCTCTCTCAAAAATAAATAAACATTAAATTTTTTTAAAAAGAACTATAATCACATCTAAAATAGGGATGTTAAGAAGCACTACAGTAAGCTAGCTAAGGCAGAATCCATAATAGTCCATTCAACTGTTAAGTTTCAATACAGAGGTACTTGTATTTTATCAGCATTTAGAAAAAACCAAGTGGGATTTTCCTTTGGCATTGTCATCCAGTAAGTATTAATAAAAAAATTAACCAAAATTTTCTATTCAGTTCATCCAAAATCACTCAGCATTTGTAAGCAGATTAGTAGATGGTGGTATTTTTTTTTTTTTTCTGTAGCTGCCTTTCAGATGTTGGTCAGAGGGCTAGAGTGGAGAATTTAGTCAAAACCATTTTACGTGGTCAAAGAAATTGAAGAGGCAATAGAAGTTTCAGCTGTGCGGTAACAGAGTCTGAAGAAAAGTAGAGGACCCTGCCCCACATGCATTCTCTCAATTCGTAAAAATCAGAACTAGAAGTTCAAAGCCATTTGTTTCTGTCTGAAATTACGGGATACCCAAATGTCCTTTTATTCTCTGACATTAATATGCTCAAAGAAAGAGTGTGATTCCTCTCTTCTCAGGATATGCTGGCTGATTTTAAGGATGCTTTTCTGTAGCAAAGTCACAGACACGATCTTAAAAAAGTCTATAAATATTAACTATGGAGGCATATTACACACACAGACATTAGTAAGGACCCTCAATATCTGTAAGTCTGTAGCTCTCCTTTCCTGGACTCTTGAAGAATCAAGAATCAGAACACTGATATCACTGAAACTCAAGCAAAGTCTTTCTGATTTCCATCCTGTAAGCTCAAGAGCAACACATCCATGTGTTATTTATCCTTGGAGAGGATTAATCTAATTTTGATTTCCTCCCCCTGTGTTTGCTTTGGAGGTTTTCACATACATTGCTGAAACTAACTAGAACTTGGCAGTGAGAAGGCTGTTACGTGATGTATACCTCCTTCAGCCTCCCTCGGCCAACTTGGTGAGGCTGTCCATGGAGGAAGGAGAAAGGCTTCATCTCCCATCCGGAGGCAAAAGACTGGAAAGGGAGAAAGTTGAGGTATTGTGTTTTTCACTGTGACATTGCAGAGAGCTTGTCACACTTCACATTGCAGGTGCATGGCACCTTTCATGCTATCACCTGTCTTAGGACACAAAGAAGGAAAGGGGATCTTCAGGCCATAATCAGACTGGAAGAGAAGTGAAAGTTCAAGATTTGCCACTGTCCTTGTTTCTCCCCTGGTGCTGGTATTAAATAAAAAAGTTGGGAGCACCTGGGAGGCTCAGTCAGTTAAGCATCCGACTCTTGGTTTGGGCTCAGGTCATGATCTCATGGTTTGTGGGATCGAGCTCCGCATCAAGGTTCTGCGCGCCGGAGTGGAGCCTGCTTGGGATTCTCTCTTCTCCCTCCCTCTCTGCCCCTCCCCCACTCATTCTCTCCCTCTTCCTCTCAAAATAAATAAATTAAACTTAAAAAAAAGGGGGGGCGCCTGGGTGGCTTAGTCGGTTAAGGATCCGACTTTCACTTAGGTCATGATCTCANCCTAGGTATATGTCCTGAGACAAGATGTTATACTTTAGTATTTCATTTTGGACTTTGCTACCTTTAAAAAAAATGAAGCTGTTTCCATGTCTTGGCCACTGTGAATAACACCACAATGAACAAGGGAGTGTAAATATCTCTTTGAGGTTCTGATTTCAACTCTTTTGGATAAATACCCAAGAGTGAACTTTCTTGATCATGTGGTAGTTCTATTTTTCATTTTTTGAGGAATTTCCATACTGTTTTCCATTTTACACTTTCGTCAACAGTTCACAAGGCTTCTAACTTTGTTTTATTTTCTGTTTTGATAGCCATCCTAACAAGTGTGATGTGATATCTCATCATGATTTTAATTTGTATTTTTCAGATAAATCGACAAAGAAAATGTTGTGTACACATATAAGTGAATATTACCCAGCCTTGAAAAAGAAGAAAATCTTGCCCTGTGTGATAACCAGGATGAACCTTGTGGATATTACGCTAAATTAAATAAGCCAGTCACAGAAGGACAAACATTGTATGACTGCACTTATGTGAGGTATCTAGAATAATCCAACATGTGGAAGCAGAGAGTAGAATGATGGTTGTAGGCGTGAGGAGAAGGGGAATGGGAAGTTGCTATCCAAAGAGCATAACATTTCAATTACGCAATATGATTCAGTTCTAAAGATCTGCTGTATAACACAGCATCTATAGCTAATTACACCACATTTATTATACATGTAAACTTTTGTTAAGAGGGTAGATCTCGTGCTCAGTGTTCCTAACACACACACATGCTCACACACGCGCACGCGCGCACACACACACACACACACACACACTCCCCAAACTAAAACATGTTCACTGAAAAACAGATGAGAATTAAAGCTCACACCTACTGAAATATCTACTGACACATTCAGTCTCTGTCCTTTCCAGAAACTTCCGGAGGACAGCAACCAGTTTTCATAATCATTTCTCTACCTCAGAAATGACAGCACAATCCTGATGAGCCAGGATCTTACCTACTGATGGCGGTCGTGAAAAGGCCAATGATTCCGCCAACATGAAATCACAAGATCTTTCGTATGTTCATTTTCACCACAAGATCTTAACACCTGCATTCACAAGTTCTGCTTTTACAGTTGAGGACCAGATTCCATTGTGGCATTTCAACAAAAGAATATAAAACGGCAGATGTGGAGAGCCAGACTAGATATTTCCCAGGGAGCACACATAATGCTAACCTGCTTCCCATGCAGTGAGGATTTGTCATGTGGAACGTTTGCTTGGGGCCAGTTCATGAGTTCTTTCCTACTTGAAAAGCAGTCATTGCACCTTTGCCTTGCAGTGCTCACACAAGTGTTTTCCCTGGCCGACCCCTGGTGAACGGCAGTGCCCGGCAGCGTGCTGACCTGTGGTCCTGCTCGTGTAATTGGAGCCTTAAGCAAGAAGCCTTCTTAACACAGACATGAGCGCTTGCAGGGCAAATCACAGATGATGAAATGTTTCACTAGGCGGGAGTTTTTTCCATCTCCATCAGAAATATCTTCAGTAAAACTGTCTGAGATAGGCGCAAAGAACCAGAAAACTTGTTTTCAAAAGCCTGAGTAAGATTTAAAAAAACACAAAATCAGAAAACTTTGAGGTTGGTTTCTAAAAACATAACGATATTTTCTGCCTCTCAAATTACAAGGCCTGGTGAAAACCATGGCATCAATATCCTATTGTATTTTAAGGATCAAAACATGGGGTCACAAAAGGAGTTTTGACCCATCAGATATAAGAACAGAAATGTGAAGATGAAAATTATCTCCAACTCTCCCCTACTTCACTTGTAGATCAACTCATCTGCAAAGATAAAGAACATCTGCAAAGATCATTTCAGCCTTTCTTTATGGGTAAGCAACCTGAGACTCAATGAAGTTAGACGCATGTTCCAAATCATTCAGAAAAATGAGAGATCTTCGATCTCTTGACTTTCTGGTTTCCCTCTATGCAATATTGGGGAGTATTAATATAGTTCAAAATATAAAAATGTGGGGCGCCTGGGTGGCTCTGTTGGTTGAGCGTCTGACTTTGCCTCAGGTCATGATCTCACCATTCATGAGTTTGAGCCCCACATCGGGCTCACTGCTGTCAGTGCAGAGCCTGCTTCAGATCATCTGTCCCCATCTCTCTCTCTGCCCCTCCCTGGGTTTCACACACACACACACACACACACACACTCTCTCTCTCTCTCTCTCTCTCTCTCTCTCTCTCAAAAATAAATTTAAAAAATTTTAAGTATAAAAATGTAACCTCAAGGATCACAGCACAACAGATTATAAGACATTCAAGGGCTATGCAGTTGGCCACTGCACACTATTCCCTACTCTGTGCAGTCTGCTCTGGTGTGCACTAGGTAGGCAAATATGAAAGTTAAGGTCATGTAGGGAAGAGAGCCATGGAAACAAAGAATGACCAAACCACAGGGTAAGGACCTGCCAGATAGCAGGACCTAAGACCACCTTTATGCTCAGTACGTGATTATTCCATGCATCAAAGATGCTGAGCGCTGAGTGCTATTTGGGGTTGTCAGAGAAGATTTCTCAAAGGCAGGGTTGCCTTGAGTTGTATCTTAAAGGAGGAATACAAGTTTCTTTGGGTGTCAGAGGGAAGAAGCATCCAGCAAGATGGGAAGAACCCGTGGTCAATCAGCAGGGTGGTGTCCTGGAGAAGCAGATTGCTATGGCTAGTATGATAGAAGGTGAATTTCAAAAGCTAGGTGATGAGCTTATATCACATGTAAAGGAGTTACAGCTTTATCATAAAGCCCATCATTTCCCAATGTGTCATAGAGCATCAGTCTAAGAAGATGATCTACATTAAAAAAAGAAAAAAGTACTATCTCGCAGCCCCGAAAGGTCACGGCTTCTGCTATTACACTATAGTTTCAAATATGAAGCAAAAAGTATCATTCTCAACTTTAATTTTACTTTTTTGAGTAATATTTTAGTAAAAATGTGAGTGATATTTACATAGTAGATAACTGATCCATGAGACACAGTTTGGGAAAAGTTACTGCTTGGGACAGAAAATCACTGAGGAGAAATCAGGTCAAACATACACGTAAACAACACTAGATCAATTAAGAATTAAGAACAAGGCCTAAGTGGAGCCACTTAATTCCAGATAACAAGGGGATATCCAGGAAGCAACAGAATTTAGGGATAATCAATAATATGGAATACAGGACTTATAGAGACTCCAAACCCCC
Organism: Crocuta crocuta; assembly: GCF_008692635.1. Classification (NCBI taxonomy): domain Eukaryota; kingdom Metazoa; phylum Chordata; class Mammalia; order Carnivora; family Hyaenidae; genus Crocuta; species Crocuta crocuta. The sequence continues at coordinate 3,606,218 of NW_027527624.1, forward strand.
AGCTAGAAGCAGTGAGAAGTCTTACAACTCTCTTAATTATGTTTCCTCCCTTGAGTTCTTAGTGTTGTGATGCCGCTACCATTCTGGACTCCATTCTGGTGGCCAAGTACTATCACCCAAAAGGCACAAAAAGTAATAAAAGAATTATATGATCATATACTTTTGTTTGGTACAAAAAAAAAAAATCTAACCCAAGTGAGGGAGTAAACATTCATGTGATAAAAATCAATGGTTCTATTAAAAGCAATCAAAAGCCTTCAAAGAGTGCCCTTAGTAAGATGACAGACTGCTCAGGAACCTGCAGAACGGGAATGTTGGTAGGTATTTATCCCAACAAATGCACGAGCAACAGTGGGAATGTAAACCCACTGAGAGAAGCAGAAGCACCATGCACTAAGCCCAGAGCGATGGAAATGCTTTTCTCTCCAGAGAACACATACAGAAGAAAACCTTACGCTTCAGCTCAATAAGTAAATAGGTTTCTTGGAGCACTTACATAAGCTACTTAAAATGATGAATGGAAGCAATTAAACAGATTTCTCAAAGCCTTGAAGGCCAACACTTTGATCCAAAATATCTAGAAAATTGAGATGATATAGATTGTTTTATTTGTTAAAGTTTCCCAGATAACAAGTTGTATGCTTCCATCACTTAGTTGAGATAATGTCTAAATTCAGAAGAAAACCTTGCATATACAATATCTTTAACAGACATTACAAAAAAATAGCATAAGAATTCTTTTTAAAGTTCAGTGATAGCAAAGATACTTTCAATTAATATGTGAGTAATATAAAACTTAACATTTTGAATATAAAGCATATTTTGGCTCAGTTGCTTTTTTTTTTTTTAAGGGAATTTANCAAAGACTAAAAAGACATGGGTTCAGTGCTGTGAATTCCAAGAATCCTTCCAGAGGTCAGTCCTGGAATCTTCATCATCTATTTGAAGGAAATGTTATGATACCGTCAGACCAAATAAAAATATTCCTGTGAACTAAGAAAACTTAACTCGGACGGATAAAACACGGTAACACGGAAATCTCCCATAAGTGACAAAATATCAAAATTACCTAAAAAAATGATCAATTGCATTTTTGTAGGCAAGAGAGATTGGGGCTAACCTCTAACCCAATGGTGAGAGAGGAGGCGTTATGCTATAGTTTTCCAATTTAATACTTGCCCCCTCCCTATCTTTTCGTGTAAAACCAAAAAACTCTTAAGGTAAACTGAAATTCCAAATCGTGTGAGTTATGTTTATGAACTTTGTGGACTGGAGTTCTTTCTTCAAATGACAGGACAGTTCCGTGTGTGAGCCTTCTCTCTAAACAGACAACTCAAGCCGACTGGTTGGATTTCCTAAGTACAATTCCACTATCTCTAAAGATCTTCTTTCACCCTGATCATTGTTTTCAGGGTTTGACACCTTTGCAACAAACTCTTAAGCAGTTAATAGTTAGGTCTGGCCCTTCTCAAGAACTATTCAAGAACCCTCATCATATACCTATTTGTTTCTACAATGTAAGAGTTGATATCCAGTAATACAACTATACTAGCAAGAAGCTAAATAAAGCATTCTGTGCGCTGTGTACAAATATCCTGATAAGAACCTCATTAACAGTGCCATTATTGAGAGTGGAGTGACCCCAGGCCTTGCAAATGGCTTATCACCAGTTCTTACTCAAGTCTTCAAGGTTGCTTCTCTCAATTCCACTTCAAAGCTGAAGAAATGGTGGTGCAGAAAGGCACTGCGCACAGTTAGCAAGTACTCGAGCTCTTTTTGAACCGATTTCCAGGACTCTTTAAAGCCTACATATACAGTTTCCTCCTTCTGTAACATTACAGTGCAATGTAACTGATTTCCTCGACATGCCAGACTCATTTCCAAATGCATGTTCTCACTTGCAAGATAATTTGCTCAGGGGATTGCATGTGTTTCCTAGTATGCTGCCATTAATTCACATATTTTTTTGGACTTCTTTTTGGAATTTCAGTGTTTAAAACATCTAAACACAAACGGCAGCAAACCTCTATTCTTGAAAGATGTGTTTATTGAACACTACAAAAAAAATATCATAAAGAGTCAAGATATATCAAAAAAAAATGGATGATCAGACTTTGGAATGTTATTTTGGGTCAAAAATGAGGTATACCTAAAAGTACAAGATTTATTTTCTTCTGTGGCTCATAGACTCTGAAAACAATTCCAAGGAGACCCAAAATTGATTAAGCCATGGTAACACTGTTGGAATAAGTGCACGTTCTTACCAAGTTGCCACTCCAATGGACAAAATCCATTCTGAAGAATGACTTGTGCTTAAAACTTTGTTTCTGCATTGCATGATCAATGTTCACCATCCATAGAGTCACTAAGAGTCATACCAACAATTTATTGTGGTAACTAAGTGAGTAACAAATTATTATATTTCTAAAGGACGATAAGCCATTAATAAAAGTGAGGGTACTACTTTTAGTCTGATTATTTAGCATTTTTCTCTAATTTCAATGGCTTTTAAGGGCCCAAGAAATTCCATTCAATATCCTTTTCATATCTCTCAAATCACACTCTGGATCATCTCAAAAATCTGGTGGAACCTTCGAAAGTGCCTGAAAACAGCAACCGAATACATTTTCCAAAGTAGGAAGAAAAAGAACAGGTAGACCACTGACGTCTCAATTCAGGAAAACAAATTACAAAATCATTTTTGAATTTTACAACTTCAGATTTTAAAAGACCTCCTGGAATGTTATTTCCAGCATAAAAATCCCTCTGTGAAAACAGGTTCATTTTTAGAAACTAAATGAAAACACTATTGATATATCAAATTTTAAACAGGAGGAAAAAGAGATGTAATCCTGGCCAAACATGTTTAAACCGCATAAAACAAACTCTAAGAACATTTTAAAGAGTTAAAGCTCTTTAAAATAATATCTCTTTCAAGCTGTTTTAAGGCATTACTTGCTAAAATTTTTGGAAGAAATCTACTTAGTGACATTAAGATATCTGGAAAATATTCATCTTTGTTTTATTCCAGGTAGATAGATAGGTAGGTAGATAGACAGACAGATAGATAACTTACAACAAACTTCACTCTATTCTTGGACAGAGCTATTATACAAATATAGTTCATAAACATATATATACACAAATATATATAATGTACACATGTATATATAGACATATACACGAATACACACACACACACGTATATATATATATACACACACATAGGGGAGCAAATCAGAGCTATCATGTAATCAATTTTATGACCAAGGACAATAAGAGATAAAACAAGATTATTTAAGTGGACTTTATCAAGTTGAACATCACCAATTCTTGCATCAGTGTTAAACTTGGGAGGAACATGCTTATATATATATATTAAGGACCAGGGCTTTCTTTTTCCCTAAAAGGCAGGAAAGATAAAGTAAAAGTCCCCATCATTGAAACAAGTCAGAGTTTACTCATGCCATAAATTCAGGCTGCTTATCTTTATAATTTTAAGATAATTTGTATAATAACTATCCTTATCAGCATTAGTAGCTAATGTGCATTCAACAGCTGATTCTTACTCTAACTTCTAAGAAACTGTTTAGGTTTCTCAAGCATAGTCCTCTTTCTCAGGAATAAGAGGCTCAAGTTTCATAAACTAGCGCCCTGCAGGCAGTTCACTAGCACTTAATGGGCTTTTCTTTCTTGCTACCCTCTACTCACCTCACACCGTAAACCTGTTTGATTCCATCCAGTGAAACTGGTCCAAAACAAATGGATTTAAATTAAGCTTGACTGATTAACACTCTGGCAGTTATTTTTACTATGAAACGGGGAAAAAAAGAACACACTCCAAATGGGAAAAAATGCCTGCTTCGATTTTCTAAGCTTCCATTATTGTGATCCAGTGACTAGAATTTACAATGGCTGATCAATATATCCCCATAAACTTTCTCTTTTATTCGTTATAAAATTAGAACAAAATACAAGAGGGCTACCATTGCACCACAAAGCAATCCCACAAACAAGGTCACAATGTAACTTATAAAAGAAGACTGAGGTTAAAATTGAAGTCTTGATGTCAAATTAATAAATGATGAACTAAGATGAAGAGGCAGGGCCAGAAACTCTACTTGAAACCAACAGATAGTAGGAAATAACAAAGAGAGAGCTCCTACCTAATGTTTTGTTTTCCCTGATAATGCTCATAAGCTACCATTTGAAAATGGTGGGAAGAATAGTTAAATATATATGAATCCAAAAAAGAATAAAGGAGCATACAGAATAGTTGGTGATGACCCAAGTGAGTTCCCATTTTCTGCCTTGGGCTAAAAATGTCCTGGAGTACCAAGAGACATGCACCGAAAACCAGTGAACATGGGATTTGAAAAATTATGGAAAATGGAAATGATGCTAGAAGAATAAAAGAAAAAATGGGAAAATATTATGATTTAAAAAAAATAAGCAAGGCATTCTCCAAACTGTAGATATTACTATGGATTATTAAGGGAGGAAGGGAAAGTGGGTATATGTTGAAGCAGTAATCATTAAGTGATAGCATGGCTTTACTATGTACAACAAACTTCTCTCTCTCTCTCTCTCGATATACACAGACACACAGACACATAGCAACTCAGAACTAGCATCAATCTTATGACCAAGAGCAATAAGATATAAAAACCAGATTATTTAAGTGGACTTTATCAAGTTGAATGTCACCAATTCATGAATCAGTGTTAAATTTGGGAGGAGGCATTTCTGGCAGGTCCTTCTTTGGACTCAGCTGTGATCTATTTGATAGTTTCATCGGTAACTTACTGAAGGAACGGCAACTCTGTTAAATGGAAGATCAGGATTCCCCAAATCCAGGTAGTCTGCAGAGATTACATTAATCCCCAAACTATAATTTAAAGTGACAATTTGTAAAACTTTGCTCCAGGGATCAAAAAGACAGTTAAAAGTGCCAGGTTGGGAAGACACAGTTTAGCAATGGCAGGATGTATGAAAAAGACCTAGCAGATATTTTGACAGTAAACACGTTATGATCCAATAATATGCACGGGCATAGTAAAAGCTGAATTGACACTGACAAGTATATAGCTGTGGATCTAGCCTACTCTACTCTGTTCACCTGAAGAATTATCTTTATTTCAGAGTAATGTAAGTGGGCTATAAACAAATTGTAACCCATTCATAAAAGAATATCTAGGTTGGTGGACAGCTTCAAACACATAGCAAATTATGATGTAAAAAGTTGTAAGATAATGCTGTTCTCATTGCAGCAATGGGAAAACCCAGAAACTTGTGATCCGGATATAAGAATTGAGTTCATAAAGCAATCTAAACTGAATTCCAAGGAAAGACAGGAGACAACCTTTGGCACAGCATGGGAGGAAGAAGTGGCCTCCATACAAGTAGGTAAGAGGAAATCAGCTGAAAGTTGATTGGATTCTTAAGGACCACACTTGGACTCAGGTGTTGGCTTACAATGGCTGAAAGTCCAAAAAAACAAAAAAAAAAAAAAAAAAAGGAGAGTTCAATATTAATATCCGGGCTCTTGGTAAGACATGAGAACAGGGAAGGAAAGTGGTAAGAACCCTTCTCAGTGGTGCTGGTGAGCAAGCAATGATCAGCTGCTGTGAGGGGCAGGCACGAAATGTTTCCCATTATCTTGAATCTTTCTTGAATCTTTCTTTTATTAAAAGTATAATCCTGGGGCGCCTGGGTGGCTCAGTTGGTTAAGCATCCAACTTCAGCTTAGGTCGTGATCTCACAGTTCATGAGTTCAAGCCCCATGTCAGGCTCTTTGCTGACAGCTCAGAGCCCAGAGCCTCCTTCGGGCTCTGTGTATCCCTCTGTCTACTTCTCCCCCAACTTGTGTTGTCTCTCTCAATCTCTCTCTCTCTCTCAAGAATAAATAAATATACATTAAAAATATATATATAATCTTTATGCTGCTGAGGGGAGAAATGTACCTTAACATATTTAGGAATAAAGATAAAATAACATGCAACCCAAAAGACAGGAAAGTAACATATTTAATGTACTAAAGAAAAACAAACAAAAAAAAATGGTCAACCCAGAATCCTTTACCCCATGAAAACATCTTTCAAAAATGAAATCACAGTAAGCACTTTGTTAGACAAACACAAGCTGTAAAAATGTATTATTGAAGCCCAAAGCAACAATGACAAAATAAAAAATGTTAAAACAGGGTCTTCAGAAAAAAGTATGAGACCAGATGAAAAATCTGAATATTTACAAAGTACCAGAACTCCAGAAAAGATAAAAATGAAGGTGAATACTAAAGATATGTTTCTTATTTTGAATCACTTCTAAAGATAATTGAAGGCCTAACCAACAGGTATGTGGGTTGCAGGGTTTATACCAAAAACTCCATGGCCACGGGAGTACAAAGGCTGGGAAGAGAAAATGGATGTACACTGGTGTAGGGTTCTCACACTACAGGCCATGCCCTGTATTATTATTTCAAGGTGGACTGTAATCAGTTAATGATGTATAATGTAACCCTTAAGAATCCTCCACATAAAGTATTATAAACAAGAGTGAAGATGAGGTGGAATCATAAAAATAACAGCAAAGCAATAGAAAAGAAGGCAGGAAAAGATGAACAAAGAAAAACTGAACAAGTTAGATGAGAAGAAAACATCTGGTGAGATGGTAGATATGAAGCCAATCACATCAACAATTATATTAAATGTAAGCAGCATGAACACTCCAATTGCAAAAGGTAGACTGAATACATAGTAAATGGACTCTTAAAAGCAAGATCCAATGGCATAATGTGTGTAAGAAATACACTTTAAGTAAAAAGGCATAGCTAGATTAAAGTAAATGGATGCAAATACTAATGAAAAGAAAGCTTGAATGACTGTATCATTACCAGGCAAAGTAGATTTCAGGTAAAGGGATACTACAGTTCAGAGGAGTACTTTATAATTATAAAGGGTCATTTCCTTAAGAAGGCACAATGATCCTGAGTGTGTGTGCACAGAACAACAGAGGCTCAAAATATATGAAACAAATCTAATAGAATTACAAGGGGAAATCAAGAAATCCACAGTTTAGATAGAAATGTCAACACTCCACTCTCAATTAAGTACATAGGAAACCACTAAGGATACAGAAGATTTGAATACAATCTACCAAACTGACCTAATTGGCATTTAAAGAACACACAATCCAATAACTACATATAGATTGAAGTGCACACGAATCTTTTGCCAACATAGAACATACTTTGTATCATAAAACAGATCTCAACAAACTTAAAATGACTGAAATCACACAAAGTTTATTTCCTAATGACATTGGAATTAAACTAGACATCAATCACTGAAAGAACATGGAAAATCCCAGTATCTTTATAAATAGGAAAAATAAGGAAATAATTAGAAACAACACATGGGAAATCACAAGCAAAATTAAAAAAAAATGGAATTGATAAATGAAAATGCCCAAATAAAAACTCATGAGATACAAAGAAAGTAGAACTTAAGAGTTGTTTATATCATGAGATGCTTAAAAAAGAAAAAGGAAAGCAAATAAAACTCCAAGGAAGCAGAAGGAAGGAAGGAAGGAAGGAAGGAAGGAAGGAAGGAAAGAAGAAAGAAAGAAAGAAAGAAAGGAAGGAAGGAAGGAAGGAAGGGAGGAAAGAAGAAAGAAAGAAAGAAAGAAAGGAAGGAAGGAAGGAAGAAAGAAAGAGGAAGGAGGGAAGGAGGGAAGGAAGGAAGGAAGGAAGGAGAAAAGCGCAGGAGCCAATAAAGAAATCATTTTGAAATGGAAAAATAATAACAAAAATGACAAAATCCGGTCTTTTGTGAAGATAAAAGAAATAATAAACTTTTAGCCAGACTGTTATGAAGCAACAGGGGCAGGAGAGAGAGAGAGAGAGAGAGAATATGAAACAATTACTAATACCAGGAATGAAAGAGGAGCCATCGTTACAGATATTAGAGACCTGAGAGAATAATAAGATGACATTCTGAAAATCTTTCGGCCAATAATTTTGATAAAATAAATGAATGGACTAATTCCTTGAGAGACATGAATTACCAAATTTCATTCAAGAAAAAAATAACCTGAACAGCCATTTAACCATTAAACTAAATTCACAGTTAAAAGATGTTTCCACAAAGAAAACTGCAGGTCCAGAATACTTCATAAGTGACACTCACCAAACATTTAAAAAAAAAGAAATAATGCCAACTCCACACAAGCTCTTCCAGAAAACATAAGATAAAAGAATACTTCCCAACTCATGTTAGGAGATCAGCATTACCTTCTAATCGAAATGAGAAAAAGCTATTTCAAGACAAGAAAAATAACAGACCAATATCCCTCATGAACATGGATAAAAAAATAATCCTTAACAAAAATAGCAAATTAAATCCAGCAAGATGTAAACTGGACAACATCATGTGCAAGTGGTTTCTCCCCCTGAAATGGAAAGTGGGCTCAATACTCAAGAAGTGCTTAATTTGGGGTATCTGGGTGGCTCAGTTGGGTAAGTGTCTGAGCCTTGATTTCTGCTTAGGTCATGATCTTATAGTTCGTGAGTTCAAGCCCCACATGAGGCTCTTCAATGACAGCATGGAGCCTGCTTGGGATTCTTTCTCTCCCTCTCTCTCTGTCCCTCCCCTACTTACTCTCAAAAGATGACCAACAGAGGCAAAAAAAAAAAAAAAAAGGAATTGGGCAAAATCAAACATCTATTTATAGTAAAAACTCTCAGCAAACTAGGATCAAAAAGAAACTTCTTCAACCTGATAAAGGATGTCTACCAAAAAACCTCTCCAACTAACAATATACTTAATGGTGAAAGACTGAGTGCTTTTCCCCCCACTAAGATTGGCAAAGATGTATGCTGTCACCACTTCTGTTCAGTACTGTATAGGAGTCCTAGCTGATGCAGTAATGCAAGGCAAACAAACAGAATATACAGAAACTAGAAAGAAAGAACTAAAACTTGCCTTATTTGCAGATCTTCTACATATGAAATCCCAAACATCTTACAAAAATGGTACTAATAAGTTACATTAGCGAGGTCACAGGATACAAGTCAATTAATAAAAATCAGTTGTATTTCTATATGCTAGCAATTAACATTTAGAATTTGAAATTGTATTTGTGTCATCCTGAAACCAGCAGGTGAGAGGTAGAAATAAATGATGACTTTCTCAATATAAAAGATTGCTTCTTAACAGTCAGATATATGGAGAACTTACATGGATTATCCAGCAGTTTTAAGAAACTATAGGTGTTCCCCACTGGAATGGCAAACTGTGTCAAGGGAATCTGAAGTGAGAGAGGCAAGATCCTTAACCTTACAAAGCCTTAATGTGTTACAGGAAATGCCACAAAAATAAAAGAAAATGAAACCAGAGCATTTAAAAATTGTTAGACTCCAACTTCTATAGAATGGGCAGATGTGTGCTGCACACTTAGGATTATGTAAAGAGCCTGCATGCACTATCAAGTTACAGGTATCACCAGGGGCACCTGGGTGGTTCAGTCAGTTAAGCGTCCGGCTTGGGCTCAGGTCATGATGTCGCGGTTCATGGGTTCAAGCCCCGTGTCAGGCTCTGTGCTGACAGCTAGCTCAGAGCCTGGAGCCTGTTTCGGATTCTGTGTCTCCTTCTCTCTCTGACCCTCCCCTGCTTGCGCTGTCTCTCTCTCTCTCTCTCTCAGAAATAAACAAAAAACATTAAAAAAAAGTTACAGGTACACACCCAACTCGACTGTGTCATCAATATGATTTCAAGTTAATGTGTGGGCAGTATTAAACATTAAATTAACAATAAAGTTGTTTACCTCCTTATAATGAATGGGACTTTGGAGAGATAAACTGGATGGCTGTGCTTCACTTGGGAAATCTACAAAGACATCTTGAGCAGGTACCCTTTTCCTCCTAATTAATTTCTCTTCTACAAGTCCCCATATTCAAGTACTTTCCACTGAACTTTGATCTGCTTCAGTGACTGGTAGCAATGACAATCACTCAGTTTCTTTGTGAAAAAGTAAACACTGGAAAGCAAAGGAATAGGAAATTTACTCTTCAAAGGCGATGGGATGGGAAGATTCAAAATGATTCTATTAGAGCTTGGACCAGGATGGAGATTCCCTGGCACCTGCTGATGGAAATGTGGCTCCTTCCCCAGGGAGTTAAAAAATCTCCCAGTATGTCCTTGACAACATAAGCACGATTAACAAATTAGTGAGTATCTTCTACAATGTTAACTTTTAAAATAAAATATACTTATATATATAATCTTTTATATTGAGATAAAATTGTAACTTGACATTTTCATTTAACAGAACATCAAGAACAGTTTCTATTCCAAAGAAACTGGTGATAAACCTCTTTATTTATAATTATGTGTGTTTATGTTTATCATACAGATCAAGTGTTTTTATTTGTTTTTGGATAAATCTCTGTGAATGAAACTAATAGATCAATTAGTGTCCATATTTTAATTGTACAAAGTATTGCCAGGTCACAAGGCTTCATGCCTACCCATTCCTACTGACAGAGTATAAGAATAAATATGTTCCTGCATTCATTCAAGCCCTGAATCCTAATTTTCAGTTTTAGTAAATATGATGGTTGCAATGTGATTTTATTACTGCTTCCCTAATTATCCAGGTGGTTATGTACCTTTTTATTTGCATTTTTTTCTTTAATAGATTGCCTGTTCATATCACTTGCATATTTTTTTGTCTTCAGTTGTTTTGATCCTTTCTTATTTGGGTTGTGATTACTCTTTTCAAGTCTAGCATTTGTCTTTCGACCTTTTATGGGGGTGACTCATTCAGAATTCTTAGTTGCAAATACAACTCTCTCCTATTAGCTTAAGCAGAAAAGGAATTTATTAAAGGGTATTAGATGGATCACAGAAGTTCCAAGAAGAAATCAACAACTGATCTCTGAAGCCACAGAGCTAGGGGAAATGTCCAAGTAAACTGCTGCATTGTTCCACTGGGAACTAGGAGATTTCCCAACCCCTAGGACGCAGGAGGTCCCTGCCATTGCTTTTTGTAACAGCGAAGTGTTTCTCTGTCACTCTCAACATAATTAGTTCCATGAGCCACCTTCTTCTTCACATCACACTCTTCTGAACCAGAATTTAGAATGAATGGGTCCATCTTGGTCATGAGGCTGAAGTCCCAACACTAGCTGCAAGGCAGACTGGGAAAGTGGATTTCTGCTTCTACCTTAGGAAGGCAGAATTTATAAATGGGATAATTCCCCAAACATCTGAATGACATTCAAAAATTGTTGGCAAGTCAGCGAACATTTAAAATGTCCATTATGTGAAGTCCTTGCCTTTCATATGTTTTTAAATTTCATGAAATAAAGTATGTCATTTTTTTCTTTCTAGTTTTATGGTTTTGATGGGGATTTTTTCTATTTTTATGGTTCTGGTTAAAAAAAAATCATCACATGATGATTACACAAATATTCTTTTGGAATGTCTTCCAAGACTCCTGCAGTCTTACTCTTTAGCATTCATATTTCTCATTCATCTGTAGTTTGTTATACAATAAAATATGAATACAATTTTATTCTCTCACGAAGGCACAGCCATTCTTCCATTTTCATTAACTGAATAATATAATTCATTCACTGACTCATAATGCCATCTTTAATTACATGTTAAATGATCTTTATGTGCCCTATAGAATTGTTTGTTGTGGGCCAGTACTATACTGTTTAAAGTAGCTTTATATTAGGTTATCATATCTAGTAAGGCAAGCTTCTTTGCTGTCGCTCCATTTCAAAATTCTCTTGGCAATTTTTACATGTTTCTTCTTCCATATACACTTTAGAATCACATATGTGGTTCAAAAGAGAGAAAAAAATGAATTCTGATTGGAACTGCATGAAATCTATATGTTAATTTCAATAGAAGTAATATTTTTATGATTTTAAGTCTTCCTATCCAGACCATGGTCTGTCTTTCCATTTATTTGGATTTTGTTTTATACCCTTCAATATAATTTTATAGGTCACTTCATAGAATCTTTTTCATTAAATTCATTCTTAGGTATTTCATGGCTTCCTTTCCCCCATGTGATTATGAATGGGATCTTTCTCATTTCCATTTTTATAATGTCAATTTAGGCTATTTTCCTAACTGCATCTGACTCTACCATATTTAATACTTAGTGTCTACTCTTCAGATAAGTAACTCCTAGAGCGCTCTACATTGATCACTTAATCTCTTTATAGAAAATGAATTTGATGGGACACAAAACAGTTTCCTAATTAAAGTCGTTTCATACACTAGATTTATTACTTTTCAAACTGACACATCTTTTAGATAGTCACTGTCTAGACTCTATAGTTCTTTGTTTTTTACTATAATAATAACTATATGCATGCATGTGCGTCCTTATGGTTTACCAGTGTTATCTTGCAATTTGACATGTTCATAAATTACTTTGATTCCAATGAACCTACGCATTCACAAGTCAAATCTTCAGCAAACATTGTGACATTATCCGTTCTCTACATACAACCTATATACTTCCAGTGTCTCCTGTAAATACGAAGCTAAAATTTCCAACTGGTTGCAAAATAAGGGGTAAGCACAGAAAGAAGTTTGTTTTTTTTTCCTATAAAATGCTCATAGTATTCTGAACAAAATAATTTACTCAAAAATAATTCTGATCCTACGCACAAAAGTGATCAAGGTTGGGGGCTCCACCAGCACTAAGTTCTGTGATGGGAACATGCTTTGTAGAGCAGGACACTCAGACACATTAGGAGTAGCCACTGCAGCACTGAACTAGGTCAAATGATTCAAGTTTTGGTCAAGGCTTCGCAAAGATGATCAGGTCTTGTAAGTCATTTATCTTCTCGGTCCTGCATCTATAAAATGAGTGAGTTCATCTAACAGGCACTGAGGTCTCTCTCACTTTTCATGTTCCCAAACTCCAAGTTTCTAAAGTGGACTCTCTTGCTCTTCCAAGACCATGGGAAATGGTTGATATGTCCAAACCCATGGAAACCTATTTCGGGCACATCGGAACCACAACTTTCAGGCCAACTGATCAGCCATACTTTGTTTATCAAGACATTTTGCTGTAGCCTAGACCTTGGCTTGATTATATCACCGCATATATGGGAGTGCAGACTAATTCAGTCAAATGTTATATTCCTATTTCAGTTCCGATACCACAGAAAGAAATACAGCTTCTGCTTATTTCCACACCTTGGGCTGGCTGACACAGGATGTTTACATTTAACTTGGATGAAAATGTGTGCTGACATCAGTAACATCTTAACATGGCCACACCAGGAACATGAGTGTTTCTGAAGCGAAGCACTCTACATATGCCATGACAAATTAGCCATATCCCAGTTTACAGTAAGATCCATTTGAACCACATTCTCAGAAATTTGCTAGCATGTAAATAGTATGCAAACATAAAACTGAATATATACAATTTTCAACATGTAGTTTATATTCTAGAGACTTATAATTATAGAACCCACATGTGTATATCTAAATAAAGTAAGGCTTATGGCAGATTCCTATTCCATAATTTTTAAAAAAATCTCAGATGAAATGTTAATGCCTACCCTTTCAAAATTTATCCAATACACACAGAGAAAAACCACCAAAAATCTTGGACAATGTCTCTGGTAGTTCAGTGTTTCAAGGGGCCAAAGCAGGCATCTGTTTTCCTAATCAGGAAGTTTTCTGTTTCAGAGATTAAAGCTTTGGGGAATAGTTAGAGGTCTGGAATCCTTTAAATAACCTTGAATCCTTCAGGTATTAAATTCAAGACAAAAATGAGCCATAAGTAATAGACATCAAGGATATTAAAATAGAGAGGTGGCTACCGAATATGAATCCGGCATTCAAACTGTAAGAGAGTCTGTGGCTGGAAGTTAAGTCGATTGCTAAAGAACGCTTTGTCGTTCTTGTTTTATAAATTTCCCTCATGAACAGAAGTAAGTGGCAGATGATCCTCTTTTCATCTTGTCCTTGCACAAACGGATTCCCAGGCTCCTTTCTCAGTGATATCAATAAGCCTAATTAAGGACCCTACCATTTATACACCCATATAACCATCTGTGATTTGCCAGTTTCATCTGGCCTGATTTGGAGAATCATTCAGGGGTATTCCAAGGAGTTACAGACCCTTGCCCTAGAGTAAAAATAAACCTTTCTCTAAGAAATCATCGGTTCCACCGTCTGTGGAAACGAAAGCCAGTTTACTTAAGGCTAATTAGTTCACTGTTTGGTGTATTTGACCCAAATGAAGTAGAAGACATTTGCATGACCATAAACCTCATTTTCATGTGCTGACAGGTTCACTGCTGCTAAATGATGTTTATTGGTTCTCCAAGTTTGAGTCAAAGTCATTCATGTTTTCAATAAATGGGCACGTTTCTGTAAATAAATACCACACCGAGGAAAACTGAAATCAGTTTGGTCATGCATCAGGAAAACTAAAGGTACATGTAATTTCTGGTAGCTTCTGTGCAGAACTCCCCAAAAGGAAATGATGATATCACAGTAGATTAATACAATGAGGGCAAATGGATAAAGCAAGTCTTTTTTATTCCATTAACTTTTTCCATTACAGGTGACATTTTGGAGAAATTGAAACTGCTTTACATTTCATCTTGCTCTTTTTATTGGCCAAGAGCTTTCATGGCATATCTTCTTTAATTTTAACACTGTTCCTCAAGTACTTGAGTAGTTTTACAACACACTGTACCAGATGGATGAAAGGCAAAGTTACGTGGTAAATTTTGATAAGCTTTCCATCCTGGAATATAATTCCTATCAGGGAAATCAGGCCCGTAGGTCAGCTACAAGCCCTTTAACAACTGAGTCTGAATAAATGTTATCAGCAATTCCAGATAAGCTGGGATTTAAATAAAATCTTAAGGCATTTCTTTCCTGTGGGTAATAATACAAACTTCCAAATAGAGAATGAAGTAGGGTTATAAAATTGCCCATGATGCAGGAGGCTGAGGTGTTGGCCTGTGGCTTAAGTAAAATTCTTTCTACTCCAGGAAGTATGATGGACAGAAGGAGAAAAGATGAGCCCAGAGGGAGGCAGAAGCCACATTCATGTAACTACACATTCGTGTAGTTAGCACTGGTCTCTAAGTATGGCTGTATCTACAGCTGGAAAAATGCCCATTGGAGAGATGCAAAATCCCTTAACCATCAAGGCAATCACTGCTTCCTAGAAACAGTCCTACATTTAGATCACGTAGGAAAAACTTGCCACCTGAAGGAGACGGGTTAACACTTTTTACCCAAACATTTGCTGATGGATGAGTACTTTCTATCCTAATAAACAACATCAGAGAAAAGTCCAAAGTGAGAGAGGAGAAACTGTTACCAACAAGGAATGAACAAGTGAAAACAGAAGCGCAGGTACAGGCATGGGGACTGAGATGGACAGAGCCAGGTGTAAAAACAAATGAAAGCTTTGTCGATAAGTCAGATGTGAAAAGAAGATACACTGGCATTTATATTTCAGATTGATAGAAGAGAAAGAACACATGCATACAGATGAGGAAAACCCGAGGCAAAAGTAGCCTAGGAACCATTAAGGAAAATAAAGCAAATATAGAATTTCATTCCTAATAAATCATAAAATAAAAAATCCAGGTCTATATTAGGTCTTGAGTATCAAATATCAAAGAAAATATAAGTTGTAGAGACTTTCATCTTCCCCTATTTAAAGACCTATTGCATTTCAGCACGAACTGGCCAAAAGGAATATTATGGCAACATGTTCTTAAATTTTGCCCACAGTCATATTATAGACAGGAACTCATCAAATTTCAGGGGTCAGTGTCAGGTAAAGGGTTAGCAACTAATGAGGAGCAAGTCTGGGGATGAGGTAAGCGATGAGAGCATCAGGTTCAGCCAATGAAATAGTGTGCAGTCTGGCAAACGTTAATTTAGGGTGCAAGGCCAAAGCACACTATTCTGCAGGTGTGTGGTCATCGCTGACAAGGGCGAGATGTGAAATATCTGGGCAGCCCAATGGAGGGAGAAAGCGCAGCTAGGGAGAAGCCGGGGTAGGCAATACTCAGAAGCAGACAGTAGGAGCAAAATGGGTGAGAATGTATCAGACCATTAAACTGGACAGGCTGAAGCAGGCCCTATATTTTCAGGTACCACGCACAATGCTGAGATAGGGTCTCACGCGTGGGAAGTCTATTTCCTAGAAATAAGAGGCCAGGTAGAAAGAAAATTACAGTCCACATTTTTCATTAGTAGGGTACGTGAGCACTTCTTTTGGGGTTAAGTGAGCTTTTATTTACCTTTATTGAGGCATAACTAATATACAATAAAAAGCACATATTAACGTGTCTAGGGTGATAAGATGTAGCATAGGTATAAACCAGGTAAACCATGTCCACACTCAAGTAAATGGACAAAACCATCACCTGCCAGAGGTTTCCTTGTGCCCCTGTGTAACCTCTACTCTCCCTACCCCTCAATGTCCCTCAGTAATCAATGATCTGCTTTTGGTCACTAAGATTAGTTTGCATTCTCCAAAACTTTATAGAGTCATATTGTATGCTTTTCTCTGGGTTCTTTCTCTCAGCATGATTATTTTGAGACCCATCTCTGTTGATGTATGCATAAACAGAAAAAAAAATTTATTCCTGAATAGTACTCCATGGTATGGATATTTCAGTTTGTTTGCCCAGTGAACTACTGATGAACATGTGAGTTATTTCCAGTTCTAACATATTATAAATAAAGCTACTATGAACATCTGTGTACAAATCTTTGTATGAAACACGTACTTTGTTTCTTTGAGGTAAGCATTTAAGAGTGGTATGACTGGATCGTACGGTTGGTGTAACTTTTTTAAAAACTGAATTTTTTTTAATTGAGTATATAGCATTTTACATTCCCTCCAGTTGTTAATGAGAGTTCTGCTTACTCCCCATCCTCACCAATTCTTCATACGTTCAGTCTTTTTCATCGTTTAATTGTAGCCATTCCAGTTGGTCTGTAGCAGTGTCTCACTGTGGCTTTAACTAGTATTTCCCCCATGACTAATGCTTTGGAGCTTTCCTCATGTATTTTTTTGGCATTCATATATCTTCTTCCATGAAGTCTCTGTTCAAATATTTTGCCCATTTTTTATTGGACGTGTGGTCTTTTTATTATTGAATTATAAGAATTCTTCACATATTCTGAAATCAAGTTCTAATCACACTGATGCATTGCAAATATCTTTCTCTAGCCTGTGACCTGCCTTTTTCCTGCCCTCTTTTCCTTAAAAGTGTCTTCTGAAAAGCAAAATGTTTTAAGATTAATGAAGTTCAATTCATTGATCTTTTTCTTTTATCATTTGGACTTTTTATGCCTAATTTAATAAGTCTTGGTGAACTCAAAGTCACTAAGATTTTCTCCTATGCTCTCCTGTAGAAGATTTGTTTATTTGTTTGTTGTTGTTGGTCTTAGTTCTTACATTTTTGGAATAAAATCCATCTTGAGTTATTTTTTGGTACATAGTACAAAGTATGGACTGGGAACACGTTTCTTGCACATATAATCCAATTGTTGCAGCACCATTTGTTGTAAAGATTATCCTTTCCCCACTGAATTCACTTGGCACATGTGTCAAAAATCAATTCTATAAGTCTATTTCTGGACTCTATCCTTTTCTACTGATCTATTATTTGTCTGTCTTTGGATTAATGCACATTGTCATGTTTCCTGTGGCTTTATAGTCTTGGGATCAGGTAGCACTCCACTCTAATGACTGGGTACAAGGTCAGAACCAGATAAAAATAGGTCATTAGGTGAAGAGGCCCAGCGAACTCTATTGGAGCTCTTCCATCTCTCCTGCCCAAGACAGGACTGGCCTTGGAGACCAAGTAAAACTAACGTCACAGGGAGGAACAAAGCAGTCCCAACCACAAAGTGGAAGCAGCAGACAGAAGCTTACAAAGGACCAGGTAGGACCTATAATACTTAACCTCAGACTCTTAGCCATAGATTGACAGGATATTGGAATAATCAATTCAGCATCTTTTTTTCTCATTCAGTCCTCTCTCAATGACACATGAGCAGTGTCCTATAGTTATATCTTTGTGAGACAAATATCTAAAAAGCCAAGCATGATAATCCCTTTAGGAGAGCTGAGACAAGATTAATCAGATGATTTAGAGTTAACTCGCCAAAATGTAACAGGTTCATTTCTTCCTTTTTATTCTCAGGATCTCATAGCATAAATTTTCTTTAGCTATTCTACTGTTCCTTAGGTCAAGCCATAGCTTTTATAACTATAAAACTGGACCACTAACATGTTAATTGAGCAACCAATGAGAAAGACCTGATAGATTTCCAATGTCAACTGCAACAACAACAGAAAATATGTATATCAAGGAAGGAAATAAAAATATGGCCATTTTTCTAAAAGTATAAGAACAAATCTGGCTCCAAAAAAGTTGAAATTGACTTGGCTGGGACTCCGATGAGCACAGTCTGAGACAATAAAACAGTTACAGAGTCTGAGTTCAAGTGGTCATTTCTCCATGGTTTCCGGGGGAAGATCATTTCAGCTGGAGTTCATCATTCAACAGAAGTCTTCAACCGGGCATATGGCTAGAGGATGGAGACATGGAAAATTACTGTGGCTAAGAGAACCCGAATGGAAAAACAAGCTTCACACAAGTACATGTGGAAGTTGGTAACAGAGACCTTATCTTGCAGGAATGTGGCCACTTCAATTGGCCAGGTTCGAGCCATCCTGGGGCTTGATCCACTTGGCTCTGTGAATACTGAACAGTTGAACTGAGCTTTAGTTCAGACAGGAGGAAAACGATCACCACAGGAATGTTCCAGAGATTTTAAAATGCAGAAATAGCCATTTTACTAGAGGAGAAAATCCTTTACAGAAAGCCTAAAGCCAGAGTTTGGTGTCTTCTCACGTATGTCTAGTCATAGATCTCTTCATGCTCCACATCTCGAAACATTTTATACACATCCTTTCACTAGTATTAAACATGTAAACTTCGGTGATCAGCAGGTGCCTTTACTCCCAATCCAGATGTAAAAAACAAACAAAACAAAAGAAAGCAAAAAAAAACACCACAAAATCCACACCAAAGAAACCCCACAAGGCACTATGTTTAAGAAGAAACCACAGAGGATCCTACAGAAACAACATCAAGTCTTGGGTCACTTAAATATTAGTGAAAACACACTTCAGTGTACACTGTAGTCACATCAATAGTTGATACATTCAAGGCAAACTAAATTCAGTAGCCAAGAGTATGCATTTGAATTGAATATGCATTTGAAAAGCGGCCATTCATTCTATCCACTTCAAGTTCATGTTTCCTTTATTAAGGTTTTCATTTACAATGTGTGGTGGGGGCAAGCACATTTATCACGTGTCACTGTGCTGGTATTTTCATATTTTCAGCATTCGCTCTCACCTCCAGGGTTGAAAAGAGGCAGCCTGAGAGAGTAGAAACTATAGACATTCTGGTTTCTAATTCTGATCCAGACACTCCCAGCTGTGTGAGCTCGGGTAAAGTACTCCCACTTCTGATCCTAAGTGGATCAGAATCATGGGTTCTAACATTTCAGAAGTTATTTATCTGCAAAATGGAGGTACTATTGTCTGCTTGGGTTGTGGCAAAGATGAAATATGACCTTAATACAGCATTCAGGGGATGCCAAGATATTCCAATAAATGTCAGTGCTCCTCTACTCCCTCTTAAGCTATCCCTGGTACCAAATATATTTGATTAAAAGTGTTTTTCTTTTGGGAACTCTTATTGTTGCCGACTAAAAAACACTGAGAAGGAATAAGCAGGAAAGGGTAAACTATGTTCACTCATTATCTTCGTCCCCGGATTCTTCTTTAATACTCCCTTTGTAACAGTCCCTTTTTCTAGCCATTTAGCCTCTCCACTTTCTGGAGTTTAGAGTTTGCTGTGGCCTACCACTTGGATTTGGAAGGTAACCTATTTTGCGACAGCAGGAACAAATAGCAGTTGCCTCTAAGTATTGAGAGATAACAAGGAATAAAAGAGACGCCGATTCCTAGGGCAGTAAGAAGGCGCAGAGTCTGACGCTTGTGGTTAAGTCCACAGCAGGGCACTTACTGTCTTGATTTTTCTGAGTCTTACGTCCCACGATGGAAATCTGGATAATAGTGCTTAATCTATCTAGACCAGAAGAATCTGTGGAGCTCAAATGCAATTCTTTATGGCATTTCTTTACAACTGCTAAATAAATTTTAATAACTGACACTATTCTTATCAATGTAAGGTCACATAGATTGGAATTCTTTTCTTCACATGGTCATCTCGCCCCCATCCTGAAGTCAGTCCAGTCCCATTTAGTACAGGACTCGCACATACTCTGAGCTGGCATCAGAGTTTACCTGGTACCACTACTACCTGAGGACCACAGACTGAATTTGGGGTTGTTTAGGATTTGGACCAGGAGACATAGTGAACACACAATGTCTCTGGCCAGTCCACTTCCACAAAATATGATCTGAACCCTCAGTAAATTCTAGAACCAACCAGGCCATTCCAGGCTCCTGAGTTTTCTGGAACTATCACTGGGTTATACACTCCCCAGGGGACTGTCACCTGGGCTCACCATAACACCATCTAAACCTCTGAGACTCATAGTCCATAATGTCTCAGCATGTGGGGGTAACAGTTGTGCGTTAGTATCACATGGTAACATACCATTAAGATTCAGAGAGAAAATGGGGCGAGGGTGGCTATTGCAAAACACCAAAATAAGTTAAATCCACAATGTGGTGTTTAAACATTTCCAGCAATTCCAAGGCTCTGAAAACAGCTGAAAATGATTTGAGGGATAAGATCCGCCAAGGAGAATGTCTAATTTCCATTAATGTAGGAGTATCTATTCAGCTCCTGCCACAGCTATAGAAGCAGCATTTTAGACAGTTTTCAAGCCTGGTTCCAGCGAAACTTGGTGAAAATCATTTCCTGGCATTGTTTCAAGTTCCTCATTCTGGAGCCAGACTGTCTGGGTTCAATTCGTAAGCTGACCACTTACCAGCAGTATAACCTCAGGCGAGTTCCTTAACCTCTGTATCTCAGTTTCTTCATCTGTAAAATGGGGGTCAAAATAAAGCTACCTCATTCGAGTATGGCAAGGATTAAATTGGAAGTAACTAACATAATTCCAGACACAAACAAGCCACTCACTAAGTATTTACTATTATTATCGTTAAGTGGTATGTAAATGGTCAAAAAGAAATAATGTCCTTTATAATGTACCAGACTCATGCCTTCAATTGTATAAGATGCGAGGCATGTACTATTATCCTCATTTTGTAAACCAAGAGACTGAATGTTTGGGAGGTTGAATTTCCGACATTATCCAACAAGTAAGTGGGCTAATCATGGTTTCTAACATTTTTCCTCCTCCCACCTCTACCCACACCCATTAAACCTCAATGCCTCCAAGAGTTTTAAAGTTTCTTAGAAACACAAATGAATGAAGTAATCGCTGTGGGTGATTGTTAGAACAGAGAACAAGCTCTAAACAAGCCAAAATTCCATGTTTGAGAGGAAGGCTAAGCAATTATGCTGTCATTTGCAAGTGAACAAGGCAGCCAAGTTATTTTGTTATTGGACAGAACTTTCAATCTGTAAAGTTTCATATAGAATTGACTCAAGTAAGCATGTTCTAAAGAAGACAAACAGTGATAAAGATACTTTTAAAAACAATCTAACAATGGTGAAATGGGTGAAGAGGGTCAAAAGATAGACTTCCAGTTATAAAATAAGTCATGGGGATGTAATGTACAGCATAGTGACTATAGTTAATAAGACAATACCGCAGAGTTGAAAGCTGCTAAGAGAGTAAGTCTTAAAAGTTCCCAGTCCCAGTCACAAGAAAAATAAATGTTTGTAGGTATTTGGTGAGAGATATTAACTAAACTTATTCTGGTGAACTTTTCATAATATATACAAATATCAAATCATTACGTTGTACACCTGAAACTAACATAATGTTATATGTTAATTAGTCTCAATTTTAAAAAGACAGAGGCCACAAAAATCTAAGAAAACATGAGATAACTTTCATATCATGGAGCTCAGTACCAAATGAAGGCATCAACTGATGTAAAGGTGTTAACTATGAATACACATGCTGGCTTAATGAAAACAACAACAGCAAAAACACAAAATTACTTTCCAAAATCGAATGTCCACTGAAGGAAATTTGTCCAGATTGCAGTAAAAGTGTCTGACCCATATTAGTTTTGTATATCTCTCTGTCCATGAAAATTGCTGATTATCAGAAGGGGTCAACACCCCAGCTGGGAAAGGAACAAGGCAAATATAAAATCTCAGAGGTGCTAAGATTGACATTGAACTTGTTGGCTCCCAGGATCTTTTGCTCTGCCATTGTTCTAGGTCCATCCAGAGGTAAGGGCACTGTGACCAGATGCTGTATTAATGCAACCAGACAGAGTACACCTGGGTGTCAGTTTGTCTCCTTTTTCAGGGGAAGTTGGGTAGGAGATTTACTTCCTCATGAGAACACTAGATTCTCTAGATCTAAAAACCATCAACAACGGAGCATCTCAAAGGTGCCATTAATTCCATTAAAGCAGCATGTCTCCGTAATGCTTCAGCTTCTCCCACATCTCTGATATGCTAAAATCCGGTCTCCTAAAGCAAATGTCAAACTGAAGTCATGTAGAGACTGACAGCGTGTTTCCTTAGAAATGAAGCATTACTGGAACGCCTGGGTGGCTAAGTTGGTTAAGCATCCGACTTCAGCTCAGGTCATGATCTCACAGTTCACAGGTTCAAGCCCACATCGGGCTCTGTGCTGACAGCTCAGAACCTGGATCCTGTTTTGGATTCTGTGTCTCCCTCTCTCTCTGCCCTCCCCCACTCACACTCTGTCTCTCAAAAATAAATAAACATTTTTAAAAATTTAAGGAAAAGAAAGACATGAAGTACTACTCATGTACACAAAAGTGTCAGATTAACCCTCTCTCCCTTTTTCTTTCTCTCTCGATATGGAAGGAAAGAGGAGTCATTACCATTTAACATAAATGCTGTATCACTTCCCACATAAGGGCAATAATAAGACTGTTCTTTAACTCCTCACTCCAAAGCATCAGCATAAATAGTAAAACATCAACAAGGATGGATTTGAAAAGGAAAACTCCAGGCAGCTTACCGTGGCCTGACAAACTCACCATTCCTTTGAATGAATTCAAGTATAAATTGCCAAAATAATGTTTAATTCAAAAAATCATTTCTTTTGGTTTTATAATGTAGGAAAACACTGAGTCAGACACACATCCAAGCACTAATTTGGATAAGATTCCTCTCTGTTTGCTAGACCCTGACATGGCCTCAGATCAAACCCAAGAAGTCACCTCTACAGCCAGATTATCCACTCACAGATGATCACTGTTTCCAATCAACAGACACTCAAAGCACATGACACCAACTGCTCATGCAAGAACTATTTCCTCTTCCTTGACCAAACCAGTCTTCATCTGCATCAGCTTTATACTGTAGAAAAACAAATGCTTCCTTCAAACCCTCTGAGCTCAGCCTCCAATTCTTGCTTGATCCAGGGAAGGCAAGCATGGTTCAAAGTTCCACATTGACTATTTCAAAGAAGTTAAACCCTTTGTCCACCCACCTTTCCAACCTTGGCTGCCATGCCAGGGGTCAAGAAAGTAAAAAGACGATGAGGGTTTCTGCATGTCATTCCACCCAAATCAGCTGCTCCATCCCAAATCTTTCCACACATCTGCCTTTCAAGTGAGGAAGCCAGGATGAGTCTTTTACAGGCATTGCATTAAGGTTCTAACCTGCAATTTCAAGTAGGGTACAGAAGACGAGGTGATTCTTGGCTGAATCTGTTGGCTCTTGAAAATCGGAATTCATGCAAATCTCTAGCTAGATGTAGCTGGTTCCTTTCTTGTAAGTTTTGCGGCAAGGGGGAAAGATGAGGTTGGCTAGATCAATAATTCAAACATATAGAAAGGGAAGCAGTTCCATGAGGCAGCCTGAAGATGGGGACCCTCGCTGCGAAAGAGTTCATTTAGATTTATAAAAAACCCAAGCTGTCTTTGTATGGTTCATAAAAAATTATTACGTGAAAAGTTTGGCTGTCCGCTGCATTATTCATTGCAGGCCTTCTTAAACAAATAACAGTTGAACACATAAAAGGGTTCATGTATTAAGTGGGGGAAAGCAAATGGAACCTTAAAACAAACTGTCATTTAGATGAGTAAAATGGTACTCTGGTCAGAAGAAGAAAGGCAAAAAGTACACAGAGTTTTGCACCTCATTTATGGGAAGTGGGATGCGATGGTTCTTTCTCTTAAATGAAATCACAGACTCAACAGAGTAGGTTGGCAAGGGGTCGTTATGGGATATAAGAATCTAGAAGAATGAGCCATCTTAGATGAATACCAGCAGACGATTCAGATATGGGCTCCTTGCCATTTTCCACACCGAAGCCTGTCTAGGTCTGTCTCGCTCCAGGGGTATAGAGGTTAGCCTGGTTTGCTCCATGGCATCAATTCGGTTGAGAACAAACCAAATTTCCATGCATTTAGAAGCCCCTGAAAGGCCCACTTGAGTGTTTGCGTTTAGGGACAGAAGAGCAGATTTCATAGACCATCGATTTTTAGTTTCTAAGCTCCACATTGCTGGTCAGGTCAACCACTCACTCCAAGCTCCTCTGAATCAGAAATCAGGTGCAAGGAACGACTTTCTCACTACAGTTTTGAGTCAAACAGGTACATGAGCCCTGAAATCTGTGGCTCTTGATGGCTTGTTAGCACCAAAAACAGTTGTGGGTGGCACCCTTGCATTACATATCCCAGCCATGTACAACATGGATTGGAGCCATTTTCTTTCTTTATTTTTGTAACAAACAAAGTATTTGAGAAACACATAAAAAGTCGTCCATGTGTGAATATTTCCATAAACCAGAATATAAGAGCAGCCCAGAGAAGTGAAGAGATCACTGGGCTAGGGTTGGGGTAGAACACCTCTAAGATCTCTCTGCTAAAAAAAAAAAAAATACCCGTTAGGGGCACCCAGGTGACTCGGTTGCTTGGGCATTTGACTCTTGATTTCGGCTCAGGTCATGATCTTGCAGTTCGTGAGACGGAGCCCTGCATCAGGCTCTGCGTGGACAGTGCGGAGCCTGCTTGGGATTCTCTGTCTGCTCTCTCTGCCCCTCCTCTGCTCATGCACTCACTCGCTCTTTCTCTCTCTCAAAAATAAATAAACTTTAAAAATCTTTTTAAATACCAATTATTAGAACTAATGCATTATAGTCTGGGTTCTCCAGAGAAACAAAACCAACAAGATTATAAATAAAGACAGATTTATTATAAAAATGAGCTCACGTGATTGGAGAGGCTGAGAAATCCCAAGATCTGCAGTCAGCAAGCGAAGCGGGAGACACAGGACGGCAGTACAAGGACCAGGGGAGCCTTCGCTCTGAATTCCAAGCCTGAGCCCTTGTCCAAAGGTGGGAGGAGACTGGCGCCCCAGCTCAAAGACAGTCAGGCGCACAGAGAATCCTTTCCTGCTCAGCCCCTTCTTCTATTCAGGCCTTTAACAGATTGGGTGAGGCCCACCCCCACTGGATCCAGTAACACAAATGATCATTTCACCCAGAAACACCCACACAGGCACAAACAGACTAATGTTGAAGCAAATGTCTGGACGCTCTGCGTGTGACATCAACCCCCACAACAAAGATGGCAGTGACCACTTAGGAGAGACGCTTCCTTCTATTCCTTCTGCTTCCCCATGAAGCAATTTCAATGCAACCAAAACTCCTTGCCTCTCTGTCTCTCACGCTCATGGTCAGAGAAGGACAGGAGAACTAACGGACTATCGGGTCTGGAAGGAGGTACCAGGTGGGCAGCACTCTGCCTGCCCGCACCCTCTACCGTGAACGCACCTTGCTCCAGAGTGACCATGCACCGCCCTCAGCTCTCAGTCCCACGGAAAGGTTTGGGGGAACCAACTCACTTCAAGATGTCCCTAAAACACTAGTATATAGTGCATTTGCTGGGAACCACGAGAAACAGAGTATGGATTTCCAGAAAGAAAATGGCACCGGGAGCATGTGGTGGCTCTGTGGGGGTTTGCCTCACATGTCTTGGATTCTGGGGTGTGTCAGCAGGCTCTGGCCTCAGGGCCTCAGCCAGTGCCGGCTGTGCGAGCCTCAGCAACCTCACCTGAGTGTTCCAGCTCTAGCACGTGAGAGGCTGCACGCAGCTCATCATAAACGACATGGGCTCCACTTAGCCTGGTGTTATGGGTTAAGACTGAGGACAGGGAAGGAAGCCTACCAGCCCCAGGGATTCTGTTATGGGTTGAACTGTGGCCACCAAAAAGATATGTTGAAGTCCCAGGCCCCATTACTTAGGAATGTGACCTTATTTGGAGACAGGGTCTTGAAGATGCAATTGGCTCTGATGAGATCATACCGAGGTGGACTGGGGGCCCGTAATCCTTAGAGAAGAGAAGAGACACAGACCCACAAGGAGAAGGCAAAGTGACGAAGATGCAGGATGTGGCCAAGGAATACCTAGGAGCAAGGAAGGAATCTTCCCTAAGGTTTCGGAGGGAATGAAACCTTGATTTGACACCATAGATGCCTTTTGTTTCAAGCCACCCAGTTTGTGGTACTTTGTTACAGAAGCCCCAGAAAACAAATATAGACTGATATAACACCAATCCTGTAACCACTATGGACAAACATTAAGACACAAAAGTTCCTTATGATGCCATCAGATGCAATAAAATCAGCCTTTTTCTAAATATGGTAGGATAAGTTTCCCGGCCTCAGTTAGGACTGAGGTGCTTCTCAGAGGGGGTGCAGCAAGCACGATCGAGCTGAGCTGGGGTACCAAGAACATCAGAATTCACCAACACAGCAACTCCTCCACTCCCGGCTTCTGTATGGAACTATTTACAGCCCTGATCTACTTCAACAGACATGAATCTGTAAATTATTATGAGTAGTGGCAACTGCTCATTAAGCATTTTCTATATGCCAGGCAGTGACTCAGCAATTGTTACACAGATTATATTCTGATGCCTGTGAGAACTTGAAAGATAAGCATTTTTACCTTCATTTTTTACAATGAGAGATAGAGCTCTGTACAGGTCCAATAAACCATGGAACACAATTTTGAGGCCAGGTTTGTCTGAGTCTTCAGTCCCAGCTCAGTCCTAGAGATATTTTTGGACACAAAGAACCAGATAAATTCCACAATTTGGAAATATAAGAATAAACTACAGTGCCAGAGATGAACAAAAACAAAATAATACAAGCTTTCATTAATAACTACTCATCAGAATGTTTCCCAAGACATGAGAGGTCCTGAATGATCCGAAC
Organism: Crocuta crocuta; assembly: GCF_008692635.1. Taxonomy (NCBI): domain Eukaryota; kingdom Metazoa; phylum Chordata; class Mammalia; order Carnivora; family Hyaenidae; genus Crocuta; species Crocuta crocuta. The sequence goes on from NW_027527624.1 coordinate 3,633,640, forward strand.
ACCAAATAACACTCCTTACTCAGAACATCTCACTGAAAGACCACTTTCTTTTTTTTTTTTCACAAATAGTTTATTGTCAAGTTGGTTTCCATATAACGCCCAGTGCTCATCCCCACAAGTGCCCTCCTCCATGCCCATCACACCCCTCCCCCCCACACCATCAGCCCTCAGTTTGTTCTCAGCATTCAAGAGTCTCTCATGGTTTGCCTCTCTCCCTCTCCCCCACTATTTCCCCCTTTCTTCTCCCCCATGGTCTTCTGTCATTTTCTGATTCTGCCAGGGAAATCCAGACCAGGCAGGGGAATCAAACTTGGGTTTATACAGCTCTGATTATATTTTAAGGCTCAGCAAGTATGAAGTAGAGTGCCGGAGGATTGGTTTTTTTTTTTTTAGTTTATTTATTTACTTTGAGGGGGAGAGAGAGAGAGAGAGAGAGAGAGAAAGAACATGAGTGGGGGAAGGGCAGAGAGAGAGGGAGAGAGAATCTCAAGCAGGTTCTGCGCTGTCAGCACAGAGCCCAACATGGGGCTCAGTCCCATGAGCTGCAAGATCATGACCTCAGCAGAAATCAAGAGACAGACGCTCAACAGACTGAGCCTCCCAGTGCCCCCAGAAGATTGTTTCTATTCTAAATCTATTTCATAGTATCACAAATGTTGGAATATTGCTTTCTACAAACACTGGAGAAATGCTGTTTCTGGAAACTATGACCAGGTTGATATGCAGACTGATGACTTACAAGGACCAGATGTACAAACTGCTTGCTAAACCTCTGGGACTTTGCCACAGGTCATCACTGCCATAGACATATGATCTGAAGCGAAGTCAGTCCAATTTCGGAAACACGATGTTCCCCCGACCGCACCACCTACTGGGTACATGCAACACTGAAATTACACACTCACCCCACAACAGCGCGTTCTAAACGTCAGTGTACACGTGCATCACCCAGATAACTTGTTCAAGTGCAGATCTGACAAGTCTGGGGGGAATGCCTGAAATTCTGCATCTCTACCATGCTCTGGGATGCCAAGCGGCTCATGCTGGGTCCCACTCTGAGTAGACACTTCCTTCCAGCTCCTGCTGGGTGACTCTCCCTCATCATGAAAAGCCTGGATCAAACATCCACGCCCCTAGGAAGCCTCTGCTAGATCTGCTTCCCCATGCTTCCCCTGGGCCCTCTGTGGTTTTTAAGTAATGCATCAAATAGAATTACAGTTCACCTTCATCTGTTTGTCTATGCGATAGATTGCACTGCCGGAAGGCAAGGGTGGCATCTACTGGGTCATCTTATCCTTAATGCCCTAACACTCTGCACAGTGACTGTCACGGAGCTGGAGGTAAACTGGGTTTAGCTGAATGAATGAAGCAGGCTTAATGAGCTATGGTAGCAGGATCCTCGTTCACACTGTTCCCAATATTCAAAGAACATTGGTTTGTCTCCAGTCCTTCAGTCCTTGGTGTTGTGATTGGTTGAGTTTGTTGACCTATATTCATTTTATTTTATTTTTCAAATGTTTTATTTATTTCTAGGAGAGAGAGAGAGAGAGAGACAGCGTGAGCAGGGGAGGGTCAGAGAGAGAGGGAGTCACAGACTGAAACAGGCTCCAGGCTCTGAGCTGGCAGTCAGCACAGAGCCCGACGCGGGGCTCGAACCCACGAACCGCGAGATCATGACCTAAGCGAAAGTCGGATGCTTAACCGACTAAGCCACCCAGGTGCCCCGACCTATATTCATTTTAAAGATTCATTTTAATACATGTTCCTTTTTGTGGACTTCAATTCCAAATCAAACAGCCCTTCTCAGAAGAACGGAATCTAGAGCTTCGGTTCAAGGCACTTAGTAAGTGCATCATTCTGAACAAATTATGTATGCTCTCTGCCTCTCACTTCTAAGATGGTTATAATAATAGTACCTGCCTCGTCAGTGCCGTGCTTCAAAGAGTTCATGCATGTATGCACTTAGAACCATGCCTGGCACATAGGAAGCACTGAGAGTGATTCCCGGTTATTCTCATTTCTGCCTTTCAGTATTTCTGAAGACACGCTCCTTGCTATTTTCCAGCATCCATGTCACTCTGTCTTCCCTAGATCAGCTGTTCAATGCCGCTGTCGGCTATCATTGCCTGATGCTTTCTTTGGCTTGCTTCCTGCGTCACCTTCTTTATTCTTTTCTTTTTCTTTCTTTCTTTTTTTTTTTTTTTGTTTATTTATTTTTGAGACAGAGAGAGGGAGACACAGAATCTGAAACAGGCTCCAGGCTCTGAGCTGTCAGCACAGAACCCGATGTGGGGCTCGAACACACAAACTGCAAGATCATGACCTGAGCCAAAGTCAGATGCTTCACCAACTGAGCCACCCAGGCGCCCCCAGCTTCAACTTATTACATAACTCTAAATAGCATGCCTTTGTGCGGTTTTCTGCTTTTTCATTTTTCTCCATCTCCGTTCATTTACAATGCTCCTCCTACTGATGCTATTTCTAAAGGTTTGATAATACTTTCCCCTTGATGCTACGGCTGTCTTTATCCATTTGAAATGGGCTTTAGAATCTGAGCTCCTAAGAGATCTATTCACACCAGTTCCAATTTTTCCTCACAGGCGATAATGTCAATTATATAGTCTGAATTTCATTTTTAATTTTTCTTATTTTACAAGCTTCTCCATCATTATTTTTTCTGATTTCTGAGATATAAAACCATCAGTAAAGAGTATCTAAATTTATCAGATGTTCTTTTATTAGCAGAATGAGAATTAGAACATTTGAGGAGCTGAGAGAGCCTTCATACCCATCTCTTTTCTCTGCCAAGATAGAAAGCTGTGTCATCCATGCATTCAATACTTAACAAAAATGAACCACTTCTGCTCCTTTCTCCATTTACCATAATGAAAATGCACTATTTCTAACTGCAAGTCTGTGGCTTCTCTGATTCCGTGACTTCTATTGTATGCCTCCCAATTCTCTCTATCAGATCTCTTATTTTTGAGACAATAAAAGTACGTTTCATCCTGCCATAGGTAAAGGCGACGGAACTAACAACCATAAAGGCTCCGCTGCTCTGTGATCCACTCGAGAAAAAACACTGCAGAATTACAATCAGTAGCCACACAGTCAAACAGAAGGTTTTGAACCTCACTTCAAAAGACTAGGAACGAATGGACATGTTTTGAGTTAAAGAAAACATTTACAGCCTACATATTAATTTTTAAATGATTCCTTGTTTGAATCTATTTTTTCTAACATGTGCCAACCACAATCAGCCCCCGTCACTGCGAGCAAGAAGTCTCACACGGCTAATGCAACCAGAGAGCACTTAATTCTAAAATGCAAGGGTGACAGATAAATACTGACAAGATGCGACGGAAGAGCAGCCGTATCGGGGACTTTCACAGACTCTTACAAAATCGCTGTACCCCAGTCCTCAGCAGTCACAGATTACAAGGGCAAAGCAGCCACATGCGTTCAGCCTAAGAAATCCAGCACATGCGGTGAGAGGTGTTCTCCATGAGGAGAGCCCCAGGCCCCCAAGAGAGGTGCAAAGGAAAGATGTCATACGTGCCAAGATGAGACACTGTGTTCTAGGACTCTAGGAAGGGTACTTCTCAATGTATGAGTTGGAAAGACCAGGATTTTTCTTCAAATCTCCAATTCATATGAATGTGAAAATGCAACAAAAATGAAGGGAAAAAATAAAAGTAAAAAAAACAACAGACATAAAATCCAAGCCCATGCTCACCCCCTTTGGATGCTGGAGTACACCAAATTATTCTAAAGGACCTTAATCCCTCTCAATTTCTGTAGGACCTTGAGATAGGCACAGTTCACAGACTATCCCTGACCTCCCTTTACCACTCCTCTGTCATAAGCTACTAGAAAGTGCGGTGGAAAATGAGTCTGAACTCTACTATTCCCAAGTACTGTTACCTCTGACCCAGTGCACAACTGACTTCTCATGGGCTTCCCTCACTGCCCACTCTTAAGGTCACACAGGAGCCACAGCAGATCTGTCCCTGCTCAAAGTCCTCAGGGGCTCTTCCTTCTCTCAGAATAAACCCATAACATATACGTGGTCTAGAAGGTCCTACAAAAATTGGCCCTGCTTCCTCATCCAGCACCATCTCTCCTGCATCATGTGTTGCAAATACACACGAGCCATTGTTCAGAGAAGCCCTAAGCTCTTGCCAGGTCCAAGGCTTTCCCACATGCTCATCCCTCTTCATGGAATCCTGCACCACTACCCATCCACCCTACTGATTAAAAATAGCTGCATATACAGCAACATTCACACATGAAATGGTGGAGTCAATGCCCCCCTGCCAAATGTGAGTGCTTCTATAATGGTGTGCTTAATACAATAATCATATATTATTCTATGCTAATTTCCAAACCCAAGCCTCAGGAAACTGGCAGCTTCCATTTCATGTCTCTTGAAAAACTCTTTCTAGAACTCTGAGTAACCATGTAAGGGGTACAGTTACCCTGAAACTGTCCTACTAGAGAGGTCACCTGTAGGCTCTCCAGTCTACAGTCCAGCCCTCATTGGCAAGGTACAGGCACAGCGTTGACCTTTTAGACCAGCCTATCCACCAGCAAAGTACCAGCAGTGACCTTGAACCATGCCATATGGAGCAGAAGAATTCTAGCCAAGCCCTACCCAAATTTCTCTTTGGAAAAAAGAAAGTGTGAGATATTATAAAATGGTTATTGTTTTAAGTAAGTAAATATCAAACACAGAATAATGGCTTCCCTAAAGATGTCCATGTTCTAATCCCCAGAAACTTGGACCGTTACTCCATGGTAAGTAAAAGGCACTGTGCAGATGTGATTAAGTTAAGGATCTTGAGATGGATCTTGAGATGGATTAAGTTAAAGATCATGGGATCCTGAAATAGCTGGGTGGGCCCAAAGTATTCCTTATAAGAGGGAAGCAGAAGGATCAGAGTCAGAGACAGATTTGAAAATGCTATGATGTTGGCTTTGATGATGAAGAGACCATGAACCAAGACAGAAAAAGCAAGGAATGGGCTCTCCCCTAGAGCCTCCAGAAGAAACACAGCCCCACCAACACCATGTATTTAGTCCTAAGAGACTTATTTAGAGCTTCTGACCTTAGGAAGTGTGAGATAATAGATTTGTGTTACATTAAGCCACTACATTACTGGTAATTTGTTACAGCAGCAACAGGAAACTAATGCATTGTTGTAATTTGTTATACAATAACTGATAACCAGGACTCCACTCTCCCCACCATCATGCCTCCCAACATACAAATGTTCACCCAGACATTCACTTTGCTAATTCCTGCTCATCTTCAGATCTCAGCGTCAGTTTTTATTTCTAGGCATGTACTGAAGAATGCATTCTTAGAACGTAATTTATTTTTAAGTTTCTATAATACCTATGTGTCCATAAGATGAAAAATTCCAGAAGGTCAGGTCTGTGTCTGGCTCACCAAGGAGTCCCCATCCCCCCAGCACAAACCTGGCATTCAGTAAATTTTGATGAGTGGAAATATCACACTGAGTAAATGAATACAGAATGAATCAAAATACATGCCATATACCGGAAACTTATTCTTTACATGCATAGAAAAGAGAAAAGTTCTGTTGGAAGTACATTCAACTAATAGCAGTTTTAAGAAAAGGAAAAGTCTTTTAAAATTGATTATAAAGAACATCATGAAGCCAAGCAATTGCTGCACAGAATGGTGCTGAATGCATATGGGAGTGTCTGGGATAGGAAACAGGAGGGTCAATTTTTATCCATAAATCTTAATCAGTTGTGAAAAAATCAAATTACTGAATTTTGGTTATATCACACTCCAAAAACAACTAAAAAGGAACCAACTTGAATTTTCTAAAAATTACCTCTTCAACACAGGAAGTTAGACAATATTGGAAAGTACAAAATAAAAATAGTCTATAATTCTAATTCTGTCACTCAGTGATAACGACTCATAACATCTGGAAACCAGTCTCCTAAGTCTTTTTCCTCTTTAAATATAATCCTATTTGTGGGATTCTATAGGAAATTCTGCTTTATAATATGCATTTTTCATAAATAGTTTCCCCAAATGCTGTCTTTGATGCTGTTTTTAATACCCCAACAGAACTTGGACATATAGATGCCTCAATGAAATACTTTACCAATGTTTTTACATCATAAAAATTAAGAAGCATATATCTACAATTAAAATCCAGATTTTTAAGGTGATTTCCTAGTGTGAAATTCCTAGGTCAAAGTGTGTCCACATATTTTAAGGCTCTTGATTGACAAGTATCAGCATTTCCCGGTGGTAAGGATAAAAGTAAGTTTGTGAAATAAAATACACCACTTGAAAATTAACAACATACATTAACACGTCAACAGCTTCGAGATGTTCAGCAATAAAAAAGAGACCTGTGTTGAACTTTGCTTAATGAAAAGACAAACATATTTGACAATGGAAAGATCTTTTTCTACCCACTAGATCATGCATGAACCCATGCATCTGCTGGTGGCCTTCTTGAGCTTTATGACAACTTCAGTTTTCATGCTTTAAAAGGTTCTTCTACCTTGAGATCGTAAAACCATTCGTCTATGTTTAAATTGAACATTTAAATCTTTCACCCATCCAGAATTTATTTTGGCACCAGGAACACATTAGGTTGTCCGTGTTCCTTTTATTTAAAATGAGAAGCTGATTTTCCTGTTAGGATCTACTGACAGGCTTATCCCCTTTATTCATTTATAATGTCATCTTTATCATACCTTAAATTCCCATATATATAACTAAGTCTCCCCTGAACTCTCAGTTCCATGACACCAAGCTCTACCATACCACACTTCTTAAATACTTGTACATGTATAATATATTTTCACGACACTAAGGAAATGTTACTCTCATTACTCGTTTCCAAAATTTTCCTGGATATCCTCCTGTGTACATGTATTCACTCAACAAATGAGTTCAACATACTAAGTAATTCAACATACATACTGTCATATATACATAATTGAATTGAATTCAATGTCCGCATGTGGCGCATACTTATAAGATGCTGGATTTATTCCTCCAGGTAAAGAAAGTACAGTTTGGTCAAGTTTCAAAATGAAAATCTTATTGGGGTTTCCACTGGAATTATGCTGAATTCATCTAAGGGTGATTTTTCCATACAAATGTCTTCCTGTTCCTGAGCAAGGTAGAATATGGAAGTCACATATAGTGGTTGTGGGTAAGCTGATGACACTAAACCAGCTAATAGGCACAGTGACTCACACTGCATATAGTTTTTAAATTTCATCTGCATAACCAAGAGAGTGAAGTAGAGAACATTATTATTCCTGGTTCACAGAGAAGAAAATTAAGGCTAAGCAACTTATGTCACCCATAAATGGGGAGTAAAAAAAAAGTTATAAAATTTTTGTTTCACAGCCTTCCCCCCCCCATTCATATTAAATGGAGAGTTCAACTTCCTATTTCATTTTCCAAATGTATCCATTACCAGAAGTAGCTCTTTCTAAATGTCTGAAATTGAATGAAACAATTCCCTAATCCTATACTGACCAGTTCCAACCCGGCTAAACAAAACATCAACTTTACAGTTTACCACCTTCTCTGAAATAGAGTATAGCTTGCAAAAGATAATCTGAGGTCAAGGTTGGTTCTAAGATAATTCTTTTTAAAAAGGGAGAGAACAATATTATTTTCTCCTTTAGGAATGCTTTTCCTAACATTTCTTTATAACAAATCAGTGAACCTCCTCCCCACCCCCCAAAAAAATACCTGGACACATTTATTAACTACTCAATTCAGCCAAATTTTGTGCCAATAAAATGAAACTTACTTGTCCAATTTCATCAGTTAAAAGACCACATGCTCTAATTTGATACTTTGAGATATCGGAAAGTGAAGAATTGAAATAATTCAACGCATCGAGGTGAGAAAAGATTAAAAAGTGTTTTAATGACATTTAATTGGTTAGGGGGTAAAGAACATTTTTCCTCTGTCCTTGAAATGGAGGTACAGAGGCTGAGCAGCTCTACAATTCTGTCTTTCTAAGTTTATCTCATTTGGTGACCTAAAATGTTAAGAAAAACTTCCTGATATAAACTGGTTATTTATAGAGCTAATATTCAATAGACGACAAGCCTTGTTTGATGGTTGGTTTAAGAATGTTGAAACAAATGAAAACAGAGAAACCAGAAATATCTTCCATTTCATCCTCCTTCTGGAATGTCTATTCTGCTTAACAGAAGTTGTTTGTTTCCTTAACACAAAAGGCAACTAAAAGCCAACGATGGTAAACATTCCTATGATATGCCTCAAGTTTTCCTAAGGAATAGCACTCTTCTTTTTCCTAAAAAGTAACTACCTCTCCTATATTCCCTTGGATCTGCACAGATTTTGATGTCATGGTCTTTATGATTATAGTTGGAAAAACTACTCTGGAGGGCTTTTCCTTCTAAGGACCCATGCATTCATTTAATAAACATTTCTCAAATACTTACTGTATGGAAGTCTCTGTGGTAGCCCCTGGGCAAACACAGTTCCTTCCTCAAAGGAGTTCAAGCAATTGCAGGAATGACCCTATACAGATATCAGCTGAAAGCATACACAAAACTTTCAGGCAATGGATCTCTTGATTGAGCTGTATGTAGCCTATTACTTGTCACTGCTATGGATAAGGCATGTCTGGGCATATCTGAAGATCTGATAGGGAGGACCCAACAGAAGTCTATGGTTGCTAAATCGTAGAAAGTCTTAGTGGCAAATGAAATTTCATAGTATTAGGATCTAAGTGTAGCGCAGGAATTCATAACAATATATTGTAAACTGATAAAATCGATGTGTACTAGAACCTTAAAGATACATGTCCTCAAGTTCTAACTTTATTAAAAGTGAGCCCACAGCACAGAAGTCCTTTGCTTCACTCCCAGATTTACGTCTTGAATATCTTTCTCCATTAAAAACAAAGACCCACTGGCCACAATTGATTCTGTATTTGAGGCAACAAATGGACCTGCAACATTCTTCATGGGCAGAAAGCAAGGGTGGTTTTACAGCCGAAGGTCAGTGCTGGAAGGGCAAAGGAGATGCTTAAAGGTTTTCCACAGAAGCTGTAAAAAATCAGGCATCAAGCAGAGAATAATAATTATTAATAATTGGGACAATGTGAGTTCATAATCAGACTTAAAAGAGAAAAGTTAATATAAATTGCATAAGTAAATATGTTATATAGAGTATCATTATGCGGAACAGAATATAAGCACAATAGAATGCTTAAATGTGTACAAACTATAATAGTAAGGGAGTGTTAACTGATGGATTCTTCATCAGTTTGCATTTGTCTTATCTGCCTAAGTCAAATGACTACAAGAAAAGTCAGCAACTAGTCTCAAAATTCAGCCCTCCACTGATTGCTATAGGAAATCCTCTCCCTCCAAGCACTTTGTGAGTTTGGTAGAGATTTTTAGGGGCATAGCAAGGGGCCAGCTTGGGAGCGACTACCACCCAAGATGTTAGAACATCTTCCCAGCCTCACCATCCCGTCTTCCCATCCGTCCCCTCTTCGATCCCCCGGATACCCACTGTGTCCCCTTCCTTTGGCGCTCAAAATCTCTCCAGTGTGCAGAGAAATCTGGTTTTCTGAAGCCCACATCAGGAAACACATACAGTTACTTGGAGCACAACTGTCCTTCAGCGTAGCAGGCAGCCCACCCCACCCAGGAAGGTGGTAGCAAGGATAAGCACCAGAAGTTTCCCAGCTCCATTTATAATTATAAACTATATTACTACCTGTTTCCCACAGACTGCACACCTTATAACAATTCCTCAATCACCTCTTACTGAGCACAAAGAATATTTAAACTACTTGTATATTATTCTCTCCAAAATGGGGATTTTCTACATTTTATAAGTATTTAGGATATAAAGAAACACACTTTACAGCTAAAGTGCTTTTCTCTCATTATTTGTTAATCAGCTAACAGCCTTGGGAAGTCTGGGACTTCCTGAGGAAGTTAGTTTATCCTCAGGAAGTTATTTCCTAGTCCAAGAGGAAATAAACAGACGTGTTAACCTGATTTTTAAGGTCAGGCTGTGTCCAGGACTGTAAAGGGCAAATATTTCCAATGTCAGGTTATTCTTTCTAAAATGTTGGTCCCCACCCCCTTCCATATGCCCTTTTTGGCTTACATGAGCTCAGAAGTCAGCCTTGTAGCGTAAAACCCTCCAAATGACCCAAAGAAAGGCGGTGGGTATAAAATGTCATAGAGCGACGGCCTCTTTGTCACTGACATTTCCAATTATATGGTGTCCATCGAAAACCTAGTACGAAGAATGTTCAGTCACTCTGTAAATAAATATTTTAGCGAAAGACTGGATGTTCAAAGCACTTTGGGAATATATTCAATGTTGTCAGGGAGAGGTCTCTTTAGAAGCCTCCGTTTTTTCCCCACGTGAATCCAGATGGCTTTTTCCAAACCCCTCCCTGCGTTACACACCATGCTGTATGTTCCTCTCTGCCCTCCCACCATCCTGTCCACACAGGGGAAGCCATGCCCCCAGGCTGCCATGATGCCTTTCCCAATTACTCCAACCCATGCCTCTCTCCCTTCCTCATCAACGACAGCACTGCTTCAGGCCACTTGTCAGGACACAAGCTGATGCCACCCTGAGTTACTACTGGACTGATGCATAGTGTTTATTCTCCCAGTAATTGCTAAGGTTCTCGCCATGGTGGGTCTTGCCATAACATCAAATTCCTTCAGGAGCCAAGACCTAACAGCAATATTGTGGAAGACGCCTATGTAAGGCAGTAGAGAATGATGAGGACTCCGGATCTGCAGGGTTGATCCCCACCTAAATCCATTAAATGAAACCCCAAATTAATTTTGAAAATTCGTCAGGGAAAAGAAAATACATCTGAGGGTAGGGATCATTCTCTGTGCCACCAACTTGTGACTAACATGCATTTTGAATTCTCTCCATAAGTGTCTAAACAAATGCACTTGAACCTAGATTACATCCTTTAATAAATTTTCATTGAATTAAGTAACTGACATTACTGATAAGATACCTTAGATATGATCCAAGCCTTCATTGCAAATATACTTGGCTGTAGTTAGATGAACCAGAACGTCTATAGTTGAAATATATCAATTATTTATTGAGTGTTTTTTGAAAATGACAGAATGTAGGTGACAGAAAAATATAGAATAATTTTACACATGGGATTAGAATGCTAACGATCTAATGTTCCCTCTCCTAACCCTACATAAAAGCATTGGCAGACTCTGGATGTCTCAAGTATTACTTTAAGATGTCCTTAAACACACACACACACACACACACACACACAGAAATCTAATTTCCTTTTAAGACTATTAAATGACATTTTTGCCATTCTGGATGATTCATTTTGGAAGATAATTCCCCTAAGAAATTAAACTTAGCTCTTGAGTCTGAGATGTTATTTGGGATTTCACTGTACATTCTTAGGCTTACATAACAATTTTGTGGATACCAAGCTGATGAGTTTTCCACTGCTTAAACTTATCCTCAAGTGCAAATTTGACTTCTTCATTAAATCAGGCACACTCAATCTATAATATGCTCAAATTATCCAATGTAATTGGTGAGTTTTGCAAAAGTCACCTAACTTACAATTAGGCAGTGGTTATTAAACAATGGAGGAAACTTGGTCATGAAACAGTGAGTTGCTGATTTAATTACCCACATTAAGCTTCAATGGCTAAAAGCCTTGTAAGTTTCTCCTAAATGATTCTGAAATTTTCAGAAATAGTTAGGTTTGAAATTTAATTTTTTAATAGTTTATTGTCAAGTTGGTTTCCATATAACACCCAGTGCTCATCCCCACAAGTGCCCTCCTCCATGCCCATCACCTCCCTTCCCCTCCCTCCCCACCCCCATCAGTCCTCAGTTTGTTCTCATCATTCAAGAGTCTCTCATGGTTTGCCTCCCTCCCTCTCCCCCACTATTTCCCCCCTTCTTCTCTCCCACGGTCCTCCATTAAGTTCCTCCTAATCCTCTTATATGTGCCAACATATGGTAGCTGTACTTCTCTGTCTGACTTATTTTGCTCAGCATAACACCCTCAAGTTCCATCCATGTTGCTACACATGGCCAGATTCCATTCTTTCTCATTGCCATGTAGTATTCCATGGTATAGATAAACCACATCTTCTTGATCCATTCGTCAGTTGATGGACACTTAGGCTCTTTCCATGTTTCGGCTATTGTTGAGAGTGCTGCTGTGAACATTGGGGTATATATGCTCCTATGCATCAGCACTTCTGTATCCCTTGGGTAATTTCCTAGCAGTGCTATTGCTGGGTCATAGGGGAGTTCTAGTGTTAATTTTTTGAAGGCAAAACAAATCTTTATAATAATCAGTCATTACCTTCTTCATACATGGAGTAAAAGCTACTAATACCACATTTCTGACTTTGGAATCTCTCCCTCCCGTAGGGTCCCCCAACCACCCTCCCAGTTTAAAGAGATGCCATTTTATATCTATTTTTAAAGAGACTTTTTTAAATGCCATTTTCTTTCTCCACTTTTTTACTCTTTATTCCTCTGCCTACATCATATATTTCTACTCTATTTTTCTCTTGTGTCATGGATTGAGTTTCATTTGATTGCATGTAGTACACTACTTCAAGGCATAATTCCAGTCTTCCAAGGCACAGGCTCTAAGATTGGTATCTTTCACCTGTGTAAATTTCCAATTAAGGAATACATGGCTTGATTTTAAAGTAACAAAAAGCAATGTGACTAGTCAGTATCAGTACTTTTATATTGTATGCACTACAGATCCTATATCATGATTAACTTCAATACCAATTTCAAACCCTAAGTCTGTCTGATGCAGTGTGTTAAGGACACAGTTATGATAACCTGTAAATTAACCTTTCAACAGTTTCGTATAAAGGCAGCTTGGAATATTGACTTTCGCTTCCAACAACTAAGAATTTAAAGTAAACTTCTAGACTATACACAGACCACAAAAGTGTTTCCATGCATGATACTGACAATCTAGACACAATCATGGATCAGCATTTGAAAAGGTACTTCTCACAAGGACTTCCAAAATATATTTTGATAGAAATCCATAAAAATGCTTAGCATGAAATTCTTAGTAATTCTACTTGACCATTACAAAACAAGCACTGAGAATAAATCGTATTCAGAACAGAGTGCTTATAAGGATCTTTGTCTTTTACTAAATTCCCATGACTCTGGGCCACACTGATCCCTTCCCAGTTACCCTGTTGTCATCTGCCAAATGAAAACATTTCCACCCCATTCTCAAGAGCAATGTGACAATGACGCAGTTGAATAATGATGAAAGCAATCGGAGCAACATGAAGTAATATGTGTCCCCACAACATTTGTTGAATTTGTTGATGGGCTTTTAGGGAAATGGAATCTACCTTGAATTAAAAGTATCATCTTTCTCTTCCTGAGTAACTCACGTGGATTTTGTTTGAGAAGTATACTCAAGTAGAAAGAAGATAATATAAGGAAGACAAAGTGAATAACACAAAGCCAGATTCCTGGGCATTTTCAAACAAACTCCCTTTAGAATCGGTCTAGTCTGGGCACTGAAAACATGTGAACCCATGACTGTATAAATAAACAGGTGATTTTAGGTACCAGGGAAAGAATATCACCACAAATTCTTGATACAGCAACTCATTTCACTCATAGTGCAAATGAAACATTTGAAAATTAATTTCCTTCAGGGAGTTAAGTGGAAAATTTCACAAAACAATATTAAGTAAATTTTTTGAAATGCTATTTTATAACCATGAAGTAACTTAAAGGTAGTGTTTCCATGTCCAGGTGAGAAGTCAACCTACATCCATAGCTTGAGACCTTCTTACCACTTCAAGGAGATCCTCTCCTCCTACTGGAAGTACTGATCTATTTGAACTCAATCTTTCTCAACCTCTTATGAACAGCCTGTCTCAGTTCAGCAACCAGCTCAAGACAGGAAGAAGCCAACAGATGGACAAAACAGAATTAAATAGCTTCACACTTAGAAAGCAGCGACTTTTTCAAAGGTTAGGCTTTTTCCTGATTTGACCATCTCTCACCAAAACAATACTGTGTCAAACTCCTGCTCAACAATTTATTAGGTGTGTAATATTGAACAAATCTCTTTATTTCTCTGTGCCACAGGGATTTCTTTGTAAAACGAGTATATTAGATCAGAAAATTGCCAAAGCTTTGTAGCTCTAAAAACCCTATGATTCCATATTTGGCTGGCTTGATAACGACATTCATAAGCCATCACACCTATAAATTGTGTTGTCAGCGAGTTCAATATCTGAACTTCAATATGTTTAGCGAGCAGCTGGATAAAGCTGACTCTTCCTTGGTCAATTACATTTGGCCTTTGAACTAAACTGTGTCACCTTCCTCCAGCTCAAGGGACGTCTGAGTTGTTGAAATGCCACCATTAAAACCATATCGTCATAACCCTGATCTGAGAAAGAAGGCCCAGCTCAGCTCACTATTCCTAGGAAGCTTCTTCATGATCCATGTGCTCTATTACAATCATGGGCTGGACGTGACTTTCACAGCTGAAAGTCAAAGGCCATTCCTTCCAGGACAACAGAGAACACCCGTGGATGTGAAAGACTGAAAAAAAAGTGTAGGAAAAAGAATAGCAACACAACTGGAAAGAATTAAGCTGTGGCTTATGAAGCTGGAATGCAGATTTTGTTGGGGAAAATGGAACGTTTCCAGCTTTCTACACTTGAACCCAAACCCCCTATGGTGTCAGGAAATCAGGAACTTAAACTGTCACATGAAATATAATGGGCTTTAAAGAAAGCCTATACCATTCATCAAGGAGAAAGCACTGCAGGCTGCCAATTCCTTAATAGGGGTGTGGCTTTAGAGTCACAAAATTAAGACACAGGAAGCTTTTGCAGGAGATTCTGAAATGGAGCGCTACCATTTAGGTAAAAAAATACCGTTGTCTGTTGGAGTAAAACCAAATCGTATCACTGTTTGTGCCCACCGTGTGTAGGAAAACAGCCTTATAACCCAAAGCGGATGAGTGGGAACAACAGGTAGACAGCAAGGGCCTAAGTCCTTAAACTTATTGGAGTCGGTAAATGTGACAATGTCTCAACCATCAGGCTTGGTGTGCTCAAATCATAAATCTAAGCTGAGGTTAGGGATTCTCCAGGAAAAGCTTAAAAAAGAAAAGAAAAGTTTTGAGAAACTTGTGGGTCTATCATCTCTCAGGTCTTACAGAACTTCCCAGGAGAGTTTGTCTCGGAGGAGTCCGCTCTGACCATGCTCTGGGCTGTAGACACTGCTCATCCAGGGACCTCTTACGATGCCTTCTCGGCAGTTCTGGTCCCAAGGCCAGAGCATCTCAGGAGACATCTTTGGCCAGCAGCCCTGCACTCTGGATGGCCAAGACCCCTGCTCCTGAGGGATCTTCTCACCACTGTTCAGGACTTCTTCCCAGAGGTGGGAGGCGGCATTTGCAAAGACTAGCTCGTCATGATTTAGATGAAAGTCTGCAGGTCACGCAGCAGCTGTGACTCCCAACCCCCTGTTGTGTGTATGCTTCAGTGATTTCTAGTATTGGGCCGTGTTGTGCAACTTGCACCACGATCCGATTTTAGAACACTGTCATCTCCCCAGTAAGTCCCTCGGGTCTGTCACAGTCAGTGACCATCCCCACCGCCAGCCCCAGGTTAGTGCATGTTATGTGAGTGCCCTTCCCTCTCTTCAGCGCCCACATCCTCAGTTCATGAGCCAGCATGCACCCCACGGTTACCTACATGCTTCCCAGAAGGAGTCTATGACTCTGCCGTTCGCTGTCTGGTGGAGGCTGGGCACAAAGGCGCCTGCGCGCACACACCCCCCACACAGGCGGGGAAATTGACATGATACCTTCCCCAACCAGCCCAATAGGGAGAGGTGCAACTCTGCTCCAAATAGCCTTCCAACCCAGCTTTCACCAGTATGGCCACGGCTTTCAAAGGCTACAGGAAACCAATATGGTCCTTCACCACATGCCTCATTTTCAGAAACCACTATCACTCAGACCTTTAAACTGACAATCCTGCCTGTATTTCATGAAGAGGATATTGTTCAATTCAGAGGAAAAAAATCTTAAGAGGATCCAAGAAAAGAAGGAAATGACAATAGTCAAACCGCTTATGGAAAGCCAGATGCACCACTCACCCAAGCTGACAACGAAGGCGAAACACAGTTCTATAAATGGTAGGAAGAGAATCAGAGAAGCATTTATTAATTGGCTCCTCTGTAGCACGTGTAAGAAACTAGTGTCCAGTCTCTGTGTCGGTCATTGCCAGCACACTGCACACAGTGGTTACGAGGTGCTTTCTAGTCGGAGGAAACATGTGTACCATTGGGGAAATCCACCCTGTGGAGGTCAGAGAATGTGATACCCTAATCCTGAAAGGTGGATCAGACTCTGCCACCTGTGCTTTGAGAAAATCAGCATTACAGCCGTGTTTCCATCTTGAAAGACCAGGCTGATAAGGAGACCACTCTGCAGCAAACCTCCCTAAAATACATTTTAATTATAAGTCGTACCCACACTGAATTCATCTCAAAATATTTTTTTTAGTTTCACTGAGTAAAAAACAGTGGCATAACAGATTCACACATAGAAATAGGAAAAAGCACTTAATTTTGCAGATGTGCAAAACATGAACAGCATCTTTCATAGGGATGGGTTCTGTCGCTTAACAGTTGGGAAAAAAGTACTATTAATTTAGCCCTGTTGCTAAAAATTGTTTCATATGAACATCATATTTTCCCATTTTTCTCCTGAATTTACCCTCAGAATGGTAGAAAACGCATTGTGACAAAAATATATAAAACACTGGCTGGACCTGCATCAAAAGAATCTTCCTAAGGAAAAGGCAGAATAAAATGAAACTTTTAAATCCCTATAGAGTAGGTTTTTTTTTTTTAAGCATAAAACGCAGACATTTTTAACGGTGAAGCCCCACAGTCCCCTCCCCCACCCCTTGCAACATGGCCCATACAGTTTTGTAGTTTCCATTTATGAAAAAGGAAAAAAATTATGGGAGAACTTAAATCTGGAGACAGAAACACAGAGGAATTATCAACACGCTCTTAACTTTCTATTTTCACAGCCACTCAAATTAGCCAAATTATGACTATGACAAAATTAATTGTAATCATGGTGGAAAGAAGTGATCACCTTACAAAACGTAGATTTTTTGATTAGGACCCTAAATAAGTTATATTGAGGTGATTTCCACTCAGGCTCCTAAGAATGGAGGCCTCAAAAGCAAATGTCTAGAATCAATTTACTTGACTTGCACATTACCTTAATTGAATTTCAAGAATGACCTAATGCGCATATTTGAATTAACAGGCAGAAAATTAGAATTGGATTTCTACCTGGTGCTTTGCTGCTCTGAGAAGAACACCCCAATCTGTTCACCTTACAATGTTGGTAAAACAACCCGAAGGCATTAAACACCAGGGAATATAACCCGTTATAAAATCTCTCTATACATCAATCATTTGAAACACAACAAGTCAAAGAATACCCAAGAGAAGACATGCACAGCAGAGCCGAGCCATCATCATTCATGCACATCAGAAGCAACCAGGCACCGAGGACCCACATCAGGTCATGCGTCCACAGCTTAAGTTAAGCCTCAAATTACACCCTGCACACTTCACGAAAGCAGGCTGCACAGATCATCATAAAAATCAGCGAACACCTCATAGATGTCTTACCTTGACCTGCATTCCACAATTAATTTAGAAAGAACTCTTCTTCAGAAAAAAAAAAAAAAGCTCACCTAATTGTGTTTCACATTAAAATAAAAACAACTAATTCCAGAACTGAGTCAACCTGCTGCTAACAAACTACCGTAGAAACAGTTATTTCCACACTCAAGAGATAACACAGAAGTCTCCAGACTGTGCAAAGCAATTAATTCCAACATGTATTAGTACATACAGTCAAATTCTGTATAAGAATATCACTGGAACCAACCTTTGTCCTGAGAGGCAGGACTTTACACGTATTCTTTCCATAATCAAACAAATCTCTTTTCCTATTACTACATTTTGGTTAGTTCAAATCCTACAAATCACATGACTGTGACTTCCACTGTCAAAATCCTGAATTCCAAGTATGCTGATTTTGAAATCTCTTCCAGGAACTTTCAACTAACTACAGCACAAGAATTTGACAATCATAGTGTTTTGCACGCTAAAAAACAAGATCTATAACATCACGAAGGCTCCCCCAAAGTCAGCCCATTCTATTTTCACAAAATAACAGCATTTGCCTTAGAACTGAGACACTTAAATCCTATCAGCACCCCTTTACTGGTCACAGCAGCAGAGCAGCGAAAAAAGAAACTTGGGAAACGCTCTGCCTTCTCATTTTTAAGAATCTCATATGCTCCCACTCAGTAGAACAGAACTGCGACTCACACATTTTATTTGTCTTCCAAAAATAGCCAGCACTGTGAACACAGGGAGAGAGATAATGAAGACCAGATGCCTACCTTCACTGGTAGCCACATTCTTCTGGGCTTGGGTCGGCGTGTGATCTGTACTTGAACTCACGTCGGATGAGATGCTTGAGCTGCCTTTGCCTAGAGAAAACAGGAATGAGCAGCTTTTGAGTTTTGTGATTTCAGAACTGAACCATGCCTTCCACTTCGTGCCATACCAAGCCGTATCACTTGATTCCAAGAAAGGAGCCATAATACCAAGAACGGAGTTTATTAGGTTTCTTGCCTTATGCATTAAATATCTGACCCACGTAAGAGTGGAACTAAAGCCCTATTATAGTATGGCTTGACTATAAACTCAGACAAGATTATAAAACATATGATAACGTAATCTCATTATGGCATGCACGTGAATAAGTAAGGACATGTGGGAAACACATCCACAGTATTAATTTTTTATTTGCAACTATAAACCATACGTTTCCCAGCAAAGGACAAAAGCACATCTAAGAATGAGGCATTACCTAAATAGTAAGAGCCTTCTAGCTCCAAATAGTTGTGTCATCTCTGTTTTTTAATGTTTATTTCTTTTTGAGAGCAAGAGAGGCAAAGCACAAGCGGGGGAGGCGCAGAGAGTGAGGGAGATACAGAGTATGAAGCAGGCTCCAGGCTCTGAGCCATCAGTACTATACAGAGCCCAATGCGGGGCTCAAACTCACCGACTGTGTGATCATGACCTGAGCCGAAGTCGGACGCTTAACAGACTAAGCCACACAGGTGCCCCAGTAGTTGTGTCATCTTAAAAACCAAATCCCCTCTTTTAATGTCATTTTTCTTTAAAAAAACAAACAAACCAAAAGCATGTATTTATCTAATGCAGTAGTTATCAACTAGGGGTGCTTTTTCCCTCAAGGGGACATTTGGCAACATCTGGTACCATTTTTAGTTGTCACAACTGGGCAGGGAGTGCTACTAACACCTCGTAGGTAGAGGCCAAGGATACTGCCAAACATCTCACAACACACGAACAGCCCCCACAAGAAAGAATGACCACCAAGGTTGAAAAACCCTGGTGTGAATAATATAGGTTAGCTGACACCTGAGTTTCTATTATTCAAATTTTTTAAATGTTTATTTATTTTTGAGAAAGAGAGAGAGAGCGAGCAGGGAAGGGGCAGAGAGAGAGGGAGACAGAGAATCTGAAGCCGACTCTGGGCTGACAGAGAGCCCAACGTGGGGCTCAAGCCCATGAATCGTGAGATCATGCCCTGAGTCGAAGTCGGATGCTTAACTGGCTGAGCCACCCAGGCGCCCCTGTTCTTCTACCTTTTAATATGAATACATATATTGATAGTGCTAAACATTCTCAAAACATCACACGAAAGTCTGAAAATACGAACCTTACTCACAGCCTCATGAAGTGCGTGCCAGTGACTGGCAGTGAACAGAATTCTAAGAAAACTCCCATGGTACCTGCTACAGATGGAATGGATCTCCCCCCCACCCCCCACCACCAATTCATCTTAAAACCTAATCCCCAATGGGATGGGATTAGGAGGTGGCACCTGTGGAAGGGGATTAGATCATGAGGGTGGAGCCCCCACGAATGGGATTAGAAGAGACGTCAGCCAGTTCCCTTGGTCTTTCCACCCTATGAAGACACAGGAAAAAGATCGGCATCTGTGAACCATGAGAAGGCTCTTACCAGACACCTCAATCTTGGGCTTATCAGCCCCTAGAACTGTAAGAACTAAGTTTCTGTTGTTATAAACCACTAGTGTATGATATTTTGTAAATAAAGTTTATTTACATATTTTGAAAGAGTGAGAGAGCACAAGCGGGGAGGGACAGAGAAAGGGAGGCAGAGAATCCCAAGCAGGCTTCATACTGTCAACGCCGAGCCCGTTGCGGGACTCAAACTCATGAGCGATGAGATCATGACCTGAGCCGAAATCAAGACTCCGGGCTCCAAACCAGGAGCTGTGAGATCATGATCTGAGATGAAATCAAGAGTCAGTAGCTTAATGGACTGAGCCACCCAGGCACCCTTATGATAGTTTGTTGTAGCAACTGAAACAGGCCAAGGTGGTGCCCATGTCCTTGGTAATCTGTTCCCGTGATTACCAAGTGTAATTATCCTTGAGGATGAGTAGAAGCTGTAACCTCTAAGCAACAGAATATGGCAAATATGAGGGGGGTTTGCAGATGCAATTAAATTCCCCAATCAGTTGACTTTAATCAAAAGGGAGATTATCTTAGGTGGGCCTGTCCTAAATAGGTAAGCTCTTTCCAAGAGTCTAGAAAAAGAGACTCTACCCACTGGCCCCAAAGAAGCGAGCAGCTGTTAAGTTCTCCTGCTGCAAGGGAAATGAATTTGGCCAACACCCGCATGAGCATGAAAGAGAACCCAAGCCTCAGATGAGCCAGTGTCTTGATTACATCTCTGCGAGGCCCTGAGCAAAGCTCCCAGCCGATCCTTGCCCAGAATTCCATCCCCAGGAAACTGTCAGATAATAAATGTATCTTCATTCAGCTGCTCTGAAGTTTGTGGTGATTTGTCATATGTATGACAATGTAATGACCATCCAGTTCTATCACAAATGCACTCTTCTTGCTTCACGAGTTAGGATCAAAACTCTTACATGCAGCTGAGAAACATTCCCTTTGTTACGTGCCCCAGTTTCACGGAGCGCAGTTACGTCTAAAGACAGAGTAGAAAAGTACAAATGCACTTCAACCTACGAGCTTCAGAGCTTCAGGGATTTGCAGGGCACCTGGGTGGCTCAGTAGGTTAAGTGTCTGACTTAGTCTCGGGTCATGATCTAGCAGTTTGTGAGTTTGAGCCCTGCCTCGGGCTCTGTGCTGACAGCTCAGAGCCTGAAGCCTACTTCAGATTCTGTGTCTCCCTCTCTCTCTGTACGCCCCGCCACCTCCCGTACTCTGTCTCTCTCTGTCTCTCAAAAATAAAAAATTTAAAAAAATAGCTTCAGGGATTGGTGGAGCACCTGGGTAGCTCAGTCGGTTGAGCTACGACTTTGGCTCAAATCATGATCTCACCATCCATGAGTTCTAGCCCCGCGTCGGGCTCTGTGCTGACAGCTCAGAGCCTGAAGCCTGCTTTGGATTCTGTGTCTCCCTCTCTCTCTGCCTCTCCCCCACTCACACTCTGTCTCTCTCTGTCTCAAAAATAAATATGCATTAAAAAAAGAATTTTTAAAAAAGAACTTCAGGGATTTGTTTGTGAATGTTGAGGGTAAAGGAACAAGCCAAGCTCATGGGTGATATCACCTGAGTGGGGAAGTCAAAAGGCTGTTGGGTCCTTTCAGCACAGCCGGTTGTTCACTGTGGTTCCTAACTCTGAAACAAGTCTGTCATTCCAGTCGTCCCGGCCCATTTCACATCTTCCTCCCTGAGAGCTAGCTAAGGCAACACATAACTCTCCATTAGTTTGTGTCTAGCCCATTTTTGTGTTTCCTGGCAATTGCTGCCATTTTTCCGCCATGATCCACCTTTGGAAGGAGCTGACACGTTGGATGGGACATGTAGTTTGAAGTTTGCTGACGCAGTCTCTGACCTCAGTCAGCCCCTCCCCGATTTTTACCTTGGACACTCATTTCTCCCCCAGGAGGCTCAGTGTCCACATGTGGTAAGAGGGATGGTTGGACTAGGTGATTGCTAGCAGCTTGAATAATCTATGATTCTAGGAGTCCCTTACAGTACTCCTCAAACCCGAGTAATGCCAATACGCCCTTTGATAAGGTAAAAAGCATTATTGCCCACCACTAACGGAGACTTAAATTATTTTTATATTGTTATTTAGCAATGTACAAACGGAAAGCTAGAAATAAACTCCATATCTTTAACTCTGATGTCAACGATAAGACCAAAACAAAGTAACAAATTGAACAGAAAAACAAGAAGGCCCATAAAATTCAAAATAACAGCATTAATTTAATGTGGCAGATGATGTTATTTTGCAGAGATTAAATTGCCTTTCAAAATGTAAATAGAGTATCGGCTGTTACAGCGAATGTTCTCTGGGTATGGGCATGCCCATGTTCCCCCGGGGCCATGTGAGGGCTCAGCTGTGCACCACTTTCCTCCATCCGAAATCGGGAGTTTTCCCCCCAGAACAGGATGGCACGTCACTGGGCCTTTGCTCGGTATGACTGTTTTACTCATGATCTTTAAGTCTGCTCCTCTTTTATTCCTTATTGGCCCCTAAGTATTGAAATTGAACTCCTACCTTAAAAGCCAGGCGTAAACTAGGACAATGAAATCTTGTGGCAGGACTCATCCATAAAGGGGAACCAGTATACAACGATTTATTATTTTTATGCCTGTCATCAAAATGAAAGCCCAAAGTAAAATAAATTCCAGAGGAAAACCTCAGACAGGTCTGAAAACAGAATGCAGACCCTTCAGGGGACCACAAACTCCAATTTAAGAAATGCTGGTCTATAAAGAAAGGGAAGGGGTTGGGGCGCCTGGGTGGCTTAGTCGGTTAAGCGTCCGACTTTCGCTTAGGTCATGATCTCGCGGTTCGTGGGTTCAAGCCCCGCGTCGGGCTCTGTGCTGACTGCCAGCTCAGAGCCTGGAGCCTATTTCAGAATCTGTATCTCCCTCTCTCAGCCCGTCCCCTGCTCATGCTGTCTCTCTCCTAGAAATAAATAAAAATATTTAAAAAAAAAAAAGGGAAGGGGCTAAGTAAACAAATAATATTATCAATGATATTAACAATAACAGCTATATATACTGTGCTGTGTAGTCTAGTAAATATTTTCTTCATCACATATTGACTGTACCCTGTGGCTATGTTTTACAAACACTTTTTCATTACTGCCCTCCCCCCAAGGAAACTTTTTCGACTTTTCTCCTAATTACCCCCAAAAGATATTGTCACACCACAAATGCACTAGACATCTTTTACACACTGCATATATATCTCTGCTTTTTATGTTAAATGGAGTTCTCACTCTCCGCCACCAAGAACCAATTTTTGTCCCTTTGAGAATATATGTCCTTTGATAGTAAAACGCTGAGTATTTTACAAATTAACTAATTAAGGAAAGCAGGATCATAGAGAAAGAAATGCAGTCCATTCTTGTTATTCATGGTAGTTATGTTCTATAAAGTCACTGCAAACAATGAACTGACAATGCAGGATCACTGCTTCTCGGAGAAAGACAGGATCAGGCTTCTGCCAGTTTAGATGGTGAGACCACAAAAAATGCACAAAAATAAAAAAAAATGTGCTGGTAAATAAGACTGCAAAAAAAGACATTTATTTTCAGTAGGAGAGCTAAAATAAGAAGACAGGCATTCTTTGTTCATCCCTAGCTTAGGACACACATGTTGGGAGACTCAAATTTCCTCACTCTCTTCATGTCCGCAAATGACCATGAAAGCATGTTGAGTATTGATTTGGAGGTTGCAAATAAATTTCAGCAAGTAGGCAAATTTGCAATATGGAATTCACAAATAGTGAGCATCAACTATATATAATCTTGTATTAAATATGGTTTCGCAGCTTTCATGTAGACTGGAGAAGAGTCTGTAAATGGCAAATCTCATATGTGGATTTGTAATTTACTAGTGTTGGGCAAATTAATAACCCCCCATGCTTTAGTTTGGTTTTTTTTTTCCAGCTCAAAACAGGATGGAGATGATCAATCCCTGCCTCATAGGGCTGTTCTAAGGATTCAATAAAAATAACCCAGATACAGCACTTAGGAAATACTCCACAAACCTTAGAATAAGTTCATATTTTGGATGCTATTAATATGCTCTTTGTTTCTACCTTGCTTCTGGAAACGTAACCAACTTCCCAGTGAGTTCAGGAAAAAGGTGTGTTTCGGGGTGGGAAACTTACAGAAGAAATGTTACAGGAGGAACTCAAGAAGAAATGAAGGAGGTCCTATGTGTCTCCTGATAGTCAAAAATAGAAATTGGAAGTGTAACAACGTTCCTGTAAGCCAAGCTATGGTCTTAGAAAGATCGTCCTACATTTCTTACCTTCAGACAGCGTTTGGTTGAACAACTGCTGTCTATACCGTGGCCAAGTTGAACACATAAAACTGTCCATAAGTCTCAGACCACAAGAGTTTAAATTCCATTATCTACCAGTTCCAAGCAACATGTCCAGGAGAAAATCAAATTCTCAAACATTCATTGTTTTTATCCATAAAGTGGGGATAAACACAAACAAACAAACAAAAACACTGCCCATTTCCTCTACTATAAATGGGGATTGTATCCACCCTTCAGTGTTTGGGGACTTGGCTAGGAGGAATGAATGGGATCTGGCTGGTAAAGCATTTGATCACGTCCATGGCTGTCAAGAGCCCACCTTGTGATTGTTTAGTGCTGACCCATTTATTACAGTCTAATTTGTATCAGGAAACAGGAAGTGAAATTTAAAACACTAATTATTATTATACCATTATATGGATATATAATAGTAAATATTATACATGCATGTAAATTAAATTATACATACTTATATAGCTGGCAAAAATCCCCGGGTATGAGCAAGGCTGATAATTCTGCTCTCTATCTGACTGCTTTATGTAACTACATGAAAGTTTGTTTATTTGACTAATGGCCAAAACCCTCATGAGGGGTTATGGGCCTATCAGAACTATGCCTGTTAGATTTGGTAAAGTACAATGTTACATTTTATTTAATGTCCTCCCAATTGGGCTAAAGGCCCAAACATGAGGACAGTTGAACAAACATCTAGGCATCAAATACAAATACACACCAAAGGAAGTGAAGACTAACGAATGCACTGAGGTTGGTCAATGTTATTTGTAACAGATTAATATATATACATATAACCCTCAGTCATAGTATAGAGACACTAGTCAGCTGACTGATTACCCAGATCAGCTGGGACACACTGTTAATCCGGGGATGTTAGCAGAAGAAAATGCTAGTCTCTTCCAGCCATGCATTCCTTCTGCTAGAGCGTGCCAGGTTTCCAGAGTGTTTGAGGAGAAAGACCATGTTCATTAAATGGGGATCCTACCGTAAAGAGTGATTTTAAGTCTCTTAATTTTAAAATTCCCATACGTAAAACCTGCAAAACTAAGCTGCTTCTCTCTTTTCCTTCCCAGTACCCAGGCTGATTTTATAAATGCTGGTATTTAAAACAAGACAGTCAGGCATCCCGCTGTGATTTACTGATAACACGAGGAAGGCAAAGGGTAAAATAGAAAAGATCAATCAATACATGACCAAAAAATGAACCAACGGATCCTACGATTTGGAACATTCTTAAGAGAGTCCAAGAAATTACCTGCAAAATTGATTCCTTATAGAACTTCCACATTATATGCATTGACTTCATTCCTGTGGGTTTCAGCCACAGACTTTGGATATGAAATCCACAAACCCGCAAGTGGGCCCACACGGGAGCCTTACCCTGTTACATTTCCTGTCCCTCTCAGGTACCTTGTTTTCAAGCTGCTGTTGGCACACCCTGAAAGCCTGGGTTAAATACTAAATGTGTACACCAAATGAAAGAGAATTTTTTTCAGTATCTCAGAATTAGATCACAGGAGCAGTGGGGCCTATTTGTATGTTGAATTCACTGTTATTTTCCTGATTGTTATTTTGAGATAATTTCTTATCTTCTTTGATCCACAGTTCAAGTGTCTGTACATACAGAGTAACAATATTAGTTATCTCAAGGAGTGATCTGGCACTTAATCCAGGCGCATACAGGGTTTGGAAAAGAAACTGGTATCATGAAAGTATATTACTTCTTTCGAACCACAGGGGAGAGAGAGATGTAACAGGGGAAGTCTCCAGAGTCAGAAATCTTGAAGTAGAGGGAAATGAGGGATCGAATCCTAAACGTTCTGGTTTTATTTTATTAAGAGGAAAAAACAGTCAATGGTGCCCTCTGTATTTGCTTCTCCTCTGGCGAAAACCAGAACAGGAGATGAAGAAGATAAGACGAAGAAAGGAAAGGAAGTAGAAGGGCAAATGTCAGTCCTGGTTATCTTTTCATGTCAAGCCATTTAATGTCCTAACTGGTATTTTCCTTACTCCAGTTTCCCAAAGCACCTAGCAACTGATCTCAGGGCTGAGTAGCAGGATACTGACATCACTACTGTGCTGGCAGTGCAGGGCAGGGCTAGAAAACAAGACTGTTAAATGAGCACCTGCTTCATGCCCAGGAGGTGTGCCGGTCCCTTCCTGCTAAGAGGCTGCCATTCTTATAAGTTTAGATTCAGCCTAAGAAAAGCCAAGGACACTTCTAGCATTTGTCTCATTGTTAAGAGAGGCAATGTCCACTCAAACACAAAATCTGGTTCAGAGTGGGGGCATTCTTTAACTACATGAAAAATAGGTACAACATAAAATTTGCCAGGAAATTTAACTATTTTCAAGTGTACAGTGTAATGGCATTATTTACCTTCATGATGTTGAACAATCACCACTATTTCCAAAATTTGTCATCACCTGACACAGAAATCCTACGTCCAGGAAGCAAGAAGTCCCCACTCCACCCTCCCCCGGCTACTGGTAACCTCTGATCTGCTTTCTCTCTCTGGGTGAGTTAGCCTATTCTGGATACATTATCTAAGGGGAATAATATAATATTTGTCCTTTTGTGTCTGGCTTATTTCAGTTTTTCAAGGTCCATTCGGGTTTTAGCATGAGTCTGTAATTTTAATTTTTTTATATCTTTTATTTTATTTTGAGAGACACACAGCAAGCGGGAGACGGGCAGAGAGAGAGGGAGACACAGAATCCGAAGCAGGCTCCAGGCTCTGAGCTGCCAGCACAGAGCCCGACAGAGGGCTCGAACCCACGAACCATGCAATCATGACCTGAGCTGAAGTCGGACGCTTAACCAACTGAGCCATCCAGGTGCCCTGTAATTCATCCCTTTTTATGGCTGAATAATATTTCAGTGTGCATATCTATTTATTTATTTATTTATCTGTTGGCGGTGGGCCTTTGTCTACCTACTCTTCCTTTGGCCATTGTAGGCAGTGCTGCAATGACAGGGTGCTGGCTTTGACTGCTTGTGGTTTTTGACTTACAAACTTCTGGTGCATGTTGTTTCCAGCCGAAATCAGATCCCGAGAGCTGTGGCTGGAGTAGGCGAACAGAGTACACAGAGTTCTTCCAGGAGAGAAAAACGGGCTGCCCCTGCTGCTGAGTCAGCAGCACCCGGAGAGCCCTTTGTAAGCCTGCCTCGTCCCCAGGAACGGATAGCCAGGCAGAGATGTGGGGCGGGTTGTGTTACCTCCAGGCAGGGCTGGATGGCTGCCGCCTCGAGCAGCGATGAATCCGGAGCAGAAAACCAGCCCACAGCACAGATGCTAACACAGCAGACACAGAAAGGGCTTTGGGAATCCAAACACACACCTGCGGCAGAAGCTCTGCCTTTGGAAGGCCTTTGAGGCTCTGACTTCACATTTGGGGGCTCCTCCTTCTCCCCAGATGCAGACCGTCCACACTCTCTCTCTAGGAAAGGCAAGAGCTTGTGCCTCAAGTAATTCAGGGCAGAGGGGCGTCCCACTGCCAAATCACACAAGCGAAACCACGATGTGAAACGCGAGCCTGGGGCTTAACCACACATGACCCTGAAGGAGAACGAATCACTGAAGTAGTGTTAGCTTAGACGCCAAGGGCTAAACAGAGGAAGAATTAAATAGACATCTAAGTTGATCAGCAATCGCTCGCTGCACACCCTGTCATTCTTTATCTTGGGGGAAGAAAGAAGGCATGCTTAAAGAAAAATCTCTTAAAACCCACCATATCTGTATGCCTGCTGGAAGCTGTGATAAAGAAAAAGGGGCAGGGGGCACCTGGGTGGCTCAGTCTGGCAAGCATCTGACTTCAGCTCAGGTCATGATCTCGCGGTTCATGAGTTCAAGCCTTGCATCAGGCTCTGTGCTGACAGCTCAGAGCCTGGAGCCTGCCTCGGATTCTGTGTCTCCCTCTCTGCTCCTCCCGCACTCATGCTCTCTCTGTCTTTCAAAAATAAATAAACGTTAAAAACTTTTATAAAAAAAGAAAAAGAAGAAGGGGCAGGATTGTGACACAGTCCTCTAAGACAAATCCATGGAAGGTAGCAGACGGTGCATGTGGGCCGTGCTGGAGGGCGTGGCTTGGGCTGCTGGGATAAACTTGAATCTTGGCTCTACTGTTAGTTGAATAGTTGTGCTTCAGGCAGTTTTCCTGACTTCTGAGTACTAGTTACTCCATCTTAACGTGGGATGTTGGTAAGCAAAATGACAAAGGGCCATCGCTCATCATGGCATATACGTATAAAAGGTACTTAATACATGCTAGCTATTATTAATCATCTTCCCTATCGAGATCCTCAATCAATAATTCAGCTTAATTCAGCAAGGACATGTGAAACTTACTGCACTCAAAGGATTATGAGTGACTTTAGAAAAAGCAAGACAGTTTATATTGGGTTGGAGAGAGAAGCCACAGACACACGAATAGAAGTGAACATAAATGTTTTTTCCATATATATAATGAAATTAAAAATATGTAGATTGGGGTGCCTGGGTGGCTCAGTTGGTTGAGCTTCTGACTTCGGCTCAGGTCACGATCTCGCAGTTCACAAGTTCGAGCCCTGACACAGAGCCTGGAGCTTGCTTCAGAATTTGTGTCTCCCTCTCTCTCTCTCTGCCCCTCTCCCCCACTCATTCTCTCTCTCTCTCTCTCTCTCTCTCTCTCTCTCTGTCAAAAATAAACACTAGAAATTTTTTTTAATAAAATAATATGTAGATTGATTGAAATCAATCATATCTGTCTTCTCCACTGGATCCTCAACTCCATGTAGGCAGATCCCTTAACCTCCAAAGCAAGCTCTATGCTTGGCATATTATGGGCACTCAGTACATATGTGTTCAATGAGTTGGCAAGAGTGAGGTGAATAAACTGG
Organism: Crocuta crocuta; assembly: GCF_008692635.1. Taxonomy (NCBI): domain Eukaryota; kingdom Metazoa; phylum Chordata; class Mammalia; order Carnivora; family Hyaenidae; genus Crocuta; species Crocuta crocuta. The sequence continues at coordinate 3,663,074 of NW_027527624.1, forward strand.
ACATTTCTTTCTTTCCTTTTTTTGAGGGTGAGAGCAGGCATGTGTGTGTGGGTGCACCAGTTGGAGAGGGGCAGAGAGTGAGGGAGAGAGACAGAGAGACAGAGAGAGAGAGAGAGAGAGAGACAAAAGGAGAATCTTAAGCAGGCTCCATGTCCAGAGCAGAGCCCAACTCAAGGCTGGATCTCACCACCATGAGATCATGACCTGAGATGAGATCAAGAGTCATATGCTTAACCAAGTGAGCCACCCAGGAGCCTCCGGAAATTTATTTCCAGTGGAATAGCCCTATTCCTGTAATGGTTCCTAATAAGCACTGTCCCTTCCTTACAGACACCACTCAAATCTATCTTGACCCAGAAGGCCTTTACACAATGGCTATGTGTTGAGCGTGCAAAACAGAACTTAGAAAACTCACACAGATTCCCCGTGATGACATAGTACACAGTAGTCTGTACTAGCTTCCTGTGGCCACTGTGACAAATGACCGCTAACCAGGTAGCTGAAAGTAACAGATATTTACTATCTCAAGGTCCTGGAAGCTAAAGGTCTGAAACCAAGGGACTCGGTCAATTCTCCGAGAGGGAGACTCTGCCCCATGCCTCTCTCCCAGCTTCTGCTGGTTGCTAACAACCCTTGTACTTCTCAGTGTGTGGCGACAGAACTCCCGTCTCTGCCTCAGTCATCCTGTGGCCATCTTCCCTCCATGTGTCCCTGTGCCCCTTCTCATAAAGACACCAGCTATAATGGATCCAGGGCCCAGCCTACTCCAGTGTGCCCCCATCTTAACCACTTACATCTGCACTGACCCTATTTCCAAATGAGGTCACATGCGCATGCTCCAGGAAGGACGGGAAGCAGGGGTGTGTGTGTGGAGGGAGTCAGGAGGAGGGGAGGGCCATTTTGCAACCCACTAGATTTTCTAATACCATTTTCTGCAGAATTAAAGAGAAAGTAGAAACCGCCCCCCACCCGAGTCTATCATACAAGCATTTACTCAAGTAATATCTCATGGCAATACTGCTGCGGGTGGAAAAGATTGGCAAGTGGGGCGTCTGGGGAGCTCAGTGGGTTAAATGTCCAACTTCAGCTCAGGTCATTGATCTCCGAGTTCGCGAGTTTGAGCCCCACATCAGGCTCTGCACTGACAGTGTGGAGGCTGCTTGCGATTCTATTTTTCTCTCTCTTTCTTTCTCCCTCTGCCCCCACTCCACTTGTGCTCACTCTCTCACGTGCTCTCCCTCTCTCAAAATAAATAAACTTTAAAGATTAGCAAGTAAGATTTAATGCATCCTGGAATGCAAGAAGTCCTAAAAGAAAGGGTCTCCCAGCTTGTGAGAAAGCAAGCACTTAGCACACCATAACGGGTGGTTTTAAGTTGAAAAGGCCAGGCAATATTTCACTAAAAGGCACCACAGCAGGGCCCACCCCCCTGAGCCTCACAGCCACCTACAGGCCTTCAGGCAATTCCATAAGAGTTAACACAGATGTCAGCTGACACAGACACAGATGCTTGGGACTGTCGCTGACAGATGGTGCCTCACAGCTGGGTTTCTGAGCAGAGTAACGAGAGGATCGGACCTCAGACAGGCTCAAGGGTACATGCACCAGCACAAGAATCTCCCTTGTACTGTAAGTCACTCAAAAGACATCTTTATAGTAATGGCAACACCACTGTAATTTGTACCAGTGATTTCCTCCAAAGATCTGAAGGGTTGCTGCGGTCCGGAGATCATGAGCGGACTGTGTCTTGTTTAATGTGATGCACAAGGAAACAGGAGAGTTCTTTTTGAAGTTCGATGCTGTTTCAACATGATCTGAGGGCGGCTTCACAGCCATGTGATCATTTCCTGGCATCAAGAGCGTCTGGTGCCAATAAACCCATGACTGCGTCTTCTAATTCACTCTTTCATTCATTCATTCGTCCAACATGCCACGTGCCAGAGCCCATCTTAGATACAATTCCATCATCAAACACCTTGATGGTAGAAGGATCTTGAGAACAGGGGAAGAGTGGAGAAAGCACCAACTTCACTTTTTAGAAGAGAGTCGTGAGAGTGGGAAAGGGTGGAGAGAAAACACCAACTTGGCCTTTCAACAGAGAGTATACAGAAGGAACAGCCAGAAACATCCTCTGAGTCATTGTGGCTTTCTGTGGCTCAATCCATCAAAAATCAGTTACAGACCTTTGTACCCTATAGCCACTCACTGATTTCAGAATTTTTATACAAAGCACATTTATATGGGTTTACCTTAATTATCGCTGATGATCAATGTAAATTGGTGGAAGTTCTGAATAATAAATTCTTAAAAGGCATTGATTCTCCTCCTTTCATGCATAAGCAGTAAACCAGCAGTGAAAGAGAACAAAGGGCTATTTCCGAACTTAATCTGATTTGATATAAACAATCTTAGGATCTTCCTATGTTGCTATTCCACACTGGGCAAAATTCTATCATCAAAATTCTGCATAAGGGGAACTAAAAAGATCCAACCACCCCTACTTGGGAAAGAGGATTTTAACAAACAAGGTCCCCACCAACAGGAGACACATGCCACCAAACACTGTTGAGAAAGCATTTATACGGAGAAACTGGAATTCTCAGCTCTGATCCACATTCACTCCTTGACCAGCCGGGACACCCTGAGTCAGCTACTCAAGACTTCCCGGTAACAGCCTCTGACTGGGGGAGAGGAACTAGAGGAGGTCATATTCAAGATCCCTTTCAGTTTTCAACTGCTACGTTCTCCACTTCCCCAGACTCCCAAAAGCTACCAACTTGTAGCAAACTACAAACTGCTTTACAACCATAAACCAAGATACAAAAAACCCTAAAAATTCGTTAAAAGTTGAATGACAGACACAGAGTGGTTAGCCAACTTCTTCCTTCTTCTTCTTCTACTCAGTTGAAATTGTATATAATTATACACACATATAGTTCATGGCATCAAAGAAACACACACACACACACACACACACACACAAATATATATGTATACACACACATATATTTAAGTCACCAATTCCCAGATGGATTATTTCACTGCTGTGTCTTCTCCTTGGGTGTGCGACTTCTGACCCTGCCTGTCCAGGGTGGTGATCTTAGTCCCCAAATGAGGATCCTGACTATATTACCTGCCAGGCTCCCAAGTGTACCATTATTCTCCTCCTGCATCTCTTCTACTTCCCCTGAGCAGGGAGAAGTTTTCCTTAGAACACAGTGGGAAGCTACAATTCTGCTTCATAGAAGTTGAAGGGTTTATCCTTGCCAGTAGGCAACTCTGAGCACAGGGCATCTCTGAGAAAGTATGAATGGCAACAAGAGAGTATCTCGCAGACAGCCAGAACCCTTCTAAGTCCTGATTCAAGAGGAGAAGAGGCTAAAGCAGTACCCTGAATGCAGTGATCACCCCACCCCTCAGTCCATTCCACCCCCTTGATTTTGCATAGCTGTCTCATGGTTGGGTGACAGTGACTTCATTTCTAGCTCCAGCAGGGAGCTCTGCCTGTCCTAACTCAATCAACATGAACCTGTCCTCACTGCACAGTCATGAACTGGGCAGTAAATACGGAGCAGTTGAATGGCTGAAGTTTTTCAGCACTACGGACAAGATGTTCTCTCTCCCCCTCTGGATATAACCTTAGTAGTTGTTAGCAACTACACTGAATTAAAAAGGATAGTCCCCCCCAGAAATAAAGATGTACCCAGCAGAACAAAGACAGAAGGAACTTAGGTAAGGATATCACTAAGATATTACCAATTTTATTTATTTATTTTTCTTAAATAGTTTATTGTCAGGTTGGTTTCCATTTAACACCCAGTGCTCATCCCTACAAGTGCCCTCCCCCATGCCCATCACCCTCATACCTCCTCTCCCCCATCCCCATCAGCCCTCAGTTTGTTCTCAGTATTCAAGAGTCTCTCATGGTTTGCCTCCCTCCCTCTCCCCAACGATTTTTCCCCTTCTTCTCCCACATGGTCCTCCGTTAGCTTCCTCCCAATCCACCTACACGTGCAAACATATGATATTTGTCCTTCTCTGCCTGACTTATTTTGCTCAGCATAACACCCTCAAGGTCCATCCACGTTGCTACACATGGCCAGGTTTCATTCTTTCTCATTGCCATGAAGTATTCCATTGTAGAGATGAACCACATCTTCTTGATCCATTCATCCATTGATGGACACTTAGGCTCTTTCCATGTTTTGGCTATTGTTGAGAGTGCTGCTATGAACATTGGGGTCCATGTGCCTCTATGCATCAGCACTCCTGTATCCCTTGGGTAAATTCCTCGCAGTGCTATTGCTGGGTCCTAGGGGAGTTCTACTGTTAATTTTTTGAGGAACCTCCACACTGTTTTCCAGAGGGACTGTACCAGCTTACATTCCCACCAACAGTGTAGGAGGGTGCCCATTTCTCCACATCCTTACCAGCATCTAGAGTCTCCTGATTTGCTCATTTTAGCCACTGACCGGTGTGAGGTGGTATCTCAGTGTGATTTTGATTCGTATTTCCCTGATGATGAGGGACACTGAGCATCATTTCATATGTCTGTTGGCCATCTGGATATTACCAATTTTAAACAGTCCTGATGCCTGCTCTACTACTAAAATTCTGTGACATGAATCAGTGAGGAACAAAGGAGTCTTGTGTGCTGCACATAGTGGTGAATGTTGAAATTGCAGAAGTTTTATGCTTAAAGACATAACTTGCAAAGTAAGAAAAACATCTCATCTTAAAACTAGGATACGTTTTGGGGCGCCTGGGTGGCCTAGTCGGTTAAGCGTCCGATTTTCGCTTAGGTCATGATCTCGCGGTTCATGGGTTCGAGCCCCGCGTCGGGCTCTGTGCTGACTACCAGCTCAGAGCCTGGAGCCTGTTTCAATTTGTGACTCCCTCTCTCTCTGACCCTCCCCTGCTCACGCTGTCTCTCTCTCTCTCTCTCCTAGAAATAAATAATACATTAAAAATAAATAAATAAATAAAAATTTAAAAAAAACAAACAAACTAGGATACGTTTTTCCATGTGAAAGCAGCACTTACTTTCTTTAGAAATTGACCCCATGAAAGGCTAAGTACAAAGTAGTAATTTTAACAGTGATGAATTGTAATATTTTAAACAAGCACAACCAAGTAAAATAAGGAGCAGAACATACAGCCACATGATAAATCTGATAGGGCTTCCAGACCTGGGAAATAGTTTAATTTGCTCTGGGCAATGAACAGATGATTTGGTAGGTCTTTCTTCTTTTAAAAACCTTAATTCAGTTTCCACCTATAATCTATGTTGTATTTTTTCAAAGCTTTATGCATTAACAAAAAATAAAAAATCACTCTCCCTAAATTTTGCATTTATGGCCTTTTTATCATATAAATTGCGGTCATAACCTAACTGGGGGTTAGCACGGGCCAGTGAAGGGAAAAGTCTGGCTTCTATAAAATGAGTTACATTAAGCAAAATAAATCTTGCCTGAAACTGAAATAGTTCTTGAAAATAGCAACTTAGGAGCTAATCTCTCCTTTCTTTTAAAAATATAATAGCTTTGCCTTTTGGCCAAAATACACTCCGCCAATCGCTGTTGCTCTTTTCTTCATTTTCTTTCTTGATGTGCTGATACCTGGTTGATAGCTATAAAATTTCCTAGAATTCTTTTCCCACACTCATCTGGCATAAAGTCATTGCTTCTTCCGTGTAGATGATGGGATTCTGACCATCCATCCCATCTAGTCTAAAGGAAGAGTAAGGCTCAGGGATTTAACATTTCAAGCTATGCATTAGTATCTTCCTCTACACTCTGCCTTCTGCATTCACCTTCTTGTAAATCTTAAACGCATCCTAAAAAGCAAGTTACATTTGATGAATACACTTTGTGAAACCCAGACAGGAATTGTAGAGTATGTTTAGGTCATGTGTATGTTCATAAAGACTCTGTTGGAATGGATTTACAGGGCTTTAACTGGCTTAAATAAAAAGTAAGAATTTCAGGTATTTGTGACGGCATTTTTTTCTCAATGTGATACTATCTAGGAAAATGTTTTCAGATGCATGATGCGGGACAGGCAGAATAATCTTGCCTGCCTCGAGATTTATAGATCCTTCATAAAAAAAGGAAATGGAATTAAATATTTTGGCTGTTTTCATTCCTGCCCTCACTACTGATTCTTCCCCATCTTTTCAAGATGTTACCAATGTAGACACTGATACCCACACCACCGGATCATGTCACCAGCCCAGTTTAAAATGCCCTAACAGTTTCCCATTGGGTTCTGGCTTAAGCCCAAACTCTCTACAATGGCCCAGGTGACTCTCTGTTATAAACAGCCACCGCCTGTCCCCCTCACCCCCAAGGATCTCCAGAGGTATCTGTCTATTGTGATCACTGCCATCCACAGTCCCAGGTGCTTGGAGATATTCAGTAAACATCTGTTGAATGAACTAGGTAATAGCCTTCCCCTTTTAGATTTATCCAAATCACAAAATTACACGCTTTTTCAATCAAAGACTCTTCCAATACAGAAAAATACAAAATTCATCTAGATCGGTGTGAGACAGACAATGAGTTTGGAGACTGATCAAAGAAAGGAAAGGTCACTTATAACTTTCTAAGTTCCTAGGAAAACTGCTTAAAGTAGTTTATTGCCAAGTAGAAATCAAACAGCGGTTAAGAGAAAATAAACTAATGAGAATAGATCAGAAAATAAATTAGTTGTTTGGGCACCTGAGTGGCTCAATTGTTTGAGCGTCCGACTCTTGATTTCAACTGAGGTCATGATCACAAGGGCGTGGGATGGAGGCCCACATCAGGATCTGTGCTGAGCACGGAAGACTACCCAAGGCTCTGCTCCCTCCCCTGTTTGTGCTTTCTCTCTACATGTATATAAATAAATGAATTAGTTGGAGGTATATGAGGAGGATGCTGGTGACCAGCCCTAGTCCATTAATACCATACAAAAGTACACCAATTAGGTCAGGGTGATACAGACAGAACAGAAATACCAATGGAACAGAATGGGAGCCAAGAGATACTTCACTTATAAATGCTGAAGGCAGAAACATAACACACACACACACGCAAAATCAGTGGAGAAGAGAATTCCCTGAGATCACCAGGTATCTATTTTTTAAAAAATCATATTCTCATCCTCCTCAGAAATAAAGTATAACAGTCAAAAGATATACTTTTTTAAAAAATAAGAAAATATTTATCAAATTTCTAGAAGGCAGAAGCCTACTAACCTAGAAGCTAATGGAAGAAAGTGCAAAGGAAATTATCAAGAGATTCAACCTTAGAAAAATCTCAAACTTCTGTAGGTAAAATAAAGAAAGAGTAACATATATAATTGAAGCCAAAAAGTCCTTTCGGGGGAAAAAAAATCACAAGGGGCAAATGTCATTATTGTTCAAGGAATCCATGGGCGTCACTCAAAAAACACTAACACACAAACCAGGAAAGAACACCAGGCGATTCCCCAGAGAAGAAACACACATGGTAAAGTAGAATATGAAACAGACTTTAACTCACTGATGGTGGCAAAGCAAACAAAGTGTTTGTTTTAATGGGAATATCCATTGCACGGCTACAAGAATAAATGCATACAAGTACTTTAAAGCGTCCAGCCACATGCACATCAAAAGCCTTGCTACGCTTTAAGCCCTTCCTTTCATCCAGCAATTTCACTTGTCCTTAAATTAGCACCGGAGTCTGCTACTTCCTTACCTAATGTATTCTTGAATTTGTCTTTAAAAGTAAACATATGCAGGTCAAGTTGCTGCCCATGTTGTTAAGGGGCAGGACTGGCTACAAGATTTATGGGCCCCAAGGCAAAATGAAAATGTGTAGCCCTTATTAAAATGTGATTAGGAATTTCAAGCGGGCAGTGACAGAACCTTAAATAAGCATGGGACTCTTGAACACAGGGCTGTGTGTGGCTACACAAGCAGAAAATCCACGACGCTGGCCCTGCTAAGGGGTGTTCTGTACCCAGACTGCTGGGGGAAGCAAAGGAAATTTCTTATTGTGGTCCATCCAGGCACTGCCCTTCTGATCCTGCTTAGTGGATGAGAGCCTTGGGGGTGAGTCAGGGGGCAGAGCTGGATGTTAAGAGGAAAGGTCCTGGGGCGCCTGGGTGGCTTAGTCGGTTAAGCGTCCGACTTTCGCTTAGGTCATGGTCTCGCGGTTCGTGGGTTCAAGCCCCGCGTTGGGCTCTGTGCTGACTGCCAGCTCAGAGCCTGGAGCCTATTTCGGAATCTGTATCTCCCTCTCTCTCTGACCCTCCCCTGCTCACTCTGTCTCTCTCTCTCCTAGAAATAAATAAAAATATTAAAAAAAAAAAAAAAAGGGGGAAAGGTCCTCTTCTCTAGGGCAGAAAGTAGGTCCTGGAGATGACACACCTGGGTAGACACTGGTGCCAAAGCCTGGGCATTCATAAGGCAGCCCCCAGTGGTGTCTTCTCTTCATGGAACTTAGTCGGCATCCAGAACAGGAGCCCGGTCTCTCCTCCTTCCCCCCTGGGCTGCAACAGAAGTCTGACACAGAGCATGACCATCGTGGCTCCCACCCAGCCCAGCCGTCCTGTGCCATTGGGTACCAGGCCAGGAGACCCCAGAGTGCCACTTCCCGCAGAGACGGCTCCCTGGCATCTCGCAAATCAAGGAGGGCCATGGGAGAGGTACAGGAGATCACGGATAACTAGCAAGTCTGCCTGTATGTCAGTAAATAAATTCAGCATACGGAAGGTGCTTTAGGAATCGCAGTATATAAAAATTTTGTGAGTATTTGAAAGTTGACATTCATCTTTAGTTTCACGTGGGAAAAACATATTTTAAAAGGCCGAAGTGAAGAATTAGTATCTACTTATTATAAATTATATTTATATACCTATAAGTTATTGTAAATTAATAATTTCTGTCTAGAAACAGAACAAACTCTCTACACACGCAGAGATCTCCATATTATACGAAAGTAAATTGTACCCTAATACATCACCTAAAAGCACCAGAATTTACTTTAAAATGCTTTTTTTCTTAGTTATTTCAAAAGCTAACCTTAGCCCAGTTTTGGCACGACCCGGCATTTTGACGTAGCGCGTTACATGCTGTTGAGACCGAGCTCTTACTCTTGCAGAACGAGAGCACTTCATCCTAATCCCAAATGTGTGTTTGAATAAACCGCATAAAATCTCTGAGCCTCCATTTTTTCTTGTGTCAGGTGAGAAGATTAGGGCTGAGGTATCCCCCAACCTCTCACAGCAGCCAACCCCTACCGAGCACATTCCACAATCTTATTATTCCACCCCGTGAGAGAAGACCTATGTTACTACCCCTTCTGTCCATACAAGGAAACTAAGGCCCGAACACTGGGACCAGCACACTTAGATTTGAATTCTTTGTCACTTATCACCTCGTTGACTTTGGAAAAGATACTGAGCTGTTCCAGCATCGTTGTTTATAGAATGGGGTCCCAGAGTGGTGGGTTTCCTATGAATTAACACATAGAAAGCACCTAATTTGAAGCTTGGCACATAGTAAGCAGTCAGTAAGCGTTATCTATTAATACTGCTCCAAAAGTGTGGATTAATACAGTTGTACGATACTTCAAAATTAAGATCCTAGATCAGCACTTTAAACAATCTATTCCAGACTGATAAGAGATTAGGGAATTCAGACTAGGACTCTCTTTCCCACTGGTTCTTCTGTTGCTATACTGGTCAATCTGGTCTGCCTGTAATGTCCCAAAGTCACCACATGCAGAGCCCCCTCTCCACTAGCTTAGAGTGACATCTCTTTCTCTCCTAAATATGACCCTAATCCACTGTCAACTCTTCTACAAACAGCCTTCTCCGGGTTTCAGGGACCCCACCCCACTTGGAATTTTGGTGCCATTTACAGTCATTTGGCTCTTAAAATTGTAATAATCACAAATGACATTTATAACTGTTGCAGGAATACACTGACTTGTTTTTATGTATACGCCCTGCACTGGCATTCCTAACTTTTTACACCCCCCAGGATCACAGCCTCTCATATGCTGCAGCTAGCCTCGGGCGGGCCCCTCCAATGAAGTTCACTGCTGCCGGCAGGGCTCAACGGAAGGGACAGGAGATGAGAGATCCTCAGAGTACTTCCTTTCGTGTGCGGGTATATTTTGTAAACGTAACGAATGACGAGGTTCTTTCACAGTGTGCAAGGATCCACCTAGGAGAATAACAAAGCAACCGAAGATAGCAACGGGATGGACACAGAGAGTTCAGGGAGAGACACAGCATTTCCATCACAATGCAGAACTTTGGTAACGTGCAAACAAGACAGGCTCTGGCAGTTTCTTCGGCAGCCCCTGGAACACAGTGTGTCACAAGTACAGCTTATGATGGAAAGGCCAGTCTAAATTTCTAGAAACTTGAATTCTGGAACATGTCCCAGGCCACCTGTGAGTCTCTACTGTGGACCCGCCCCTTCTCTAGAATCAGTTTTCCTGGCTTCCTGATCCAAGGCAAAGCCCAAAGGCGCTCTGCACCTTTCATCTCCACTCCAGTGTGAGCTGGGAATAGCAATTCATGCTCCTGCTTTTAGGCATCTGGAACTTAGCCTGTCTGGAGGCCCATCCTCCAAAATCTACCTCCTTCACCAAGTAAGGAACAGACACACTGCTTCAAAGAGCCATTATGTTTACTGGCTCAGACCTCCCAAGATCAGAAGAGATACACTTCTAACCTTCCCAACTGTTTGCTTTTCAGATGCCTTGCCAAATGCTTGACCTCTTCGACCCACATGTCCCTTCTTCATATAGAGTGAGAAGCCTGGACAACCGGGGCATTAAATCCCCGCTGCCAGCCACCTCAGCCTCACGACATTTCACTTTCATCACATGGTACAGAGGTGGACACAAATGCCTTAAAACCCACCTAATTAGTACCACTAAGATGAACTCCATCAGCAAATAAATATGAAGTGTCTAATGCATATAAAACATACTATGAGCTCTGGGCAAAAGAATGTAGCATAAGAAAAGAACTGAATAGACTGGACTTTTAATATTATGTTGAATTATAAGAAACAGCCATTTTTGTAGGTAAAAAATGTCAAGATCAACCATTTCACATGTTCACTCATTTGGGACTGCCCTCGAAGGTTAAGGTGAATATAAAGTAAAAAAATGTCATTGGATGGTGTCCACGATGGAATAGTCACTTCTACTGAATATTTCTCACTGTGAAGTACCAATGAACACAGAGAAGTATCATTCAGCATAAAATGAGACAACCCACAAACTTCCAGTAAAAAGGATGGAAATTGTCATACTAATTAAACAAATAAACAACAACAAAACCTACACATTTTTATGTCCATCTCTTATGCTATTTAACTTCTTACAAAACTCTTGGGAAAATCTGCGAATTAATTCCTAATCAAAATCTTCACACCAGAAAACTTAATGAGAATTCCTTACTGAGCCAAGAAAGACTAAGATCTGCTTACTTCCAACGAAGAGGCAAGTGACAGAAAATCTGGAGGAGGTGAGAAAAGAGAAGGCCACGCGAGGGAACAGGATGGTAAACAAATGGTGGGCAGCTGTATTCCAGCGCAGCGAACTGGCCTTCAGTCCATTGATTTTCATTTTCAAGGCTCTAAAATTTCAAATGTTGGCAAAGTCTATTGTTCTTGAAGAATAGTTTCACTGCCCATCCGGAAGTACCTCCTAGCATCCAACCAAATCACAGTCATGCAGCAGTATTATTTGGATGGCACTTCCCTTGGGTTTGACTATGCATATTTTACCCTCGAATCTGTCATTCATCAGCGCTTTTTAAAAATTTTTTCATTTTAAAATATGAACAAAAGTTTAGCTCTAGGCTAACATGTGAGGGAAGCATAGGATCAGTTGTAAACTTCTCCAAATAATGAAAATAATCCGTCGCTAATACATTTCTTTTCCCTGTATGTGGCCTGGGCAGAGCTAAATGTTAGGAGTGGAATTTCAGTTTTTAATCTATATAGAAAACAAAACACAAACACTAACTGTTTGAAATAGATGTGTAGACAAACATCATCCTCACTGTGAGGATGGGGGTCTCCAAATCAGTTATGGTGCTCCTCCCTTTATTTGCAGGGAATGTGTTCCAAGCATTCAGTGGAAGCCTGAAACTACAGATAGTACCAATCCCTATAAACATACTCGGGGCATTTTCTATATATACTTACCTATGATGAAGTTTAATTTACTAGTAGGCACAGTAAGAGATTAACAACAATAACTAATAAAGTAGAACAATTAAAACAATAAACTGTAATAAAAATTATGTAAATGTGCTCCTTCTCCCTCCCTCCCTCTCTCTCACTCTCTTTCTCTCTCTCCTCTCTCTCCAAATATCTTGCTGTGCTGTATTACCCTTCTTGTGAGGACATGGGATGATGAGATGCCTGTGGGATGAGATGAAATGAGCTGAATGACGTAGGTACTGTGATGTAAAGTTAGGCTACTGTTGACCTTCAGACGATCTGTCAGAAGGAAGATATCTTCTTCCAGACCACCAGTGACTGTGGGCAACTGAAACGCAGATAAGTGGAGAACTGAGGTACTGTAAAACAAACTAGTGGCCTAGGACACAGCATTACCACCAAGCTTTCCGGAGCACCCACATTTTAAATGGAGAGACTGAACTTAAATGGCTCAATAGTGTGGATTTCAGGCACTCTAAACAGAGGAGGAAAGACTGAGATGGCATCAGGCAGTAAACTAGGGACTTTACATAATAATCCAATTTGATCTTCATGAGAACCTTATGAACTGAGCCTTATTATCTCCATGTTCAAGGTGAAAGAATTAGACCTTACGCACAGAAGTTGAGCTTGCCCAGGATCATAGTGCAAGGCCATCCCAGAGCAGAACCAGTCCATCTGACTCCAAAATTCATCTCCATTATACTGTGCCAGCATAAATTAAGTGGGTCACCATCAAATTTGGAGGTGGAGAATATCAAATTGGACTAGATGACAAACAGCAAGAAAACCTAGATTCCAGGCTGAGTTCTAGAATTTTCTAGCTAAAGGACTTAAATTTTCTGAGCCCCAAATCTCCTCAGAGCACAGAGACAGTGGGTGTTCAATGCGCACTGTTGAGTCCGAAGATTTCTATGAGGTCCTGAGGTGCCATCTATGCAGTGGCCTTCAGGGGACTCTTTGACCACAGCAGGCAGATGGCTAAACATGGCACCACAAATGTCAAGACTCACATCACAAGATCTGCGGCAGAGAAGATGGATGTCATTAAGCTCCTGAGCCTGCCAAGTGAGAGAGAAAACTGGAAGCTGACACTTCCCAAGTCAAGCTTGGTCTGTTCCTAAGACTTCCACTGCTCTGAGCCTTCCTCTTTGTTCTACCCCTTAACAGGGAAATTACACTTGAACCTTGAACAATGCATTAGTTAGGAATGCCAGCTCCGTGGAGTCAAAAATCGATGTATAACTTTCAACTCCCCCAAACCATAATTACTCATAGCCTACTGTTAACCGGAAGTCATACTGATAAACAGTCGATGAACAGGGGCGCCTGGGTGGCTCAGTAGGTTAAGCGCGTGACTTCAGCTCAGGTCATGATCTCGTGGTCCATGGCTTTGAGCCCTGCATCAGGGTCTGTGCTGACAGCTCAGAGACTGGAGCCTGCTTTGAATTCTTTGTCTCCCTCTCTCTCTGCCTCTCTCCCACTCATGTTCTGTCTCTCTCCATCTCTCAAAAATGAATAAATGTTAAAAAAAATTTTTTAATCGTTGATGAACACATATTGTGTACATTATATGTATTACATGCCGTATGATTACAACAAGGTAAGCCAGAGAAAAGAAAATATTAAGAAACTCATAAGGAAGAGAAAATACATTTACAGTCCTGTTCTGTAAAACATCTGCATAGGGGTAGACCCATTCATTTCAAATCTGTTTTGTTCAAGGATCAACTGTATTTCCAATTTATAAAGTGGCCACATGACCTGTAAAATTCTCCAGTCTTAACTTGGAATTATCACAACTTGCTACTATCTAGGGGTAAAATGGTGTTGCAATCATTCATGCTACAGAGATGCTGAACCCCAGAAAAACCAGACTCAAGTCTCTGAACCAGTAAGGGGATCAACAGGACAAGCTGTGGTCAATGTGGGAAAGACTCATTCACACAATTAAAAACATGCCTTCTTTACACAGAATTCTTCCTGCTGTAAATGGAGAAAGGAAAGAGGCAGGAAGTAAAATAATAATACTACTGGAAGGCTAATAGGAAAGATTTCCCCAAACACAGCTACCTGACTCATTAATTTATATGACGGATATTGATTTGGTCTCTGCTTTGGTGACCAGGCATTAGGAGCTAGGAGCCTAACAGCAATACCACCTCTGCTCTCAAGATATTATCAGACTAACCTGAGAAGCACAGTCATCTTGGCAAATGGCAGAATAAAGGCAAGGTGCTCCAGAGTTCCCTGTAGATCCACCAGCTCAAACTTGGCTAGAAGGAATAAGGTGATCTGGATATTTAGACAATGGCTGAGTGCACACCCCAGGCAGAGAGAAAGGTCCAGAAGCAAAAGAGAGCAGTGAGCATTCTGGACCCACAGATAATGTAGTGGGGCTGGGAGAGATGGAAGAAAGAAGGAAAGGGGAAGAGAGATGGTTGGGAAACTTCAAGTCTTGCATATCCTGGTAGAGGGTGTGGACTATATGCAGATAGCTGCCAGGCACCTTGGAGAGGGGTTGGAAGAAGACCACAGCATGCCAGGGTATAGAAAGGTAGGTTGAGTTACTGCATAGGAAACAGACCGGAAAGGGCAAAACTGGAAGCAGTAAGACTGGTTAGAAAGATGTTTCTAGAAGTAGAAGTGGTGGGTGGACAGAAGTGAATGGGTTTGAGAGACACGGGTCCAGCAGAAACACCAGGAATTTGTGACTGGACGTCGGAGTGAGGCAGGCAGAAGAGTCAAGAGATGACACCCAAGATACTACATGCCCAGAGGAGTAAACGTTGTCTAGTGTGTTGTGTATGAGCAACTGGAGATGAGATGGGGTTGTAACCATTCAGGTTTGCCAAGATGCTGAGCCTGAGAAAACCAGACTCGGGTCTTTGAAACCCTAGGGCAGTGTACAGGGCGAGCTGTGGTCAATGTGGCCATAGACTCATCCACACAGTCTGAATCATGCCTGCACCCAGAGACAACCAGAAAACAATTCCAGTCTCCATCTCCCATGTCCAGCCTCCTCTTCACACTCCCTCTGTGTCTGTGAAATTCTCAAACACTCTGATTTTTCCTCTTAACCCTACAGATCAGGCCCGAGTAGGACCCAAAGTCTGCCTTCCATTCCACTTGCTGCTTCCAAGCCTATCTTTAACCACTGTGGACCCTCAAGGTCAAAGATATCTTAAGATACACTGTAAAAATAAAAGGGAAAAAAAAGGTCATTCTTTTAAGGAAAAAAGAAAAAAAAAACATGACATGGACTGGGGATGGTGAATGAAGTAATAATCTTGTTTGCTTTTTTAAACACAGAGGATCACATTTTAGCCATTTCTTCAGAGCAACTTCATTAGCTGAGAGGAGACAGAGACGCCACTGAAACACGTGGATGCTGTGTCCACGGCCGGCCACTGCCTGAATCTCATCTGTGGGTCATCACCTCCCATGACGGCTTTGAGGATGCGTTGGCTGAGCCCAAGGCTGGCTTGGGAAACCCAAAGAGAATGTTCAGAAAACAAAAAATGCTAATCGGGTCACATGTTAGCCTGACACTACTATGACCAGAAGGCTTCTTAAAGGACAGCTTCATTACTTCTGATTTAAAGAATAGGAAGATAAACAATGCAGTTCGTCAGGGCTCTGTAAGCACAGGAAGTAATCAACATGATGGTCCCCTCACTGCACATGCTGTGTCCACCCTGGGATGCAGGTGCCAATGGGCAGTTTACTATTACCCAAGGTTACCAGGTACTGGTGTCAAGAACATGGGGTTTCTTGGGGTGCCTAGGTGGCTCAGTCGGTTGAGCGTCTGAATTCGGCACAGGTCATAATCTCATAGTTTGTGAGGTTGAGCCCCATGTCGGGCTCTGTAGTGACAGTGCAGAGCCTGAAGCCTTCTTTGAGTTCTGTGTCTCCCTCCCTCTCCGTCTCTCCCCTGCTTACACTCTGTCTCTCTGTCTCTCTCCCTCTCTTTCTAAAATTAATAAACATTAAAAATTTTTTAAAAAGACCATGGGGTTTCTTGCTATCCCTTCTCTAGTATATCCATCCTTCTTTCTCACTGAATATATTTTGTAAGTAATTGCATTAGTTACAACAAGAAACCTTCTGAAATTTCTATTAGGAAAGAGGTTTTCATGATCAGCACTATTTCACTGATTTCTAATCAATCAAAGAATCAAAATGCAACAGATTAGCAATATCAAAAGAGCGAGGAAAATGACTTGAGTTTTTTTTAACATTTATTCATTTTCGAGAGGTAGAGGAAGACAGAGAATGAGTAGGGGAGGGGCAGAGAGAGTGGGAGACACAGAATCCCAAGCAGGCTCCAGGTTCTAAGCTATCAACACCCAGCCTGTTGTCGGGCTTGAACACACGGACCACGAGATCACGACCAGAGCTAAAGTCAGATGCTTAACCAACTGAGTCACCCAGGTGCCCCGACTTAACTGAGTTTTTTGAAAAAAGAGTTTGGACTAAAATCTTTAAAGATGGAACAAAGCAAAGTTCTGATGGCATTGGCCTTCAAAAACTTATAAAATTTAGGAATTTCTCCATGATGTGCATGAAAACGGAACATGGATAAGATGCAGAGAGACATTTTACAGCTGGTAAGAAAGTCATACACACACACACACACATTACTTTTGTGTTGTGCCACAGTTGTTCTGTGTGATGACCAAAGCCATGAATTTACACACAAATACGTTCAAATGTGTGTAGTCAGATCAGCCTCAGATATTTTTAAAGTGATAACTCATTTGGGAAATAATAGCATTCACTTTAAAAACGTCACCATTTCATTCTGACGGTAAATAAATCACACAACAGTTTCCCCGCAACCTACCCACCCTGAGTAATAAATCTCCGAATTCAATGTTGCACCAGACATATGCTGTAAAGTAGAAGTCTAGTTTTAACTCCGTGACCTCAGTCTTGCCTCTACTGGACAGTAAATCTGATGCAAAATGAGCAAATATGGGTGGCTGAGTTTCAACCTGGCATAACAGTGAGGCTTTGTCGAGGATCCCAGAATTTAGAGAGTTTTTAGAAACAACAACAAAAAAAAGCCTGAAAAACAAAAACATATGCTAAACAGCTGGGGTGAAAGACTGGAACGCTCGGAAGAGCTTGTACCTTAGTTAGGAAAAGATTCTATTTACTGACCTTTCCTTTCAGCTGACCCATTCTATGATTTTCTTTTTTAATCTCTAAAACTATTATTTCTAGATGGCATACAGTAGACTGATAATGATTCATTCATTCATTCCATTAATATTCAACAAATAGTGTTATCATCTCTTAATAGATCTGGGACCCCCCCAAAAATATTTAACTTTACTGTACCTGAGTTTCTTCATCGTAAAATGAGGACATCCTTCTACCTAACTTTACAGGACACTTTTAACAACAGTCACGCATCCTCTGTGACCAGACACCATGGCAAAGCTAAGATTTACAACAGAGAGTAAAGCAAACCAGATTCCCACCTTCGGGAAGGCAGAGGACATAATTATGAAACAAAAATAAATAAACACAGAACTTCAAAATAGACAAAGACCTGGATATATAGAGTACTGCTGAATAAAGGGGTGGGGGGCTACTTAGCTAGAAGGATCATGAAGGCTCTGCTGGTTGGGAACTCTGAGCTGAAATTCAAAGGATGGAAAAAGTCAGGCACGCAAAGAAAAGAGACACGTAGATTCCAAGCTAAGGATGTTGCCTATTCAAAGACTCCGACCTTGGAATTAGCCAGGTGTATTCCATGAACTGGGGAAATACAAGGAAGGAGCAGATCAAACTGTGCAGTACTCAGAGGTGATAACAAAGAATTTAGCTTCAGTGAATCTATCTTTAAGGAACTGGAAGTCACTGGATGGTTTTCCATTGGGAGAATGACAAGAGTTTTGTTCTGAAACATGACTCTAGCTGCCAGGTAGTGAACAGACCAGAGAGGTTCAGAATGAAAACAGCACAGAAGCTAATGAACTTGGTTTAGCAGGGAATGATGTTTGCTTGGCCTTGGCAAGGACAGGGAAGGTGGAGAGAAACTGACAGAATTTAAGACACCTCCCGAAATCTCACAGAATGTCTACCTTGGCAGTTTCTTCTCAGATGCAAATAATGACCAGAGAAATGGCTAAGAACAAAATGTAAATAGTGCCTATTTTACTGAAGTTCTTCAGATCCCTCTCCTCATGAACAGCAGGGGCCACTAAAGTGAACAAAGTGTTTTTAACAGGCTAGTTTACAGCCATGATCTGGTTGGACAGTTCAGGCTGACTTCGTGATATGGCTTAGAATGACAGCTGTTAAGACCCCACTCAGTAGAAAGTAAAATCAAGAGGCATAATGGTGCTAGATTCCTGTGGTAGACAATCCTTCATTGTTTTCCCTTTGGATTAAACCATAAATTGTTTTCTGGAACACAAACTAGAGGTTTAGTGCTGACCAGGGCTACTAAGGGAAGGTTTCCCCACCATAGCTTCCTGATAAAGTGTCCAAAAACAATCACCTTATCCTCAGGTTTCCATCCAGAGGTTAAACTAGAGAATACCTTATGAGATTACATGCTTCTATTCCAACCTATCATTTTGTGCTTGAGGAAGGAACAGACAGGAGGGAGAGAGAGAGGGAGAATAAGAGAGAGAAAGAGAGAATAAATATAAAAGTGGGGGGTGGCTAAGGCATGATTTGTCATCACCCAGAAGTGTTAACGCTGGCTCCCAAAACTCAAGCTCTTATTCCTTCATCAATCTTAATACCCCCCAGATTTTGTGTAGAGCAAACATGGAACGAAAAGAAAGTTCTTAGCCAAACATTAGAGTCTAGCTTGGAAAAATGAGCTTTGCAATGACAGCACATATTTTTTAGGACTTATTGGGATCTAGCTGAGGAGACTGGCTCCAGGGCTTGTAGTCACACATGTTTTCTTGATTCCTAACTTAATCATTTTTACATCATCTGTTTTCAAATAAGCCAAAGGCAAGTAAGCTTCCTCCAGGAATAGCCTCTCATTGGCATTTCACAATTAAAAAGATCACATTTGTGAGACTAGCCTTGAACAAGAATTTGATTTCGATTTAATAAGATACACACTCATGTGTAATGCATGCCAATGAGTCTGACAAGAAATATTTGGTAGGATACAACTCCAGCATACACCGAAATCAGTTTTAACAACTCATCGGGGTTTATTAGGCACAGCTATGCAACTTGCTGGCATGACAGTAATATCTGAGGCCTCTGTGTGAGAAAAAGGAGTATAGGTTTTCCCTTTTCCTCTCAACATATTTTAGGCACAGAATCCTTACTCTTCTCCACTAATGATGCCCCAAAGACAGAACAAGGTTAATAACTTAAGGTACATGATTCCATTTATAATAAAGTAAGTTTGCTAACAATGATGATATTTTTTGAAATTTAATTTTTAATTTTGAATGCTTTTATTCTCTTTGCTTTGAAAAATTGCAGGAAATAAGAGTAGCATGGGCCACTCTTTTCAGCATTTTTCTTTCTTTTCTTTCTTTTTTTTTTTTTAGAGAGAGAGTGAGCATGTGCACATACAAGCACTCAGGAGAGGGAGAGAGAGACAGAGACAGAGACAGAGACAGAGACAGAGACAATATCCCAAGTAGGTTCCATGCCTAGCTCGGAGGCCATTGTGGGGCTTGATCTCATGACCATGAGATCATGACCTGAGCCAAAATCAAGAGTCAGATGCTCAACTGAGGGAGCCACCAAGGCGCCCCACTTTTCAGCATTTCTAAATCTTATCATTAATATCACTCATTTTATTGCTCTCATCTCCCTCCTTCTACAAGCAAAGACTGTGAGTAACCATAAGGTACAGACAGGTTCATAGTCTGTTCTCAGGACACCTTTCAGTCTCCTCTTGTATCCAATGCAAATTACAAATGTGTCCCTTCCTTCCGGCATATGGCTGAGGCTCTCAAATTTCACATAGGCCACCTCTTCTCTCATCCTCACTACTGAACACAGATACACATTTTAAATTAAAGGGAGAGGGAAGGAATTGTAATCTGATCAATTAATTTTAAATCATGGGATGTTTTAAAGAAATGCACCTGATGGTGTTAATGTGCTACAGTTGAGTAGCTGAGATTCCAATGGGTATTCATGACTCCACAAAACCAACTGGTATAATAGCATGTGAGTGCAGGCAAATGAGACTGTCTCTTCTATTATTATTTTTTATTAAACTGGGCAGGGGGCGCACAGGGAGGGAGAGAGAGAAAGAATCCCAAGCAGGCCCATGCTCAACGCAGAGCCCGACATGGGGCTCAATTAAATAACCCTGCAATCATGACCCAAGCTAATATCAAGAGTCAAAAGCTCAACTGACTGAACAGCCAGGCCCTCTGCCTCTTCTTTTAAAATAAATACTTTTCTCAGAGGCATTAATCATGCTCCCAGGGGTGCTTCTCCCTCTGGATTTTCCAATCTAATGGTTTCGGAATATCACAGTTTTATTTCAGGAGAATGGGAGAACGCTGGTAGGAGGAAGATGCCCATTCTCCCTCCCTGCCCTTTCCCACCAGGAAAACAAAGAGGCTGGGAAGTTCACCACCTCTGGATAAGGTTCAGCATCAGCCACTAGTACAACTGTCACGGGATTCATGAACGAGGACCAAGAGCCTCAAGGATGGGGTAAGTACCAGGCAGACGAGATGAGAGTCTGCTGGTGATCCCCATGCATAGCCCATCCTGGAGCCTCATGGACCCCGTGAAACCTCATTATTAATCTGGTTCAAAAGGCAGAAAAAGAGCAGGAATTATCTGCATCTGACTCAGGCTTGAAAATCAAAGGAGATTCAGGACCCAGGCAAACCTGACCACCAATCTCTTCTTCAGGGATATCCCAGAGGTAAACAGGGGTAAGCCAGCCCCTCTCATTAGGTCTTATATAAATACGCAGGTAATAATATCTAAACCCCAAAGAAGAACGGTGAAAAGGATGTCCGTCCATCCATTCATTGACTCGTTTGGCAACCAAGAAATCTCGCTATTAAACGCAACCACGTGGCTGGTGATGGGGATACAATAATAAACAATGTCAGGAAGAGTCCCTGGTGAGAAGTTTCCGGCCTGCTGAAGGAAGGTGGTACTAATCAAAGTATCACACTTTTAAATGTACAGTTTATCACTAAAGGCTCTAAAGGACATGAATGTGGTTCTCTGAAAGTGTAATTAAAAAAAAGAAACAAACCCAACCTGAGATCAAATACCAAAGAAAGCTTCCTTTGAGAATGAAGAGGTAAACTTTTTTTAAATGTTTTTATTTATTTATTTATTTCTGAGAGAGAGAGAGTGTGTGAGCAGGGGAGGGTCAGAGAGAGGGAGGGAGACACAGAATCTGAAGTAGGCTCCAGGCTCTGAGCTAGCTGTCAGCACAGAGCCCAATGCGGGGCTCGAACCCATGAACCGCAAGATCATGACCTGAGCCGAAGTGGACGCTTAACCGACTGAGCCACCCAGACGCCTCAAGAATGAAGAGGTAAACTTAAAGCTAACCAGGAATCTGGGTAGAAGAAGAGTGTCAGGCAGAGGAGACAGTCTGTGCAAGGGCCCCAGGCAAGAAGGAAAGAGAGTTCAAGAGCTAAATGGGGCTCACGTGGTGGGGTGCTTGGAAGGCAGCGACGAGGTGCCACAGAAGGATGACCACGTGAGACTCACAAGGCACTTTCAGAACAGAGATCTGTGTCCCAAAAGCAATGAGAAATCCTCACGAGTTCAAAAGTAAAACTCAGGTTGCCTGGAAATGTAATCTATCATAAGAGTGGCATTTTCAAATCAATAGAAACAAGGACAGATGCTCAGTGAGTATTTTGGGACAACTGGTCAGCAATTTAGAGAAAAAAAAAACAAACAAAAAATACATATATATATATATATATATANTAAAAATACACACACTGAAAAAATACATTCACTGAAAAAGTGAATGGGTACTAAAACATAAGCACAAAAGCCTTCCACTCTGGATTAGAGAAATCTGTGTAATCTGTGTAATTAGAGCACACTAAAATCACACCAGAAATGATACATAAATGTGACCTAATAATACAGTAATTTATGTGTAGCAAAAAAAGGGGGGGTGGAGAAAAAGAAATAAAATCACCCAAAAACTACCGTATGGCAAGTCGATGCCTAAAAACTATGCGGAAAATATTAATAACACATAGGATGAACATAGAACAGTTGTGACATAATACAAGAGAATAAAACACCAACATCAAAAAAAGTACCAGAAAGCTTTAGGCTATTATTTATCAAAGGAACAGAGAAGTGGTCAGTGAGCATGTGAAGGGTTCTATGTAAAAATAAAAATGAAAACCAAAATACAGGGATATTTTCCATGTGCACGTGAGTGACATTATAAAAAAGATTTGAAAAGATTCACCAACCCACACATTTAAAATGTGTGAAAATTTTAAATGACCATAGTCTTTTTGACCAAACAAGACTGCTCAGAATTTAACCAAAGAAATGGCACAAGTTTGAAAGGTTCATTCCTCAGCCTGTTCATTCACCAAATCACTTATATATTTTTTAATTTGTTTAAAGTTTATTTATATTTGAGAGTGAGAGAGAGAGCAAGTGGGGGAGGGGCAAGGAGAGAGGGAGACACAGAATCCGAAGCTGGCTCCGGGCTCTGAGCCATCATCACAGAGCCTGTTGTGGGGCTTGAACTCACAAACCATGAGATCATGACCTGAGCCGAAGCCAAATGCTCAACCTCCTGAGCCACCCAAGCGCCCCCAGCTAATCATTTATATGAAAGGAAAAATGAGAACAATATGGAACTGATTAAATGAGCTGCCACTTATATTCAAAGGCAGATTATACATACGTTAAAGTGTGATGCATTTATTGATGTGGAAGGAAATCTATGACACCGTTGAGCAAACTGAGGTTACAGAACAGCACATGTGGCGCAATTTCATTTGTACGCCAAGATGTCCCTGTAGCTATCCTTGTAAGAACATATAGGAGATTTCCCTTTCTTCATCTCCTACATAGAAGAACACAGAAGATCAAATTTGTTCATCATTTCCTGTATGCTTTCAGTATATCCTAATACTATTAAATTAGATTTCTCTAACCCAGAGTAGAAAAAATTATGCTTATGTTCTTCTAGTAGCTCTTCATTATTCATATTTATACATTCCAACCTTCCATCTGTCTGGAATATATTTTAGGGTAAGGAGTGAGGTGAGAGCAAGCCCATGTTCGGAGGGAATATGACTGGACTGAGGGATTTTGGTTTCTTTGAGGGAGCTGGGTATCGGACAGGAAGNATAAATGCACTACATTCACAAATGCTCACACAACCACATGATGGGAAGGAAGGAAGGAGGAAGACAGACAAACAGACAAAAAAGACTCTATAAGACCAAACTCTGAGTCTTCCAGCTACAAAGAGATAGCTTCTTGAGTGGGCCTGAGTATTCTTTTTTTTTTTTATGTCTTTATTTTATTTTGAGCCAGAGAGACAGAGAGTGAGCAGGGGAGGGTCAGAGAGAGAGGGAGACACAGAATCTGAAGCAGGCTCCAGGCTCTGAGCTGTCAGCACAGAGCCCGACGTGGGGCTCGAACCCACAGACTGTGAGATCATGACCTGAGCCAAAGCCAGACGCTTAACCGACTGAGCCACCCAGGCACCCCTGGACCTGAGTATTCTAACTCTGGGAGAAGTTTCCACGCAAGAAGACAAAGTTGCATAAAGCTGACAAAAGTTGGGGCACCTGTATGACTCGGTTCGTCAGGCATAGTTGATTAGGCTCAGTTGGTTAAATGTCTGACTGGATTTCCACTCAGGTCATGATCTCATAGGTTTGTGGGTTCAAGCCCCACCTCGGGCTCCATGCTGACAGCACAGAAACTGCTTGGGTTCCTCTCTCCCTCTCTCTCCGCCCCTCCCCACTTGGGCACCCACTCTCTCTTTCTCTCCCAAAACAAAAAGTTGTTACATTTTTATCCCCATTCCTATGGTTCCTTCCAAGCCCCAGGTGCTGTTTTCTCTGAACGCAGCAGTACCCTGGACACAGCAAGGAGAGGCGGTGGTGGGCCCACCAACGTCAACTTGGGTCCGTGGTGTGAGTGGCACTCAGGTTGGGGGGACGCAGCCTAGGGTGGAGGGGGTGAGAAAANAGTCTGCACGCCCCGGAGACCTGCTATGCCTCCGTCGATCAGGTCCCTTGTGCAGCCTCTAGCTCGCGGTAAAAGGTTAATTTGAAATAAGTTAATTTAGAAGAATTACATAACAAACAGCGAGTGACTAGTCTGCAGGAGAACTGCTGAGGCTGCCTGTTAAACTTGATACTTGATGTGGCTGATACTGTACTCCGTATGCATCGGTTACGGTGATCAACGAATTGAACCAGACTCTTAAGATTTTTGAAGACTTTTCAAATACACACTCCACAAAAGTGAGCCCTTGGTTGTAGTAAGGAAGCAAGCAGACTCTGCCCACCACCGCCTAGTGGCATCTGTCCCCGGATGCCAGAACTGTTCAGTCATCATCAGTGGTTGGCATAACTCATAATCTCGGATCTGGAAAGATCCCTTTACTGAGTCACCTTGCCAACTGAGAGCAGGACCACTGCAGGATTCCAACCTCCTGTCTGCCCTTAATCATTCCAGACATGCATTACAACTCACTGCTGCATCCCTAAGTTTCCTAAGACCTTCTCCGGGCCCATGACTGCGCACCTGGACAACTCAGCTAAACCATGAGCAGCCAGGAGACTCTTTACGGCCTCAAGACATACGCAGGAGGTGCAGTTCCTGAAATTTTCAGGATCATCACCCCCCCTTTCCTGTTCTAGCACCTCCAACCCTCCCTGACCCAGAGGTTTATTTTCACATTGCCTTCAGTATATCCCCACAGGCAGGCATGGCCTTTACTGTTACAAAAGAAAGCAGTTAAATATTTCAAGACTGTAAAAGAAGGGCTTCTCAGTTTGCTTATCCAGGGACAGAAACAAAAGCTCTTTCTTGTAAGTAAATGAGAAGCAAAGTGTGGTAGATAGTATTTTTCCAAAGATGACCACACATACCATACATTATTCTCCTATCCCACATGCCCTTGAGAATGGCCATGCCCTTATCAGGAGATGGTGTCTGATTCCCCTCCTCTTGAATCCAGGTAGGAAGTGACACCACATGCCTTCTCAGACTAAGTAAAAAAAGGTAATGCTGCTCCTACCTTGTTGGCTTTAAGAGTGGAATAAACCATTCTTGAAAACTTTTTTGGCCATATAAAGAGACTGACTTCCGTGAGACCGCCATTTTGTGAGGAAGCCCAAACTAGCCCATATGGACAGATCACAGTAGAGGCCTTGAGACCCTGTAGAGATAGAGAGACAGAAAGAAAGGCGAGCCCCAGGCAGAACTGCTCAGCCTCAGTGCTCCAGCCCCAGACATTGCTTGGTCCCATAACCACTCCACCTGGGTCATTCCAAATTCCTGACCATAAAAACTAAGAGACTGAATAACATGATAGCTGGGTTTTTTTTTTTAATGTTTTACTTATTTCTAGGAGAGAGAGAGAGACAGCATGAGCAGGGGAGGGTCAGAGAGAGAGGGAGTCATAGACTGAAATAGGCTCCAGGCTCTGAGCTGGCAGTCAGCACAGAGCCCGACGCAGGGCTCGAACCCACGAACCGCGAGATCATGACCTAAGCGAGAGTCGGACTCTTAACCGACTAAGCCACCCAGGTGCCCCATGATAGCTGTTGTTTTAAGCAACTAAATTCTAAGGTGATTTATTACACAGCACCAATGAGCAGAACACACTGCGACATAACAATAAAGACGAGAATTGCTTTATTCTGAAATATTATCTCTTGAACTTTTGTAAAGCAATTTTGTTGAGCTTAGGAAAGCATCTGTGTTTTATAACTTTCGTTATTTCCCTTCAGACACGGTATTTTTCTGGATAAGGAGTTATAGGTTATATTCTAAAGCCACATACTAATGGACAAATTATGGCCTGTGGGAAAAGCAGCATCCTGGGGCCCTACATCCCTCTAAGATGCCAATTATTCACAGATTTCCAACATTAATATATTCAAATTCCCCTGAACAGAACTACTCCCCACACCGCTTACAGCCAGATACCGCCTGGGGAAGCAAATCTTACCTTCACTGTGGTTACACATAAGTAATGAGGTATAAAACCTCTTCCTATCTGTTTTCATGAAGGGTTAGGAATATCACTGCTTTTGTCTCTCAAACTGTCCACCTCCCACATGCAGATAGAAACCTAAAAGCCTAAAGGCATTAAGACTCAGAAATATGAAAAAATAAAAATGCCAAGAACACCATACTGTTCAGTTTCAGCAATCCAATCCATTGATGTCTACCAAGGAGTAATGTATTCTTTGGCAATCACTGAATATCTATCTATATGTATCTGTTTCATGGCAAACATGTAGACTCACTTGGAAACTGAGAATGCTTGCAACAGCTAAAAAACTTACTTTGCATCAATATGTTCTATGGCATGTAGGACAAGAGCAGATATAAACATTTAGCCAATGCTGAAACATTCCATCTCAAGTTAATTTAACCACTGAACATTTTTTTAACATTTCTTTTTTTTTAAGTTTTTATTTATTGAGAGAGATAGAGAGTGCACAGGAGGGGCAGAGAGAGAGAGAGAGAAAGAGAGAGAGAGAGAATCCCAAGCAGGCTCTGCACTGCTAGCACAGAGCCCAATGTGGGGCTTGAACTCATAAATCTTNGAAGCTGAACATATTTGTTCCGCAGAATTCACACACCTATGTTTGCTCCATACTAGATTGGAAATGTAGCCATTTTTCTTTTAAACATATGGTGACTGTACTATTTGCTGCTTAAATTATGAAAGTACTTTGGATCTCTCGTAGCATTATGGGGGGAGCATGAAAATCTCAGGGGGAATCCATGGCAAAAAGTATTTGGTGATGCCTTTAGTGTACTTCAGACTTTCCAGAACTCCATCTGAGGCCATAGATCCAGGTTAGATTGTTTAGACTTTGCCTAAGAAGACACAGAAGTTCCAAATCCACTGGGCTTACACAAAGCCACCTAAAGGGCTCACCAGTCAAAATCACTGATGTCCTTTGATATTCAGTATCAGGCTAGGAGCAACACTGTGTTTCTCTGAGATGAAGTCTCTGCCTACTGGGAACCACATCCTAATTACTGTGCAAAGGGGATTTTTTTTTCAATGCATTGTTGTGTCTTGTCTTAAGAAATTCATTAGTTATTTCAAAACACAACCCATATGCTGTTCTCCTCTCCTCTGTTTTATATAAGGATTTCTCTCTCTCTTTTTTTTTTTTTTTGGCAGAAAGTTCCAGAAATTTTTCTATTCTCACAAGAACAGCTCTAGGCACTTTCCCAGTATAATAAAGAAGCGTTTTATGCTATGGGTGATAGCCAGTTAACATTTGTATTTCTCCGGAAAAACTACAGCATTTCTATCAGCCAAGGGAAACACCTGCATAGCCTGTGTTCCTGAATTACATCCATGACCACACATCCCATAAACAAGGAATCGGAATCCAAAGGACCAAAACCACAGGTGCTGCAGAAAAACAGCTCATTGTAAATCCATAATACGCAACAGTCTCTTCAAAACAAACAAGATTATAAGGGTATCATGACAGCTAGGAAATATGGACATCACCCCAAAAGCCTATAATTATTTTTATAATGTACAGAGTTTGGACTAAACATGATCACAGATTAAAGCACTAAGGCAGAGGTTCTTTTGGTGGCTAACAAATACACAGATTGTATTCGCACAATATTTAGCCAGACCTGACTCTTCTTTTTTCTTAACAAATTTAAGACACAAATCTGAAAAAGGGGTATATTTAGACCACAAAGCCCTCAGACTACCACATCTTTAAGTCTAAAAATACACACACACACACAGACACACACACACACACACACACACACACACACACACACACTGTTTTGTGTTAATGATAATACTGTTTCAATACAGGAATCAGGGCACAACCAAAAACTAGAAACCACTTTAATTTACTTGAAAATGATTACACTGCCCAGAACCAATCTCTCTCAGAAGTCTTACTGAATGAAGACGCAAAGCTAATGACTTTTTGTCAGGAATCCAACTTTTTGTCAGGAATACAATCTCCATAGTACTTGACTTTCATAGGAAATAAGTGATGTCCACAGGAAACTCCCAGACACATTCCGCTGAGGATGCCGGGAGCCAGTCTTCTGAAGAACCCAAATACTGTGATGTGGCCAATAAATACCAAGAGAGATGACGCCATCAGAAACCACGTTAAGCCAGAGGGTCTGAGCATGAGGAGCCTGGGTGCTGCACTAGAAGAATGAACGAATGAGTCACGCTTGTCAGAAGGAGTTTCATGGTGGGCAGATTAAAATGAAGCAAGTCTCTTGGGAGGCACTGTCAACAAGGCTGCTTCTCAAAATATTTTACATAAAATCTCATAACTTTGGAGTCTTCGTGTTTAATAATAAAGCCTTTATGGCAAAAAGTACTGATACTGTTTATTCAATGCATTTAAGCCTTAATGGCTTAATGTTTGCTATATTCACACCACCACATTGGGAATGCTCTGATAGCAGGAGGAAAGACAGAGAGACAAACAGATGATCAGCGCATCGGAAAGATTGTGATGATTCTGTACTGAGATGTACACACACTTGGGAATGATTTTTCACACCAGTGGCCCTGATCCCAAGTAGCCAACTACCTCATCTAAACTTTATGGTTCCAATGAGTTATTAAGGACCAAAAAAAAAAAAAAATCAATCTTCTTAAAGGTGTCTGAAATGTCAGTGATCCACACCAGCTGTTAAGTTAAGCAAGAGCTCGGCATCAACTGTCTCTTTGCCTTATACCAAGCACTGACAACATAAATATTATTCTTAATTCCAAAGCTCTAGCCTCTTGTGTGTTCATAAAGTCTAGCCACTTAAAAGTTATCATCCTGCTATGAAACTCAACTGTTACGATTCCAAAATCTTCATCTTTTCCGTTGCTGTGAAAGTCGTGGGCCATCAACCCAGTTTACGCCTGAAAAAGATACCATATTAAGAATGCTTCTAACATTATTTTTAACATTATTCAATGAATCACTAAGCCTGATCCCCATTTAAAAATATAAATCAAACACAAAACATCACAGTGCAGACCAAAACGGGGAATGGAAAATGCTTCGTTGCAGACCACGGACGGGAGTGGCCAATAATTTAGCTCTAGGTTTACAGGTCTCTTGTGATGCTTTTGTAGAAAACTGCAGCTCTTTGCTCCCTAGACAAGTGTGCAATGAGACAGGCATATTGCATGTGCTAAAACAAAACCAAAAATAAATAAATAAATATGTAGCTAGAGATTACACCATATTTCCCAATAGATGTAAACAAACACTTACCACCTTTCATTCAACTTACATTATCGCATGCCAGCTTGAAAATAATTGAAGTATAAGATGTAAGGAAATGATAGGTATGATTACCACCCATTCTTCATGGGAAACGAAATGTTCTGCTAAGCAGCACAAACACTAAGGACAAGGGAACAAAACCTATATTTGATTTTGTTTTATTTTATTTTATTTTTAAAGTTTATTTACTTATTTTGAGAGAGCAAGAAAGGAGAAGAGAGAGAGAGAGAGAGAGAGAGAATCCCAGACTATCTCCATGCTGTCAGTGCAGAGCCTGACATGGGGCTCAAAGCCAAGAACCATGAGGTCACGACCCGAGCCAAAATCAAGAGTCAGACTCACAATCTGAGTCAAAAATCAAGACTTGCTCAACCAACTGAGTCACCCAGGTGTCCCCAAAACCTATATTTTAAAGTAAATCAATACTCCCTTATTGTCACAGACTTAAAATATGAAGCCAGATGAGCACTGGGTGTTATATATATATAAGTTCAAATCACTAAATTCTACTCATGAAAAAAATATCTAATCTAAAATGATTAGGTCAACCATTTGTTCCTCTAACACAATAAGATGCATCTTTTCTGATCACTGAAAACAGAAAGCTAGTATAACTGAAAAGAACCAAGAAAACACACCAAACAGATAACCATCCTTCATGGTATTCTCAACCCCCTTGTGTGGATCACCCAGGAGTCAAACTCTCGGTTTCTTATTTCACAAAAAAGGCAAAGCAACACTCACGAATGACAAAAGCACAAAAGAAGTGCACAAAGGGAGGCAGGTTTACATGAAAACACAACTCTATGTCAGAGTAAGTTAGAGGCAAGCCTGGAATACTCTGTAACTCAGGCTGAGAGAAACTCAACACGTGATCTTTTTTTAGAGCAACTGTTGCTAATCCAGGGTTTCTCAATCCTGGGCTATAATATTTTGATTTAAGCCAGATAGCTCTTTGTTTAGAGAGGCTGTCCAGTGCGCTATAGGATGTTTAACAGCTTCTTTGGCTTCTACCAACGAGGTGCCACTGGCACTCCCTCCAATTTGTGGCAACCAAGAACGTCCCCAGACCGTCAAATGTCACCTGGGGAGCAAAACTGCCCACATTGAGAACTACTATTCTAGGGGCGCCTGGGTAGTTCAGTCGGTTAAGTATCTCTTGATTTCAGCTCAGGTCATGATCTCCCAGTTCATGAGATCGAGCCCCACATCAGGCTCTGCACTGACAGCATGGATCCCACTTGGGATTCTTTCTCTCCCATTCTCTCTCTCCCTCCCCTTCTCTCACATACTCTTTCTCCCTCAAAATAAACATTTAAAAAAAAAAAGGAACTACTTTTCTAACCCAATGATGACAAAGTAAATCCCACACATGTCAACTAGATTTCAACTACTGCACGGCCATAGATGCAATTAGCTTATCTCTGTCCAGAATTAGTGAACCCACTATGCTCACTGTCTAGAGGTGGTGTCTAGGCCAACACAGAGGGATAAAACTTCAAGCCGAATACCTTCCCAAAATCCTTCCAAAGCACTTCCTCTTCCAGGAGTAACATATTCCTTCTGAAAACTGGGATTTAACAGAGCTGTCTACACAAAGTCTATTTGACCCAAGTCTAGATGACATAGACTCTTTAGAAACCAACAGAAAGGAGGGAAAGACATGTAATGGTCACCAAAAATGATGAAGAAGCTAAAAGATCCAAGAAATACTGGAAGAAAAATTTACAAAATGCCTCATATTTTTTACAGAATAAATTGTCAATTCATTCCAAAAATACGCACTGGGCACCTACCATGATTCAAGGCCTGAGATACAAAGACAGAATTAGATCCTGCCATTTTCAGGAGTTTAGGGACCCGCTGAAGTCTAAGACATACAGACTAATTCTCAAACCTGGCTGTATATTCAAATCACCTAGAGGAGCTTCGTCAAATTACCAATGGCTGGGCTGACACCCAGGCCAATTACATAAGCATCTAAACTCCTGGGCAGTTTTAAAAGCCTTTCAGCTAGACCATGGAAGGTGGGTGGAAATGGCATTTCGAGTTAAAGAAGCAGTAAGAAAAGAGACACCACGATAGAAAATCAAGGACATTTAACAGCTAAAAATAAAAACAAGCAGTTCATTTCCCTCCATTCACAAGGTCTGAAAAGGGCAGTAAAAGAAAATAAAGTGGGTGAAAACCAGACCCTGGAGGGTGTTAAACTTTGGAGAAAATGGAGAATCTCTGACTATTTCTGAGAAAAGAGTAAAACTATACTTCAAAAACTTAACCTTCTGAAACTCATAATAAAGGGTCCAAGGGAAGAGGCGAAGGCGTGAAGTTGAGTGTCACGTCCAAGGCAATAAGCCCAAATGAAAGCGCGGGTTTCCCTTCATTCCCATAGGAACTCTCCTAGGTGGGCTCCCCTTCAGCCTCACCCAGTGCACGCGGGGCTGGACCCTGTGGTCTTGTGACTCTAATTCATTTTCCCTAGGTGATCTCACGTCTGTTCAGTCAGTTATCATCTGTGTGCACGTTTGGAGATTCTCTACCTAGACCTTACCCCACACTCCGACTGTTAATGCTAACTGCCTGTTTAACATTCATTCCCCTTGGATACATTGAAGTAACCTCAAATGCACCAAGTCCAAACTTGAATTCATCAGATTCCTTACAAAGCGTAGTGCTCTTTATGCCTTTCCCCCCACCCTCTGGAAGTGGTAATACATCCTATTCGGTTTCACAGGCCAGAGATTTGCATGCCATTCTTCACACTGTCTCTTTCATCCCCATAACCTGGATTACCACCAGGTCCTGTGGATTCTACCTTGTATGTATCTCTTAGATTCTTCTGCCCTCTCCCACTCTATCAGTAACTTCTTAGCCCAAAATGCCATCTTCCTTGTTGACTGTTTCCATAAAAGTTTCCACTCACTGACCCAAATTCACTCTTGCCTGCCTACCAATGAGTCACCGGTTCAGATTCCAAAACTAACCATGTCAACACTTTACTTAAATTATTTCGTGGCTTCCTATTGATTTTTTTTTTAATGTTTCTTTATTTATTTTGAGAGAGAGAGAGAGAAAGAGCATGAGTGAGGTAAGGGCAGAGAGAAAGGGAGAAGGAGAATCACAAGCAGGCTCCACATGGGCCTCGATCCCATGACACGTGAGATCTTGACCTGAGCCAAAATCAAGAACCCGATGCTCAACCGACTGGGCTCCCCAGGTACCCCTGATCTTATAATATTTAAAAGCTTCCTCAGAAGGCCTGACTACAGCTCAAACCAGCCACGAAAGCCTCTGGTTAGCCCTACATGTCTGCCACTCTTGCCCCCGCCTCAGGGCCACTTTATGCACAGTTCCACCCACCAGGAGCTTGGTCTCCCTGTTTGGAATCCCCCTCAGATCCCGGTAAAATCGTTACTTCCTCCAGGCATCCTCCCCTGAACTCCCTGCCTCACCAGCAGTTTCTAACAGCAAATATTTCTTTTTGAACTTGATCTGGATACAATTCTACATTTGGTCGACTTACATTTGATGAGTATTTGCTTCACCCTCATTCCCCCAACATAACCCTTAAATCATCCCAACATGGGGCCAGAAAGAACAAAAAAAATATATAGGAGAGAGTACGAAGGAGAGGGAGAATGGATTCAAGAGTTCTTCTGATTTAGAGATGCTAAATTTAACCAGAAGGAGTAGACTCATCGATGATTACAAAGCTCTCAAGTCTGGATGACTAAGAAATACGTACTATTAGGTTAGTAACTATATTGATGCTGATGGATTTTGTTTTTACCTGGTTTTCTTTGCTTTACTTTGTACCATTCCAATCCCCACACCAAAGAACACTAGTATTTTATTTAAAGCAAATGACCTGAAGTTGGCGGCTACCAGCACATTCCAGTCAAAAGCCCAAGCACAACAACGAGGGCAGGCTTACAAGTATTCCCACGGTAAGACCAACTGTCTCATCCCCTCCCACATTATACATGAAACACGCACAGGCAGGGAAACTTTGCCTTAGTGCAAACAAAACTTTCTTCACAGAGAAACGTTCAGTGCACACACGAGTAATGAAGTTCCTGGATTGCTTCAACCCTGCATAGTTTATTTTTAGTCTTAACCTAATTGCACCAGTCCAGAAATATTAACACATTGTGTCCACCACATTAGAATCATTTTTGTCATAAAATAATTAAGTACATATCCAGAGGCTGCTAAGATTTGAATTTATTTCACCCCAAAACCACCCTTCTCTTAGGCTGGCAAATATTAGTTCGAACCTGAATTATTTTATGGAACCTGGTAATTTCCTGCTCAGTAAGTACTTTTGTTGTTAAGCCGTATTTTATCCCTTTCCACTCTTACAGGGAAGGTATTAAAGTTTATTTTTTAAGGCAAAGCTGTTATATAACAAACCATTCTGGAGATGACACAGTTTATGTATTCATAAAATGTTTCTGAATTTTAAAAGATATATATTATAGAGTTATCACACCTATAGAAGTTGCCAAATATTTGCAATATTTTTGAAATAATAATAAGGACAGGTACACACAATAAAAAGCTACCAATGGATTTCTGGGAAAGTAAATAGCACGCAGAAGTCTTAAAGAGTTTCCTAGAAGTAAAGAAATTATGGGCTTCATTCTGTCTCAGCAAGATCTCAAACGCAAGAGTAACACTGAATTCTAACATATCAACTTTATGATATATCAATAGGACTCAAAAACTCCCAGCTATATTATTTTCCTTGGGTGGGGAGTTGGTAGAAGTGGTACAAATTTTGTTAATGCTTATCTACCTTTATGATGGTGTAAATCAAAGACCACACTATCAGTCTGAAGTAGACTATCAGTCTGAATGGATAGCCTTAGATCCATAGGCTACAGGGATATGAGGCACACTGAATTATTCATCACTGTCGACCCACAGAAGCAAGGACCCAGTGAGGTGAACAGCACAGCCCCTAACAAAACAGACCATCTTCCTTCTGGGAGAAACAAAGAAAATTCCAGAGTGCAACAGTGATACAGCCTTCCCTTGCAATGTAGAGGACTGCCCGTCATTGGATTCCCTCTTCCACCAAGACCTCTTCCCTCTTTCTCCCAAGCAAATGTAATAAAACTACTGTGACTTTTGATAAATAGGGTAAAACCATTTTCTTTTTCTGAGCTGGCTGCTCCCTCTCTCCTTAGAGAAAATGAGAATGCACATCCTTCTGTAAACACTATACTCTCTCCAGAGACTCAAAGACATGGACAGCTCAGAGTTCTTCAGTACAGTGGAGCACATATTGAGCTATTGCACTGCTCACTGGGCCTTAGAATTAAAAAGAGATAACAGGGGCGCCTGGGTGGCTCAGTCGATTAAGCATCCAATTTCAGCTCAGGTCATGATCTCACAGCTTGTGGGTTCAAGTCCCGTGTCGGGCTCTGTGCTGACAGCTCAGAACCTGGAGCCTGCTTTCGGATTCTGTGTCTCCCTCTCTCTGTACTCCTCCTTTCCTTGCACTCTGTCTCTCTCTCTCTCAAACATGAATAAACAGTTTAAGACTTTTAATAAATAAAAAGAGGTGACATTCAGGCAGTCTCCTTCAAGCATTCCACAGTGTGTTACAGAAGACAAACACCTGTTATAATCAAATAAGTTGAAATAACAGACGTACCCAGGTTCTGTGAGACACAACCAAGGAAGGGGAAATGATTAATTTTCCTAGTGAATTTTGGATCTGGAAAGGCTTTTCCCAGACCCAGAGGCAGGCAGATTCTCTGCATCACCTCCTGATCCCTCCCTAACAAAGAAAACAACTATATTTATGTGGGGAAATGAGTTACTATAAACCATTAAATCATAAGAGACTTCCTTAAAGGTAGAAAAGGGGTAAAAAGGAGGGATGGATATTTTAGGGGTGCATCAGGAAGCACGGGGCTTACACTCCTTTGCCTTGGGCATGAAAGAAGAAAGGAGATTTCAGGTTTCCACTCTCTGTGCCCTTACCTCACCCTTCCTTGATCCCATCTGCTTTCTGAGTTAATATTCAGCACTATGCATGCAGCATGACAGAGGGGTGTTTCCACCAGCTCTAAGGCCAGAACTGCGGCCATCACCCCAAATTCTCACACCCAAGAGGCACATCTGTCCCACGTGTCCTTATGTCGGATGTCTACAATCTTAATAAATCACCTTTTTCAAAGTCAAAGGTGGCACTTCATAAACAGAACTGGCTTGCTACCAGCCTCTGTCTGGTATTTTCGCATATGAACCAGTTTCCTGCCCATTTTTGCCCAGTCCATCTTTTAGCTAGTGCGGTATAGCTGGGAGACAGCTGGTGCCAGTCAGGGTCGGTATTGATGGCTCTGCTGAAGTTACTCCCAAATTTAGCAGGTTTTGTCCCTCCACGTAACACTGAAAGCCCCTAAAGAATTTTGCAAATACAAACTGCTTCCATTTTCCCTCTATGGTTTTATGTCCACTGCTTTCTAAAGTAGGCATTATTACTACCACTTCCCAAAGCATAAATGAAGCCTCAGAAAGATTTAATTAGTATCTCAAAATGACTCAAATCATAAATGTTAAAAACATTTGGATGGGCCCAGAAGCTCTGATACCCAAGGTAACAAACCAGTGAGTCACTGACATTTTTTATTTACCCCACTTAGTATTCACTAATATATATGTATATAAAGTTTATATATATGTATATATATATTAAGTTGGATATATCATACAGATTTCTAGAATCCTTGAAAAATTGGAACCTGGAAACTAAGACAGTTCTGGGTTAATTGCATGGGCCAGTAACAAGGTAGGAGGTGGGGCATTTGAAAGCTAATTAATTCTCTACTGTCTAAACCAGCCCATTCCAGATGATTCTACTCATTCACCTGACATGTTAGCTTGAGGGCACCTACTAAACCATATGGCAAGTGGCTGGGGACATGTCACCCAAAATGCTCAGAATACCCTTCTTCTTTAGGTCGTCTCCAGCATGATTCCACTCACACAAATGTCATCCGCTCAACCATGTTACATAATGTACCTAAACAGTGACGGAAAATACTTCCTCCGAAAATGTCCGTGTGTACCCTGCTCAAATCATTTTATTGTTATAAACAATTCACATATTTGTGGAGGAAAAAGGCCACTGGATTCCAATTGCTGTCTCCAGCCATATTTCCACCTTCCCACGTTAAAGCAAACACTTTAATCTCCTGGCATCCGACCTCTGTTCACTTTCCAGTGACTATGGAATGGGTCAAGGTCTAGAGGTCTTGGAAGATTCCCAAAGTCACTTCAGTTGTTGCTAGTAAATTCTAAAGAACGCACAGCCAAACTAGAGCATTCTCAGTTTCTACTTTTCTAGTTAAAAGACATTATTTGGAGGGACAGCTGGGTGGTTCAGTCAGTTAAGTGTCTGACTGTCTGACTTCAGCCCAGGTTACGATCTCACAGCTAATGAGTTTGAGCCCCCAGTCGGGCTCTGTGCCGACAGCTCAGAGCCTGGAGCCTGCTTCGGAGTCTGTGTCTCCCTCTCTCTCTGCCCCTCCCCCACCCACTGTCTCTCAAAAATGAATAAATGTTAAAAAAAATTTTAAGACATTATCGGGGGGGGGGAAGGCACCATTGATTTAAATGGCAGTCAAACTCTTGGTTAGGTTTTAGGACTTCAGTTCCATCATGGGATTTGAATTCGCCTGTGGAAAACAGATGTTTAGCTGCTAAAACAATGACATTTTAAAGTTTCATTTCATAAAAATGAAAGCACAGCTATAACCCAGAAGCTCAAAAGGAACCAGCCCACACAGTCAGAAGAGGGGCGAATGATCTCCCAAGCCTCTACTGAGGGGTGCACAGAGCTGCAGAAAGCACACCCTCTATAACCCGACACTGGAGGGTATTTTTTTGAAAGCTGGGAAGTGCACAGGGCCAGCCTGGAGTTAGAGGCGGGCAACCCGTGGCCTTGAGCAGGGCTGCTCGGCCACAGACGCTGGCCACCTCCTTTTCTCTTAGATCTGCACACTCTGAATTGAGCAGAATAGCACAATTCTAATGACAAGACAGAGGCAGGCTTCAGGAAAGGGAAGGGGGCTCTCAGGGGAGACTGTCTAGATTCCCAAATCACAGTCACTGAAGTTCATCTGCAAAGCAGACTCACATTTTCTAATTAATTCAATTCAACTAATATACTTTTGTTGGGAAGGAAAATAAACTTTGGGGGCTTTTCTCTCCTACAGACGAGCAGATATTTTTAGACTTACTTCATTTATATTTGAGCAAACCACCCATTTTTTCCTGGCCTCTGTTTGCTGAGAAAGAAAATGGAAGGACTTAATTCAGTACCCAGCACCCACTAACTTTCCTTCCAATCCAGTTCCATGCTTGTATGGATTTCTATTAAGTTCATACACTTCAGCAATACCAAAAAAAAAAAAAAAAAAAAAAAAAGGGA
>NW_027527624.1:3701306-3717599 GCF_008692635.1 Crocuta crocuta
AAGAGTAGGGTATTAAATTGTGAAGTCTTTAATATTCTACTCCATAGTTCTTAAAAAAAAAAAAGAATCCATTTTTTTCTATTGATAAAATGTATGAACTAAATAGAGATCTAAGAGTATGGCAGTCATCAATTATCCAGAGGAAAAAAAAGTCCCCTAATTTGGAGACAGGGAAGGATGAATAGGCAGATTTTTAGGGAAGAGAAATTACTGTGTATGACACCACAACTGTGGATAACTGTCATTCTACATTTGTCCAAACTCACTGACTGTTCAGCACCTTTGTGAATCCTACTGTAAGCCACGGTCCCTGGGTGATAATGGTGTGTCAGTGCAGGCTCATCAATTAGAATCAATGTCCCACTCTGGTGGCGATGTGGATGGGGCACCCTAAGCATATATATATGGTCAGGTGCTATTTAGAAAATCTCTGTACCTTCACTTAATTGTCTGTGAACTTGAAATTGCTCTAAAACATAAAGTCTTTATTTTAAAAAGAGAGAGAGAGAGAGAATAGAAGAAAGAAATCAGGTTTTTAAAAAAATGCCTGAAAAGTAATGCCCAGGGAGCTGCTGGCATGATTAAAATGTAGAGTGCTGATGTCTTTGGGGCTCAGGTGGTTAAGAGTCCAACTTTTGGCTCAGGTCACCATCTCACAGTTTGTGAGTTCGAGCCCCTCTTTGCTTTCAGCTTGGAGCCTGCTTCAGATTCTGTTCCCTTCTTTCTCTCTCCCTCACCCCCAAAAATTAAATTAAAATATTCAAAAACAAAAAGATTGCTGATGCCCTCACAGCTCTACAGGTTCAAAATTGTTATGGGTGTGGCAGTTTGGTATGAAGCAGATAATACACATCATTTGGATCCAAATGACTGTTCTCTCAGTGACCCCACAGGAAGGAGCCTGTCTGCCTCAATGTCTAACTGGGGAGAAAAAAATGATTCTGGGATCAGCACTCTCTGACAACCTTTCTACATGTATAACTACAACATGTATTTCAAAAGTGATTTGCAGGTTTCCAGGAGAAAGGTTAAGTCACTACAGGTAGGTCATGAAAGGCAGGAAATGCAATGCAGGACACTGCATTTCATGCACCAGTGCTTAAGGAGCCCGTCCTATTTGATTCTGTTTCAGAGACAGAGAAAACATAGTCATTTGCTTTTTCAAATGCTTGAAGTATCTATTCCTTTGCAATAAAGCAGGTTTCTCAAAAT
This sequence comes from Crocuta crocuta, assembly GCF_008692635.1. Lineage (NCBI taxonomy): Eukaryota > Metazoa > Chordata > Mammalia > Carnivora > Hyaenidae > Crocuta > Crocuta crocuta. The sequence goes on from NW_027527624.1 coordinate 3,702,519, forward strand.
CTTGCTTCTTATACAAAATGTAACATTAATGGGGTTGGAACTAGTATCTAGGTCCCAAAATTCACATTCCCATTTAGAAAGCCAAGGTCCTTTCTCTGCCTGAGTGTTTGCTCTGAGTCACGTCCCTGACAGCCACACCTACCTCAGGGCAGCACACATTGTAGTTACTCAAGTTCGCCACATTGAATTAAATGGTTTACAGACATCCTTAGGGAAAATTACTCAACTATTGTTCGGTATTCCTAAATTGGCTTGCCTAAATAAAACAAGAGAAGCCAATGCCCCTTTGCCAACTGCACTTATAATTGAAATGCTGGTTGTTCATTTTTACCATTTATGCTCAAGTTTAAAAAAAAAGCATCCTGGAGCACAGGTTCTTGGAAACCTGCTCAATGTAAGTCTCATACCCATCCAACTCTCTCTCCATATAATAGTAAACTTGGACCCCACACTTGCACTACAACATAAAAATGTCTACATCCTGAAGCATTTTACATCATCTTCAATCTATTTTCAATACGAGAAACAGAAGAGATGTGAATTTTCCAGGACAGACTGCTGTAAATGTCTAATTCTCCTGTCTTCTATATTTTTCTTCTTCCTATCCTTTCAAAATAACATCTTTTTTGACATGTGTAATGCTTAATTTTACATGTCAATCTGAAAGAATCAGGGGCTGCTCAGATACTTGGTCAAACATTATTCTGGATGTGAGAGTGAGAATGTTTTGGATGAGATTAACATCTGAACTGACAGACTAAATAAAGCAGGTACCCTCTCTAATGTGGCTGAGCTCATCCAATCAGTTGAAGGACAGAATAGGACAAAAAGGCTAACCTTCCAGTAAGTAAGAAAGAACTCCACCTGTCTGACTCCTTGAGCTGGGATTCCATTCTTGGTTGACTTTGGACTTCAGTCGAAACATTGGCTCCTTCATCATCTTGAGCCTGCTAGTATTCACTGGAACCACACCACCGCCCTCCTCCAGCTTGCCAACTACAGATCTTGGGATTTGTCAGCCTCCGTAGTTGTATAAGCTAATATATATCTACACACACAGATATATACAATACACACATATACACATCCTATCGGTTCTGTTTCTCTTGAGAAATGCTGACTAATACAGTACGGTATGGAGACACATGACCATGTTTCTGCCATTTCTCCTTCTAGAATGTTAAAACCCAAACCATAAGCTAGTTTCACTGAATGAAGATGAAGGTTTTCTTCCATTTGAATTATTACCTTTACCCAGCTTCACATTTTTACAGCAAAAACGTGATGTCATGTTAGAAATAGACTAGGCTTCAATAAATATTTTCTTCATGGAAACTTGACAAACTTTTCTTAAGCACAAGCTAATCATATTTTTATGGCGTGGAAAAATCATATCATAAAGAAAGGAAAATGCAGCCAACTGCCATTCACTTTAGTGGAAAAGATCATATGCCTTTTTTTTCTCCCTAAAATAGGAAAACCTACTATTTTTATTACTGTGATTTTAATAGCAGCATACTGGAAACATCTATAAATGCTTAGTTTTATTTGCTTTTCCAAAGTTGTATCTTTATTTCAAAAAGAAGCCACACACAAATACATCATAGCATTTTTCTTCTGTTTTGAAAGACCTAAAATGTTTTCTTATTTTATGAAGACCACATAAGTGTTACCAGGCTTTTTAATATCAGAGCGGTACATCGTTACTACAGGAGCCAAAAGAACAAACCTTGCAACATCTGAATGTATTTCAGGCATATTGTGCACCGAGATGCATTTTATCCATAAAATTCTCGCTAAGCAGACTTCTGTGGGTGTACTGTCAGAAACTTTCTGTGAGCCGTTTGGAATCCTGGATATTGGACCATATTCAAAGTAGGAGGAGGGAAGGGACACCTGCCTGGCTCCATTGGTGAAGTATGCAAATCTTGATCTCAGGGCTGTGAGTTCAAGCCCCACATTGCGCATACAGATCACTTAAAAGAAAAACAAAATAATGAAACAAACGGAGAGGAGAGAGGAAGAGGTGACTGGTGGTTTGCCAAACAGTCAACAGAAATGGTGAACAAAATACATTTTCCTTTGCTAAACTGTGCTTCAGATATTCTTTCATTTATTTTGCATTTCTGGCTCTGATGTTGAGAGTATATGTCTATTTATGAATATAATAATCTCGTGAACACTGCCATTCACTTTTAGCATTTTCTTTGAGATAATCTAGTGAGGTTCACTAAATATACCATGTGTATACACACACACACACACACACACACACACACACACACAGATATTATTAACCTCAGAACTGTCTAGTCTACTAGATTGAGGCTGAAAATTATGTTTATTTTCCCCCTTTTTAAAATTTAAATTCAAGTTAGTTAACATGCAATGTAGTCCTGGCTTCAGGAGTAGAACCCAGGGATTCATCTCTTACAAATGACAACTGGTGCTTATCCCAAAAAGTTCCCCCCTTAATGCCCATCACCCATTTAGCGCATCCCCCCCACCCCTTCCTGCAACCATCAATCTGTTCTCTGTATTTAAGCATTTAAGAGTCTCTTACAGTTTGCCTTCCTCTCTAGAGTCAGAATTTAAGAATGGCCATTTATACTGAAATAGCAAAAAGTAAATAAACAAAACAAAAAAACCCAAAAAAACAACAACAACAACACAATGCACAGCTGTTCCCTTATTTTACATTAAATAACAAAAATGTACATTACAGCTTTTCTTATAATGGAGGAAAGAGGGAAATACCCAGGAACCATTTATTAGGAAGAATATTACACCCCAACTTTTAATAAATGAACTAAATGGTTCAGTATACACTGGAAAGAATGAGGACAGGAAAAAAAAAATGAAACACACACAATTCAGCTGTTAAATGTGCTAACCGGATGAACAGTTGCCAAGGACTGCTCTAAAAAAGACTTTATAAGAAATGAATTTATTTATTTTAAATGCTGAGACTGGACATTTTAAAACATGATGAAACACTCAGACATGGAGTGACTGGACGTAACCACCCATTTTTATTTTAAATATTTAGAAAGCAAAGGCACAACTCTGGGGCTTGACATATTCCAAGAAGACTTCAGCCCAGAACTGCCTTTTATGAGGCATCAAGCCTTCCCAAGCCCAAATAATTCCCTAAGTACCTTAGATTCATTTTCCACAAGCAAGGAAGGATCAATTTTAAAGTAGAACATTCTGCTTGCCAAAACATCAGCCGGACAGGAATGTTCAAAGGTGCAAGTTCAAGTAGAGACTTCTGATTCCATCAGGAGCTGGAGAACATGCTCTTGAGGCAACCTTCAGAAGCTGGGAGCATAGAGGGAAGGGGGGATGATGCCCTATAAAGAGAACTTGGCTTCTTCAAGGGTTGTTTCCAACAGGAGAGTGAGAAATACTTGCAATAAACAGCTAGAATCGACTTAACAGTGCTCGTTATTGCTAGAGAGGCTTTAGCAACTGCACTGAACTCACCAAATGCCCAAAGACATTCTCTAAGAATAGTTTATTTAGCACAGGGGCGCCTGAGTGGCTCAGTCAGTTAAGTGTCTGACTTCAGCCTAGGTCATGATATAGCCATTCCCGAGTCGGAGCCTCACGTCAGGCTCTGTGCTGACAGCTCAGAGCCTGGAGCCTGTTTCAGATTCTCTCTCTCTCTCTCTCCCTCTCCCTCTCCCTCTCACACTCACACTCACCCTCTGTCTCTCTCACTCACTCTCTCAAAAATAAATACACGTTAAATTTTTTTTTTAAAAAGAATTGTTTAGCACAGAAAATAAATGGAAGGCTGCGTTCTGCTTTCCACACAAGGTCCGATGCATAAAGAGCAGAGCACAATTTATACCACGAAGTAGGTTTCAAGGATCAGCCCTATTGTTCTTGCTGCTACAATGAAGTTCTATTTGGTCAAGCAAATGTTAGCCCCACTCTGTGCCATACACCAGACCGGGCTCTGACGATGCGAAGATGAAGAAGTCATTATCAATGATAAACATTCTGACTTTTCTTTTTTAGAAATTCCAGTGGTCCCTGGAAATATATACCTCAGAAATACCTCTGTACCTCTGTGGCCAAAGACATACAGCACTGTTCACAATGGGCTCAAAACAATGAGAAGAGGTGCATAACTTGTGCTATATTCTCTATCCTTTTCAACATTGAAAATCATCCCTGCATATCAGGGTCCCTAACCTCTTTCATGCCTCACTTCTATGCACAATAATTATTACCCTCTGATCTATGAACATTATGACAAGTTATGTTGTTTCGCTTCTGTGTCTCCACCTGAAACTTAAGTTCAAGTGAAGGCAGGCACTTTTTTTTTGAGGGCAAGGATTTTGATCCTGCCTTATTTACTGCTATGTCCATCCATGCAGCCTAGAACGGCATCTGGCACATGGAAGGAATTCGATAAATATATGTAGAAAGGAGAGGGGAAGGGGCAGAGACAGACAGGGAGAGAGAAGCAAAAGAAAAAACAGAGGGAGAGAAGAATGGAGGGAGGAAGACAGGCAAGAAATTGCTAGAAACAGTGAAAATCAAAGAACTAACTACAACTATTGGCTCAACAGAAGCAATTCTCCTGACTATAATGCTGATTGAAGGAAAAAAAAAAAAACCAAGATGGAAAAGAATACATACAGGATGATTCCATTCACATTCAGGCAAAACTAATATTATGATCCGTACGTAACTAGAAGGGCTGCAAAGAAAATAACAAAGGTGTGGTACATACCAAATCTAATGCAGACATCCTGGAGGGGGTGACGGAATTGCAGAGGGCACAGGGAGGGCTTGAAACGTGCTGGAATGCCGCATTTCTTAAGCTGGACTGTGAGTCTACACTCTATTCCCCATACTTCATACATGCAGTGAACTTGCTCATGAATTTCATAACAAATACAAAACCAGCAAGTCACTTGGGCCTACTCTCTGGTGAGAAAGCCAAACCCGAGGAGAGATGAATCCAGCAGCAGGCACAGAGGAGCAGGTGTGGGCTACGGAGCACCCAGGCGGCTGGTCCACGTGGAGCCCTGTGTAGTTGTAAATGCTTCCTTCATAGTGGTACAGGAATCAGTCTCTGATGGTCACTTGATTTATATATATTTAAACTTGTAGTTCATGGAAGAGAAATAACTCTTAAATAACTGTGAGTAGTATTTTAATGAAGAAATCTCACCCAGCTTCAACAGAATTTGGGAGGCAGAGGAACCAGAGGAAATACTTCACTGGGTATTATCAAGGTCATTTGGGTCTGTGCTATTAAGAATCAACTGTCGAGGGGCGCCTGGGTGGCTTAGTCGGTTAAGCGTCTGACTTTCCCTTAGGTCATGATCTCGCGGTTCGTGGGTTCGAGCCCCCCGTCGGGCTCTGTGCTGACTGCTAGCTNTCCTCCCTTGGTCACACACACACACACACACACACACACACACACACACACACTCTCTCTCTCTCTCTCTCTCTCTCTCTCTCTCTCAAAAATAAATAAAGATTGGGGGGAAATATTTAAAAAAGAAGAATCAACTGCCTATAGTTGCATGAACTAATTTGTTCTGTTACATATTCACTGAGTATTTATTCAGAAACTATTACTGAGCGGTGCCTGGAAGGCTCAGTCATTTAAGCATCTGACTCTTGACTTGGGCTCAGGTCACAATCTCACAGTTCATAAGTTGGAGCCCCTGCTTGGGATTCTGTCTCTCCCTCTCTCTGCGCCTCCCTTGCTTGCTCTCTATTTCTCTCTCAAAAATAAATAAAAATAAACTTTAAAAACAGAAACAATTAAGGAGGAGCAGTAATGTGCAAGGTATTGGCTAGGTACCTAGGAAGGTACAAACACGTGCAAGATCTCATCAGCAAGCTCATATGCCAGTGTTAAAACATGTATATAATAATCATACCACATGTGTGCCAGGGATACCCCCAAACAACAGAAAGGATGGTCCCTGATGGGTTTTGCATGAAGTCACAAGAGGAAGTGAGCACTTCATTCTTAGGATAAGAAAAGAAACAATGTGCGTTGCTGAATGTTGCGTTGTCTTTCATTATTGAGTGTGGGTTCTAGTCCTTACCATCCATGTAAATAGTAACCATTCATGCCTCCAGGCCTTTTACCGCCAAAGCAGTATCATCTCTGCTGCAAATCCAAATCTCGGCCCTCCACTAATCTTTCTCTCTTTTTTCTTTTTGATTGACATTTTACTTCATCAAATTCTAGATACATTTTGACCAATTAGGGACCCAGCAAAAAATAACTTTTTTGTCCTCTGCTCAAGGGATGTGTCTAAAACTATCCCACAGGGGCACCTGGGTGGCTCAGTTGGTTAAGTGTCCGACTTTGGCTCGGCTCCTAATCTCACAGTCCATGGGTTCGAGCCCTGTGTCGGGCTCTATGCTGACAGCTCAGAGCCTGGAGCCTGCTTTGGATTCTGTGTCTCCCTCTCTCTCTGCCCCTCCCCACCTCACTCTCTGTCTCTCAAAATAAAATAAAGACATAAAAAATTAACAAATAAATGAATAGGTAATAAAACTATCCCACAGAATAATGAAAGGGGTCTTCTATAAGAAGTTTCTGGATCACTTTTAATGACTATTACTTAGGTCAAGCCACTTAAGTTCTCTGATGCCACAGTTTCAGTTACAAATTAAGGAAGACTAAACATCCAGGGACATTCATGAAACACACATGCACGCGCACGCACACACACACACACTCAGTCACTCACACCTGTATATACACGTACAGATGGAATTTCTATCATATTGATCGTTGTCATTGTCAACGCCATGACTCTTCATCATGCTGCGGATATAGGACCTCAGCCCTTTCACAATCTCACATTAAACTGAACAGCAACAGGGCGAAGGGTTTCCAGCAGTTTTGGACATGAGCCTTCTCTCAGCACTCATGTCTTGCGGATGTGTCTTTAATTTCAATCTTTTATCTTCCTATGCGTTCTCTTGCCCAAACACAACTTCATATACATTGCTTCATATATAGTGTCTGCACAAGCAAACATACAACTACTAGACCACCACTACGACCACTGTTAATAATGACTCATGTGGATGGAGCATTTATTAAGTGCCAGACACCGTCCTGTGTGTTTTACCTGGATTAGCGCATTTAACTCCCAGAACAACCCATGGGGAATTAAGTACGTTGTGGAGATGGCATGGCCTCTGTGGAGGAATTTGAATCCAGATAGTCAAGCTCTAGGGTATATGTCCTAACCCAACCCATCATTATAAATGCCAGAACTTTACAGATAGACATACACATACATTTGACTTGTATCTGATACTGTAAAGAATAAAAAAGCAACCTCAGTAGAAGAGAAAAGAACATAATCTCTATAAAATAAATCTGCCTTGGACACCATTCAATGTGGGTTTAAATCCAAATCCCAAAGGGTCGCATATGTGTGCCTTCACCTACAAGGAGGTGCTATTGCTTGGATACTGGTGAGCAGCCCCAGTTTACATAGGCTCCTCTGGTTTATTTTTAGAATCCAGATTCAGGGAACAAGCTATTTCCATATTCAATCCCTTGGGCATAGCAAACTGGGTACTTAGAAACCACATATGCCATTCAGAGTCAAACCCAGCCTGGCACCTGTGTGGTGCCCTTGGCCAGCTCCCCTTGGCCTGGCAGCAATAAAAAAACAAGGCAGGAGCCAAACTCCGTGCTCTGCGTTCTAAAGGGAAGTGAAGATTTCTCCTCTTGGAAAGCGAAGGAAAAATCAGCCCGACCTCTTCTGGCTCCTGAAGGCTGCAGCTGAGGCTGGTGCTGTTAATAAGATGTTCACTCTGCAAAATACCCCACCGGGAGGTTTTCTCCCTTTCTTTTCTTTTTTCACTTTTAACAAATTTTGGCAAAAACACTTGCCATTTTGACCACTTTTAAGTGCCCAGTCTAGTGGCATTAATTACATTCACACTGTTGTGCAACTATTTCCTGTATTTGTCGTCACCCCAAACAGAAGCTCTGTGCCCATACACTCCCCATCTCCCCCTCCACCCAGCCCTGGGCACTCCTAATCTACTTCCAGTCTCTAGGAAGTTACCTGTCCTAGCGCCATCGTGAGATGTGGAATTATACAATATTTGTCCTTTGCGTCACAGGAGGTTAAGGTTTTGTGTTAATCTCTCCTAGCAGAATGAACCGCAAGCATTACACACTGGGCTAAGCACTGGCAAGTGCGCAGGGAGAGCGGAGGTCCTGCTCAGAGCCACCCCGTTGACTATCTCTCAGGAGTCACCTCGTGGCCCGGGTCCCTGCATTTCCAGTGATCAAACAGGAATAGCAGACCCAAATGGCCACTCTGCCAAGCCGGAAAAAAGTCTCTCACGCATTTCTCCATCAATTACCTCCCTAGCCTTTGGGCCACATCACCCTGGATAGAGCATGCTCAACTCTTGTGTCCAAGGCACCAACAGAGTAGCTCATACAAAGTAAGATGAGGTTCTTTTTTATGAAATGGTGTAATCAGGGTCATTCTAAGACCTTCATATGCCTGAAGTGTTAATCCTCCAGTGTATTAAAGAAAAAAAACCTACCGCTCACTTTAAATAGAATTGGGTAGAATTCTGAGTCGAACTGCATTAGAAGTTGCTATGATACATTTCAAAGGCAATTAGTCCTTGGCTAATGATAATGTTATCAGCTCATTTCTGCATTTAACAAGTTTGTAGAGCTTAGGAGCTATGCCAATAAAGCCTAATAAATAAAAAGTCCCCATGCAGGAATAACAAAAGGTCGTATTTTAGGCAGTTAAGAATCTTGCCTCTTCAGCCACTTCTCATTTTGATCCTGGCTTTAAAATATCATTTCAAAGTTGAGAGGAGTCGAGTCTCACGCAGCTCGAGCTCCAAACAAGAGATGCTGGCTGTCCCTTCATATCATCGAGGTTGGAAAAGTTCTAAAACATGGTTCACTCGTATACTTCACTTCCCGTCTGATTTGCCACAGTAAAGGAGATACCGGTATTCTTAGCTCATAACTTCTCAGGGATATTTCCCAAACCAGGCAGTCATGAGAGCAGAAGGTGAACAGGAGTCTAAAAATTTGGCGGTGAAATGTAAAATAATTTTATTCCAAGCACTCTGATATGTGGATGCTGTCACCAAAAAAAAAAAAAAAAAAAAAAAAAAAAANACTATTCTTGATTCATCCCAATCCGGTGTGACAGTTAATTTTATGTGTCAACTTGACTTCCCACAGGACGTCCAGACACCTGGTTAAGTGTTACTTCTGGGTGTGTCTGTGAGAGCATTTCTGCAGGATCTCGGCCACGGGGCTGACAGACTGAGTAAAGAAGGTTGCCGTCCCCAGGGCGGGCGGGCGTGCTTCCTGCAGCCACTTGGCCTGCGTCCAACAAGCACGTGAAGCTGGAACATCAGGGTCTTCTGCCCTCAGAAACGCACTTTGACTCCTGGCTCTCCTGGTTCCCAGAATGAATTACACCGACATTTTTTGTTCTCCAGTTTGCTGACTACACGGTTTCTCATCCTCTACGTTGTGTGAGCCAACGCCTCATCATAAATCTCATTATATTACACATCCTATTATAAAAAATAAGGCATAATCTCCAGGTGTATTAGGGCTTTCTGGAGAAACAGGCAATAGGATATACATACCTATATATGTATATATAATTATATATATGTGTGTGTATATACATGGATATATATAAGTATATATATATCCATATACATATATATAAGTTTATATCTGTGTATATATATATATTATCCATGTATATATATATGTATATATCTTTATGTGTGTGTGTATATATATATATATATATATCCGTGTATATATAAGTACATATTCGTGTGTATATATATATATGTATATATATATACACTTAGAATTTGGATAAAATATATGTAACACAAAATGTTCCATATATTATATATACATAGTTTCTTGGTTCTGCTTCTCTCATAGCCCTAGATATTATACCTTATCTTCATATCAAGTAAAAAAGGCATCTGTCTTTCTATGGGAACTGCTGTGTGTCCATCCATCTGCCCTCCTCTGCTAACCCATCTCCAACTTTATTTAAGTATCTGGTAGAGAGCCTTTTTCCCAGGGCTGTGACGGGCTCTGATCAATGAACTGTAAAGCAGGGAGGGGCCCAGTTCTGGGATCAAGATTTTCTTCCCGATCAAAAAGAGCACAGGAAGAAGTTCCCTTTCCTGGCTCTGCCTCCCGAACACAGCACTGTGTGAAGACACCTGTCTATGGGGAAGAACCGAGAAGATCAGGAGCCCCACACCCTCAACCAGGCCGTCACTGGGATGCTAAACCAATTTCAGCAACTGCACAACTGGGATGCCTGGGAAGCTCCCCAGATCAGCGCCCATGGAATAAAGACCCCATGAGTCAGACTGTCACTTCGGCTGAAGATTTGTTTTTAAAAAAAGGTTTTTTAACAATTTATTTTTGAGAGACTGAGTGCGAGCCGGGAAGGGGCAGAAAGAGAGGGAGACACAGAATCCGAAGCAGGCTCCAGGCTCTGTGCTGTTATCACAGATCCTCACACAGGGCTTGAACCCACGAACCATGAGATCATGACCTGAGCCGAAGTCGGATGTTTAACCTACTGGGCCACACAGGCGCCCCTAGGCTGAAAATAGCTTAATTGCGACAGAGCTGCCAAACTGCTAGCTTTGACTTCTGCTTCCCACAAGGTCTACACCATTCACTATTTGTCCTTTGGCTGTAACGCCAGGCCTACAACATAAGCCTTTGATTTCAAAGAAACATAGGAAGCCTCTGTGGCAGAAGTGAAGATTTGCTTTTTCTGCTTTCATTGGATGTTTTGTGGTGTATGCGCACGCGCGCACGTGTGTGTGTGTGTGTGTGTGTGTGTGTACATGTTAACTTTCAGAAGAACCAGGTAAAAAGTCTGTTAATCATAATGTAAATTTGAATGAATGGGGGAAAAAAACAGAGGAATGGCACTCTTATGAGCCAGAATACGAATAAAATATATTTTGGAAATGCCTTCACTGCCCAATCACTTTGAGGCAAATTTATTCTAGGGGAAACGAGCAAACAATATGTGTTTTCACTGAGGACTATATATTTCACAGTGTGACTCTAGTTTTTTTCATTTTTGGTTTTTTTTTTTTTTTTTTTTTTTTTTTTTTTTTTTTTTTTNTTTTTTTTTTTTTCTTTTGGGTTTTTTTTTTTTTTTTTTTGGTTTTATTTTGTCTTGTTTGCCAAAAGTACTTAGTTAATTGAACTCACCCACTAGGCACCAGATATTTTCATGTGTAATTGTTCATGGACCTACCCTGTAGAAATGTCACTATTCTACAGATAGGCAAAGCGAGCAATGCGTGATGTCAACTGCCTTGCATGCTGGGAGTCTCTACTCAGAGCAAAATGAGAATTGAGTCGCAGGAATAGTAAACCAGTGCTCTTCCACCCGCATATGTCCCAGATCAGCCGGACATCTAGGCACGTGCCAAGTGGATCATCTCCTTCCAGGATTCCACATTTCTAGCAAAGTTCCGGCTGAGGCTGATGTTGCTGGTCAGAGCACATCTCAAGCATCCATGCTCTCCAACAGCACACTGAGGAATCCATTTGCAGGCACAAAATTGTGAGCACTGTGGTTCTCATCCAATTACCTAACTTCTCCTATTACCTGTCTCCTCGTCCAACGAAAGGGTTATAAGAACAGTACTGAACACTCTTCGGGCTGTTAGAAGTTAAATGACAGGAAGGTTTTAAATGCATTGAAGATGCACAGCAGACATGGAGCACTAGCACCTGGCAGATAGGACGGCCATATATATCCAAGCACACGTGTTACCCAGCCTGTAACAGACAGGGACCTGATTACGTTGGAAGGACAGGTAGAACAGCACAATGCCAAGGCTGTAGAGCTTGCATTCCAACTCTGCCATCGCGGGATGGAAGATGTGCTGCAGAGACTCTCAAGCACACACACCATCACTCTTCCAACCTGTACTCAGGGCACAGAGGGTCTGGGATAGACACCACATAGCCAGAAATGATTCAGAGGCAAAACCCGTCAGTTTGATTTCTTCCCCAGGATCCTAATGAGAATGTGATTTTCCCATTTTTCCCCTGTGTGTCCATTGTTCAGTGGTCCCAGACCTTGGATGTGGATGACAATGGGGAGGGACAGAGAGGAACAAGGATTAGAATCCCATGTACTAAGGTAGAGACAGAGCCTGATAGGTCTCTCTTCTGGGCTCAAGCCCCGCACTTGCATTCTGCATAGTTACCCTGTGTCCTACCCCCTCCTCCCTTTGCTTTGCTTAATTTCTAGAGAACTCTGGTATTTACAACTAAACAAGGTATACCTAAGAAACTTGAGTAACTCCTTGATTAACCTCTAAAGCCTCAGTGTCCTCATCTGTAAAGTGGAAATTTATTCAATTGTTCGATATTTATTGAGTGTCTATTGTTTGCCAAGCACTAGCTAGGTAGAGGAGAAACCAATGGTGAGGAATTTCAGAAACTACCCCTACCTTCGTGGAGTTTACAGTAGAACAGAAGACAGAAGCCTTAATGGATAAATCAATCAGAAGAACAAACATAAAATTACAAGGGGGGGGGTAAGCATTCTAAGAGAGGAAGGACATAATATAATGAAAACACATGTGACGGAGGCTGACTTAAAATGAAGTCAGAGAGAATCTAAGAGAGTAACAAGGCAAAGAGGGAAGAGAGAAGGATTCTAGGCAAAGAGCTTGCAGACTCTGGAGAGAAGGAGCATGCAAATGTGGGGGGAAGGGGGCGCTGTAGGGAGAAGGGAAACTGAAACCAGATAGAGCTGGAAAAGGGGCTGGGGTCCAAATGCGAGGGGCTGGATGCGCCACGATGAGTATTTTGATGATTATGCTAAGATACTCATTCCAAGATCGATGATTAGTTTTCAGCAGAGAGATGTTAGGTCATATCAGCCTTTGAAAATGTCACACTGGCCACAGAGTGGAGGACGTACCGGCGGAGGCTGGGTGATGTGGGTGCAGCAGGGAGGAGACTGCTTCAGGGGTCCGGGCCAGAGGACCAGATGCAGAGGCAAAGGTCCTGAGCATGTCTTGGGATGTACTGAAGTGAGGTGTCTTTGAAACAGCCAAGGTGAGACTGACATTTCACCTCAGCAGTCCACTCAGTGCAGGAGTGTGGCACCTGGTGGGAAGGTCTAGACCAGAAACACAAATGTGCAAGTCAGTGAAACCAACCTGTAGTTCTTAACGGAAGACGTGAGTCTGCCCAGGGAGAGAGGACGGCGTGGGGAAGGGAGGGGGCCTGGAGGGAGACTGGGGGCAGTGGCCACAGAGGGGAATGGACTGCAGGGGAGTCAGGGGCAAGACCAGGGGACTGCTGTGAGCCAAGGATGAAAGTATTTCTCCTAGGACAGGAGGAAGAAGCCAAGAAGGTCCATCAAATGACACACCAGCTGATGGAATTAAACTGGATAATAAATGAAACCTACAGGACGAAATAGGGCACAGGGCAGGGTGACCCCTCCAAAAAAGATAATTAGCATTATGAGTGGTTCACGGATTTTTGTGAGCACAAAACCTGACAACCCACATATTGTAGTAATTGACAAATGGAAGGCTTCCAACAGATGGAAGCAACAACCCCTTCTTTCCTTTTGTTATTTTATATCTGTAAGTTCCTTTAAGACAAAGGAATATCTTGAAATAGGCAAGATGATAGGTGGATGAAATGAACACTAAAGAAACAGGAAGGGACAAGAGTCTTTGGAGCAAAAGAAACAAGGACATCTGCTGGAGAGATAAGCCTGCAGTGAAATTGATCTCCATGCTTCTTCCAGCGCCAGCCTTTGACCGCAAGCAGACGTCAAAAGTACCGCATTCAGGGCGGCCTGGGCGGCTCAATCAGTTAAGTGTCTGACTACAGCTCAGGTCATCATCTCACTGAGAGTTCGAGCCCTGCATCGGGCTCTCTGCTGTCAGTGCAGAGCCCACTTTGGATCTTCTGTCTCCCTCTCTCTCTGCCCCTTCCTTTCTCTCTCTCTTTTCCTCTCTTAAAACTGAATAAACATTAAAAAAAATTTAAGTACTGCATTCACACACACAGACATACACATACACACATAAAAATATAACACCACCTCCCGATCCAGAAAAACAATAAATAGGCATAAAATGAATTTTAGAGGAATCCTTGATACCTTTTCTAATTGCCAAAGATTTATCCCATATCCAAAAAAAAAAAAAAAAGTTAAAATATTTTAGTAACTGGATAAAGATCAATAGAAAGCCCAACCAAAACATCAGTCTCCACTCGGTCACGACGGCACAGCGTGTGACACTGAGCAATCATTTAACTATTCAGGGCAACGGTTAACTACTCTTGTGCTTGCTAAAATCCCTTCCAAGTTCAAGAGTGTAAAATTCTTGTTCTTGATAATATCCAATATAAAGCATATAGGACAGACCCCTAATGTTACTACCAGTTGTATAATTATGCAGAAATAATGCTCTGTCCCCAGGCTTTGTCGAGAGAGGCATGCAGGGCACGGGGGCTTCCTGCCTTGAAAGGGAAGCTATTCAAATGTTGGTGCCTAACAGCTAAAGAAAAGGGGTTCCATGGAAACACAGATGCTCCCGGGTCAAGTACATGTTCTGAGAAAGCAAAGGACACGCAAATGAACACAAACTAATGGACCAAAGCCTACACCGGCAATGTTTTCTCTAATCGAGCCTTTGTCCTCTGTAACGTGACAGTTCTGTGGCAGTGCTGAGTACCACACCAATGTCAGGAGATGAAAGGCAGGGGCTTCCTTGTAAGAGGTTTTCTGCCTCCTTCTCCCAATCCAAAGAAGTGGATGTTCATTTTACTTAAAATTGGCAGAAAATAATAACTCCCACCCTGTTTTGTATGGCCAAAAGCCCAGATTTAAATTTTAACATTTGCTCGTATGCTACTGTTTAAGTCTTGAACTGATTCAGCTGCTCAAAGAGGGGACGTCAGAAACGGTAGGTGGGCAGCCCTGAAGTCAGGATCCAGGTGAAGGGCAAGGTGACAGGGGTCTCATGGCC
>NW_027527624.1:3717670-3755051 GCF_008692635.1 Crocuta crocuta
ACTGGGTCATAGCAAAGGGATCTGAACTTACTTTACATGTTCCCAAGTTTCGGAAACATAAAGGTATAAAGAGGTTTGATGACAAAGTCAACAAGAACTTTGCAGGAAGCCCTGGGTCCTCCTCCGGGCCACTCAAGCTTGGGCAAGAGGCTATTCAAGGTCTGTGGTCACACCTTGCTTTTGTGCCATGAGGCCGATGGGGCCTCCACACCTCCACCACTCCTGACAGGTCTCAATGGCACACTCTAGGGTTCCATCCCTTTGGTCTGGTTTTATTTGGCAAAACCCAGACCGCTGTGGGCTCCAAGCCACCGACAGCACCATGTCAGCTCCCAGAGCCCACTGAACGCGTCCCAGAAGCCATGTGTGACGGGGTTTTATCCTAGGCTATCTCCCAGCGGCTGAGCGATGTAAATGAATTTTCCAAGCCTCCTTCAAGGGAAAATAAAAATACTTCAAGTTGCTTTTGAAAAGTCTTGCCTAGCTTCAAGCTTCTAGGCTTACATCTTTTGAGGACATTTTTTATTTAGAGCACCCCTGAGAGGTGGAAGGAAAAGTGAAATCTGGGAAAATGTTTCTATTTCGACAAATTTCACCAATGTTCCCTAGGAGGAGAGATCAGAAACCCTCCCTCCTCGGCCTTTGCCTAGAAGCTCCTACAGGGCACAGGGTTCCACCCAAATCTCCGTAGGCATGTTTCATGCGATGGCCCCATGACTGTTCACAGCCTGCTTCTGGAAGTGTCCTCCTCTGCCCTCCTAGGCCCCCCAGCTTCTGTCCCCTGCACCCTACTTGTGATGACCAGTTCTCTGGTCAGCTTCCCCTCACACACCACCCCAGCAGCTAAGAGAAATGGAGGCAGGCACAAGGTGGTTAGAGCAGCACCCTGCAAACCCTTTCTGGAAAGGGCCCGAGAGGAGTCTTCACAATGCAATTGCAGGTCTCATGTCAAAATTCACATTTTTACGTAGATACAAAAGCAAGAGAAAAAATACATTTCCACGTCTTTATACATGAAATCCAAAATACGATAATAACTGAATGCAATTCTTTATGGAATATAAGTCTACTAACGAGTATTTGGAAATATTTTGGGGGGGCACCTGGGTGGCTTAGTCGGTTAAGCGTCCGATTTTCACTTAGGTCATGATCTCGCGGTTCGTGGGTTCGAGCCCCGCGTCGGGCTCTGTGCTGACTGCCAGCTCAGAGCCTGGAGCCTGTTTCAGTCTGTGACTCCCTCTCTCTCTGACCCTCCCCTGCTCACACTGTCTCTCTCTCTCTCCTAGAAATAAATAAAACATAAAAAAAAAAAATTAAAAAAAAAAAAAGGAAATATTTTGGGGAGGGTGGGCATGACTTGGTTTGAGTTCAAATTTTCTACCTTTGACTCAACAACATCTCTCCAATAAAAACCCTCCTGAGCTTGAGGGCCCTGCAAAGGGAGCCAGCCAGCAGAATCTGGTCCCCATGTCATTTTATGATTCAGATGGTTTAGCACAAGTTTGAGATTTGGGCTATGCTTGGGTTACATCCTGGTTATATGACTTACTTGCCACCTTCTGACTTCACTTGTCCAAAATATAATTTTCTCCTCTTTACATGAGGCCCAGAAGATAACTCTAAGCATTCCATGAACTAATGATTTGCATTTGTCAAACTCCTACTATGTCCTTGAAATTACTCTATGTGCTATATGTCTCCTATGTATTAGTGACCAAAACAAAACTGTACAATGTAGGAACAGTTCTTATACTCATTTTATAGGTGAGGAGATTGATGAACAGAGAAGGTAAGCAAAATGCCCACCCATGGGCTAACATAGCAGAGAGCATTCTTCACCACCAGCACCTTTAAGCCTTGTTTGATGAATGTTGGCTATTACCACTTTCATTCTTGTGAATGAGATAAGTCAATGAAGTGATTAGGATTCATTTTTAATGTATATTCCTGAACACAAACATCAAAATGAGTTTGTCCTTCAAAGATGTTCACTTTTGGAGACGTTCTGCTTTCCAAATAAAGCATCACTGTTCAAAATGTTCTTGGCTTTACCCTTCAAACAAGTTCATTAACTCCAGGGGGCAATCAGTCTCATTACCTTGTTCCTCCTAATTTCCTTTTCTAAATTATAAGCTAATATATCAGTGAATGAAATAGTAGGCTGTCTCACAAAATAGTCTATTATCAAATGAGCACCAAGAAGCCCTAGCATCCTTGCGTGGGTGGGTAAATAGGAAACTAAAATGCCAGTCTAGGATCTTTCCCAATGTGTCAGTGTCTGTCACCCTGGTCCCATTGCCAGGAGCACACCACACCCATTCTCCTGTAGCCCTAGGCAGCCCAGCACAGAGAACCCCCTCACGTGACCTGATTTCACACCTCTGCTGGGGAAGGTCGCTGACTGATCTATGAGCTGGACCCAGACACTCAGAGGCTCTTCATCCCCTCCCCTGACCTTGGAATGTGGGCTCCACTTGCCTTTTTCATTCCCAGAAGCTGCTCAAGGACACAGTCTTGAGATGGTGAGCACTACTGAAAACACCTGCTCGGTATACATGACTGAGCCCAGTTAGGGCCTCTTCATAAACTTGTAAGATTTGGGGGGCACGTGCGGGGATTCGCTCATCTTGCTGCCGCCTGAGACTAGCATCAGATGTAAGATGCTTTTGGGGATTAAACTGCCACTTCCCAACCTGGATTGGCTGCCTCTTTCTCAGGTCTCTCCCTGCCCTCTGGCAGAACAGGCCCTGGTTTCCATCTCACCTGGAAGACTTGCAAAGGGACACTCCCCAATTTGCTGCAGCCTGCCAGTCCTTCAGTCATTTCTCAGTGATTTCTTCACACCTTCTGCACGAAGCTGCCAGCTTCCTCCCCAAACATCAGCTTAGTCCCCGCCAATCTTTAGGAGCTAGAATGAAGGAGGAGTATTTCCCAAGGGGTAATCTGTTTTCTTTGTTTTCTTTACACGTGCATCTCCTGGGAGCAAATATCACAAGCCCAACAGAAGTCACAGGAGAGCAGAAGCAAAGCGTCTGGGAAGGAACTCATTAACCAAGTCCTCGAGGTCCAGGTCAAAGTACCTCCCCTGTCTGATAACCTCACATACCTTCTGGAATTTTAAATGCAAAATGACATCTCTCAAATCCAGATCTCTGACCAAAATCTCTCCTCTAAGTCAAAGACACATCCATTCTGCTAGAGCATGGCCATGGGGAACATCTGCCTAGATTTCCTACTCTCCCAACAAGCTTGGTGTGTCAACTACAATGTGTTCAAAAAGCTTCTTTCTTCTGGCTTTCAACTTGATTCATGGCCACATCGCACCATGAGACCTTGTCTACTGCCTCCTCCTTCCATGCCCCTCCACCCCACCCAATTCACAGCGCCTCCTACTATCTAATATTCGCATGGATCCAAGAGAAAGACAATGCAGGCCAAAACTGTGAGCCTTATATGTCACTGCAAATATTCTAGGGGTACTGGGTGGCTCAGTCAGTTAAATGTCTGACTCTTGAGGCCAAATATAAAGCAATGACCTTGGAGAAAAGCAAGAGATGATAACATAAATAAAAAGGACACACTGGGCTAAAGCTCTTTTGCCAACCCGACTGGTTGGCAAAGCTGTTGCTAGAGTGTGGGATCGAGGAGGGGCCTTGTGACTTGCTCATGCTGAATTTCCAGTTACTGTGGCATCCAGTCTCCTAGATGTCCCCTTTCTAAATCATGAACTAATTTCTGCTAGTAAAACATTAGATCACTCATAAGAGAGTCTATCACTAAGTTCGGAAACGAAGAGCTAGTAAAAGCATCTGGCACAGGGCCCACTCTCAAGAAAGGCTTGTGCACTGAACTATGATGAATAGGACTGGTGCCCGAACCATGACGATGATGGCATGTGTGATAGGAAATATGGAAGCAGTGTGAGTGGAGAGGAGAGTATCAGGAGAAATAAATGTGTTTTCCTAATTGTTCTAAAGGTATTCCCATGGATCAGAAACAGAAGGGCAGGAACAACCCACGTGTGCCCACAAAAGGTATCCAGAATGTAGAAACTGTGTCTCCAAGAAGATCCTTTTCTTTCCTCCTCTGTGTAAAGAAAATCTCAATAATCCTTCATAGTAAAGCACTGGTAGATTTTACCTTGGAACACGAAAGGAGATCTATAATGGCGCCTTGAACCAAAAATTTAACAAATATGAAATAAGATGGGCTAAAACCAATGAGGGCACAGGAATGTGAACTTCACATGCATCACATAGGAAGGCAAACTGACGAGTAATTAACGGGACACAATGTTGTGCTCTTAAGCAATAAAGAGATACAATGAATGTTTTAAGACTAGAAGTAACCCCAGTGGGGCCATTTAATTTCCCTACTCACAAGCAAATTACATATCCATATCCTACTTTGAAATTAGTTATAAACATAAGCCTAGGTCCAAAACTTAAAGTAAACAGAATGTATCTTTCCTTCTTTTCTAATTTTTTGGTGGCATTTAAGGTATGTGTGGAGAGATGGTGCATGTGTGTGCATGTGTGTGTATGTGTGTGTGTGTTGCAGATATTACACCAAAAAATGTCTCAGCTGGCATTATCCAATGTCTTAATGACATACTAGAAGCAACTGCAGTATCACATCAGACAATGGAAAACAGTAATTGTCAAAAATGGGCTTATGAAATTATTACTTCTTAAAAGGACACTTTGTCACACAGAACCACTTAAGTGTATTTCTGGTGAGTGCTCATTTGGGATTCCCTTGACCTACTAAAATCGGCAAGAAGTATGGATGAATAAGCAAGGGCAGTGTAATTGCTCACAGAGGACAGAGCAAATGTAAATCTGGCAGACCCAGTGCATTTCTGTCCTGGGCCTACTTAGTTTTGAGAGCCATTTCAAAACAGTTGGAAGACTTTAAAATAGATACCCCATCTCCAGCTCAACGGTCCAACAATTGTCACTACCCAACAGCCCTTCCCACTGAACTTGATCCTTCTGTCCATGGGGCTGATAACTAGACCCTGCTCGTCAAATGCCCACTGACCCACCAGTGCTTTTCCCCTTGCATGTTTCCAGGTTCATGAAGACCCAGAGCTGAGTGAATAATGTAGCCCCTGGTAGACTTGTCTTACAAGTAGAGAATGTGCTTCATTCACCAGTTTATCCCCAATGCCTCGCTTGAAGCCTGTTATATATTAAAAAACTGTATAAATGCTTGGCCTAAATTGGGGTGGCTGATTTCCTTTTGGAAACACTGGAAGAAAATGACTTTCTTCCGCTGCCAACTCCCCTCTGTATTACTCACAAATAGACATCCATTAAACTTATATTTAGACTTCCACTTGCTCAGGAGCCTCAAATTTTTCTTCAGCATGAAAAGGGCACCCAGCATCTGCTAGATAACCCTACTCACCACACTGATCTCAGGAGACAAGTTCTTCTGTATCCCGAAAGCAAGTCACCACTTCTGCTTGCACAAAGGGGCATAAATATCATGGGGACATCACCATAAAAGAGTGCTCTTGTTCATATTTTAGTGTACTTCATGATAATTTTTAATTATTTTTTTACATATATTTATTTTTGAGAGACAGAGTGGAGACAGAGTGGGAGCAGGGGAGGGGCAGAAAGAGGAGACACAGAATCTAAAAGGAGGTGAGCAAGCATTCAGCACAGAGCCTGATGCAGGGCTCGAATCCATGAACCGTGAGATCATGACCTGAGCCAAAGTCGGACACTCAACCGACTGAGCCACCCAGGTGCCCCTGGACCCCATGACTTAAAAAGTGGAAAAGGAATTTGCAATTTGGAACATTTTAGCTTTGTCTCCATCAAGATAGGCACAAGGTCTTACAGATTCTGAAGGTGATGTCTCTGTTCCATTTCGACCAATGTCACAAAGGGTCACTGATGATTTAGGTAATAAAAATATCAGGAGTTTGGAATTTCTGACTCTTCACAAATATTGAAACTATTCCAAAAGAATGATAACTCTGGGCCTAAGTGTAGGGAATACATGAGCATATGTCCCCTAGTAAATAATTACAGTAATTATATTAGGAAAATATTAAATTATGGAATGTGCTAAAACTGTCACTAAAAATAATTTGTCATTGAAAGGCTAAAGAAGGACGTTCATAGCAAAGTCTGATGGGCGATGGCAGAAAAGTCTCCATGTCTTCTGGACGTCCATGTGTTAATCACATAAAATGGTCTCATAAAAAAAATACAGAGGCATACGCACACTCGCACTTGATGCTGTAGAGTTTTATGAAAAACAGATGAAAAAATCTGCATGAGAATTATTTAGAAATACATAAGGAGTCATAGTGCTATATTATTAACTGAAGATGGACACTTTTTAAAGATTATTTATATATTTTGAGAGAGTGTGTGAGTATGGGTAGGGGCAGAGAGAGAGGAAAGAGAGAGTCCCAAGCAGGCCATGTGCGGTCAGCGGGGTTTGATCCTAGGAATCATGAGATCACGACCTGAGCCGAAATCAAGAGTTGGACATTTAACCAACTGAACCACCCAGGGGCCCCATCAATTATATTACTTCTTTTTTTTTTTTTTTTAAATGTTTATTTATTATTGAGACAGAGAGAAACACAGCATGTGTGGGGGAGGGGCAGAGAGAGAGGGAGACACAGAATCGGAAGCAGCTCCAGGCTCTGAGCTGTCAGCACAGAGCCCAACGCGGGGCTCGAACCCACAAACTGTGAGATCATGACCTGAGCCTAAGTTGGACGCTCAACCGACTGAGCCACCCAGGCGCCCCAGTTATATTACTTCTTAAAGAGTTCTGTCAACTAAGGAGTCCTCATTTAGAGAGAAGATTCTCAAAACTGATAAGAAGTAATATCCAGCATATATTATTAAGCAAAAAATAAAAAAGAAGGAAAAAGAAAGAAAGCTCCATCAAAAAGAGTATATATAGCATGCTATCCTTTGTGTAAGTAAGAAAGAGAAAGGAAATACACACACACACACTTACCTCTACATAAAGGTAAGGACCATAAATAATTATATCCAGAAACTGTAAGAGCTGCTAAGGGCTGGCTGGCCTCACTGGCCACAGGTGGAGAAACAGGGGATCAGAGAGGTAGGCAGGAGATTTCCCTTTGGGAGGTGAGAGTTTTACTTTTAATCTAGGAGGACACATTGGGACTTGTCCCATACGGTTGACACAAACCATTAAGTCTTCCTACAGGTCAGATTCTAAGAAGTAAAAAGACTCAGTAAAGGATAAGCAAATTAAAATTTTTGCATCAGCATTCTTCTCAAAGCTAGAACTATCTAAGATTTGTATGGAATGACAGAAGCCCCTGAATAGCCAAAGTAATATTGAAGAGAAAACCAAAACAGGAGGCATCACAATCGCAGATGTTAGCCTCTACTACAAAGCTGTAATCACCAAGACAGTATGGTATTGGCACAAAAACAGACACATAGACCAATGGAATAGAACAGAGAACTCAGAATTGACCCACAAATGTATGGCCAACTAATCTTTGACAAAGCGGGAAAGAGTATCCAATGGAAAAAAAAAGACAGCCTCTTTAACAGACGGTGCTGGGAGAACCGGACAGCAATGTGCAAAAGAATGAAACTAGATCACTTTCTCACACCATACACAAAAATAAACTCAAAATGATAGAGGACCTAAATGTGAGTCAGGAAACCATCAAAACCCTAGAGGAGAAAGCAGGAAACAACCTTCTTGACCTCAACCACAGCAATTTCTTACTTGATACATCCCCAAAGGCAAGGGAATCGAGCAAAAATGAACTATTGGGACCTNTAAAAATAAATAAAAAATAAAATACATGTTTTCAAAAACAGAAAAAAAAATAAATTTTTGATTGAGAGAATAAATTATCCTACGAAAGGACTGTAGAGCCAATCAGTGAAATGTACTTCAGGCATTTTATTTTTAAAAGAGTTCCTTCAGTTAAACAAGTGTTTGTTTGGAAGGGTAAAAGAGAAAGTTAACACTGACCCTGATTCATGAATTCTTTAATGTTATCACTCCTGTTAATTAAGGCAAAGTGCTCTGTTCAAGACTTCAGCTCCCCCAAACTGGTTCTCCCATAGTCTATTTCAGTGGCCATTGTTAAACGCAGCAGAATGCTTTATTTGCATATTAGTCTGGGGGAAAAATGGATAATCAGGGGCACCTGGGTGTCTCAGTCAGTTGAGAGTCTAACTTCAGCTCAGGTCATGATCTCATGGTTCATAGGTTCAAGCCCCACATTGAGTTTACTGCTGTCAGGACAGAGTCTGCTTGGGATTCTGTGTCTCCCTCTCTTTCTGCCCCTCTCCTAGTCATGTTCGTGTTCTCTCTCTCTCGCTCTCTCTCTCTCTCTCTCAAAAATAAATTAAAAAAACTTTTAAAAAAAAAATGGATAAAAGGGATGCCTGGGTGGCTCAGTCAGTTAAGCATCCGACTCTTGGTTTCAGTTCAGGTCATGATCTCACAGTTTGTGAGTTCTAGTTTGTATTTACCTAAATCTCCTAAGCACAGTACAATGAAGAATCCTTATTAGGAACTGTGTTAATTATTAAAAAAAATTAAAAAAAGAATAACTGAGTTATATGCAGAATGCCAGTGTTTATTATAAAGTAATCAAAATATTATTTACATAGTATTCTTTGATTTGCAAAAGAAAGCCTAGGAGATGTATGTTGGAAAAATGCCCTCCTTTCAGGAAGGCACTGAGACAGGGGAATGACCAGCTGGGGGGCATCTGCCCACAACCTCATAAGATGTGTCCGGCTGTCCAATGAGATCTCTCTTCCAAGATACCAAGCCTCCTCCGTCTGTCTCTCTCGTCAGTAGAGGCTTTTATGGAAGACAAAACATGGCAGCCCAAATGATAAACTCACAGATGACTCACAGTCAACTTAAAAAGAGGTAGCCAGTAAACAACAAAATGCTGTGTAGACTGGCAGTGATCCCTCGGTTTGGGGAAGTCTTCTGTGAAATCCAAGGAGAGTTCCCGACATCCTTGCTCTGAACTTTGTGTGTGTGGGTAGGTGAGGAGAGACCTGAAAACTGAGTCCAGTTTTCAAAGCTGTGCTATTTCTCTGTGGCTCCCTATTTCCAACCCCATTCATCCAAGTGCCTGGTTAGACATGGTCGGAGCTCAACCCTACAAAGCAAACGAAGACGCCACAGAAGCCTTTTGCTATTGGGCATAATGAGGGAGGGCTGTTGCATGTTTATTGCCTATAGAATAAACTGTTCACAAGAGAAAGATGCTTCAACTATTAAAATAAGTGAGGGGGGAAAAAGCCCAGGTATATAAGTATGGTTTTATGTGCAACGCACAGCCGAACATCTGCAAATCATTTTAGTTCTGTACACTAATAAAAAGTGTGTGTGCTTTTTCCTTCTGTTTATCCTCGAGATTTTTTGTCTTCTGTCTACCACTCATAAGAATACACTTTCATTTTCTTCTCCATCAACATTTTTTTCCGGGCTCCTCTAATAGGTGCTGTCTCTAAATCTGTACGGAAGAATTACCCCAACAGGCTTTCTGAGTTTGTGTAAACCTACAAGTAAGCAAACAAACGTATTTCCCCCGCATTTTAGCTGGAATCACACCAATACGATGTCTCTGACCCATTCCTCCCTGCCGGCCCCTCCAAGTGCACACTGGCCTGTGTGCGGCCTCTCATAATCAGAGTAGATGCAGTTAAGTCAATTTAAATAGCGGGCTGTGCCAGGATGCATAGGAGAGAGAGTATCAGGTTCCCTAAGCACATTTGCCATTAATATTCTGAGCTTGTGAATGCCAGTAATTTCTTGAAAACTTGACTTTCGGTGTCAGCTTGAATCTGTTGATTTCTGTCCTGTGATTGAGCACAGACCAATTATTCTCCCTCCTCCACTGCTATCAAGGCAATTATGGCGGGTAAGACACAAGAGAGGGTTCTGGCATCTTCACGTCACCCCCTGAAGATACTAGTCTTCACTTGAATTTTCTGAGAAGAACAAACCCACTGAAAAAGCACAATATGGGCCATTTCTTCTCATTACTAGCTGACGAAGAACAGTAGAGTATTACTTGCTATGTAACCTCCTTCTAAAAGAAAGTCACATTCTCAGAAATCAACAGGATCAAGAGCTTTTTCCTGCCGGTTGTTACAACCTTCAAATTGTTTTTCCTCATCGTGTCCCCCTTTCGATTTATAACGGGCACAGAGAATAAACAGGACTGATAAAATGCAGTTTCTTTTAGCCCTCCTCTACCCCATTAGAGTATATCCACAGGGGGAGAACTTTTCCCCTGCTCCTGAGTGAAAACTCAGGGAACTGAGTCCGAAGGGGAGGAAACACAAGACAAGCAGAAGGAATCTTACTTGTCCTGCACAGAATGCAGGTCTGGCTAACATGGACTGCATTTTTCTGGATTCTATGTGTTACCCCTCCTCACTGTGTCTCAGTCTCTCTCTTCCCTTGATATCGAAGAGGCACTTTACTCTAGCTGCCCACTTGTTCATTCAACAACCCAACATCCAATGATACCTCCGGCTCTTGTCCGCTGAGAGTTAGCCAGCCCCTGCGGAACCGATTTAACAGCATCGAAGACTATCTGGCCCGTAGCTCAGATCCTGTCCTTGGGAAATGCTCACACATTTTTTTTCTCCTATAAACTCCCTGTGCTCTGAAGTAGCCAGCCAGGAAGATTTTCTGGGTAAGAGAAAAAACCCCATACCTCTGTCTCTCCTCCCATTTAAGGGAGCATGGCCAGAAGCCAGGATGAAGACTTGTTGGTGGCCTTGAGGGGGGAAGAGCAGGCATCCCTCCCATTCCCTATGGCCAGGGAAGGGGGCCCTCATATCACCAAGAGCTCTCTCTAAAGATATTCACTTTTATCATCTCTTTTCATCTTCAATAATCCAACCCTTTCTAGCCTGTACGCAGTGAGCAATGTAAGGATGATAAAACTGGTTTTTGACATTTCATTAACAGAGTTGAATTTGGTTTGGGGTCTTTACTGTGTTGTATCTACTGTACTTTCATGTCTCATTGAAAACTTGCAATTTAATATCTCGTTAAAAATGCCGCTCTCCAAAGAAGATACATACACAAAGATGCTCCACATAGCATGACATAAAGGAAATGCAAATTAAAACGAGATACCACTACACTCCAGTTAGAAGGGCCAACATGCAGAACCCTGACAGCAGCAGGTGCCAGCAAGGATGTGGAGTGACGGGGACCGTCACTCATTGCTGGTGGGAATGCAAACGCTATTGTCACTTGGGAAGACAGCTTGGAGGCTTCTTATACAATATACTCTTACCACATGATCCAGAATCACATTCCGTGGTATCTACTCAAGGGAGTTGGAAACTTATTCTACACAAAACCTGCACATGAATGTTTAGAGCAGCTTTTTAAAAAAAATGTTTATTTATTTTGAGAGAGAGAGAGAGCAATGAGTGGGAGAGAGGGAGAGAGAGGAAGAGAGAGAGAATCCCAAGCAGGCTCCGTGCAGTCAGAGCCTGACTCGGGGCTCGACCCCATGAACCATGAGATCATGACCTGAGCTGAAACCAAAAGTCAGATGCTTAACCGACTGAGCCATCCAGGCGCCCATACAGCAGCTTGATTCCTAACTGCCCAAATTTGGAAGCAGCCGAGATGTCCTGCAGTAGCTAAATGACTAGATAAATTGTGGTCCGTCCAGACTAACGGATATTATTAGTGCTAAAGAGCAATGAGCTATCAATCCACAAAAAGACCAGCAGGAATCTTAATTAAATGCATACTACTAAGAGAAAGAAGTCGGTCTAAAAAGGCTACATACTGTATGAGTCCACTTATATGACAGTCTGGAAAGGGCAGCAACATGAAGACAGTAAAAAAAAAAAAAATCAGCAATCTCCAAGGGTGGGGAGGGAGGGAGGTACAAATGTGTGGAGCACTAAGGATTTCTAGGGCAGTGAAACTATTCAGTATGACAGTGTAATTGTGGATCCGTGTCATTACACGTTTGTCAAACCCAAAGAATGTACAACGCCAAAAGTGAACCTTAGTGTAAAGTCTGGACTCTGGGTGATAATGATGTCGATGTGCATTCCTCAGCTGTAACAACTGTGCCCCTCTGGTGAGCATTGCAGGTAACAGGAGGCTCTGAGTGCGTCGGGGCAGGAAGAACATGAAGAATCTCTGAATCTCCCTCTCACAGTTGCTGCAAACCTGAAACTGCTCTGAAAAAATAAAGTATATTAAAAAGGAAAACAAAACCAGTACTCCTACATCAAGTAACTAGGAACGTTCTGTTAAATATTATCAAAAGTGCCTTCCTTGGCTCATTATCTACAGTAACCAGGAGAGGGAATATTCTGGCAAAGGAAGTAGCCAGATTTTGGAAATTACCCTTAATCCTTCCTACATTCCTTGTCCTTCAAAGATTATCCACATCCAGAACTCATCATATTTTGGCCTTTGATTCTGCCAAGCCACACTATGAAACTCTTGACCCGCAAATTCCTGCAATATTGTACAATACCGGCACAGGGCAAAGGATAGCCCACAGGGACTGGGGTCCCTCATTGCATAGGTGACTTTTCTGGCTTTCTGAGTTATTCTGATGAGATCTTTGCTCTCTTTACTTGCCTCCAGGATCACAGGCATCTATTCAACAATTATTTTCATGACTCTTTGAGAATCTGATAAAAATTATGGCTCCTTTCCCCATTTCTGTATATAATTTCAAGTCTCTGTGGGCTCTCCAAAACTCATTCATGAATTCCCTCAGCTCCCTGCATGTACACAGTGCTTAATATCACTCATAACCACACACCATACCCTCTTTATCCTACCACAAAAATGTTTTGTCATTTCTATGGAGCCAAAATGAGAAAACAGTTGATCTCCATGAGCCAATCAGTATTTTGTCGTTTTCACCAAATGTTTATGGAATGGCCACGGGATGTGGAAAACTAAGGCAGAAGTGTGGCTTGCATCAGACCTAATTGCCTAAGATGTGAGTTCCTGGGCCAACCTCATGCACTCTAGCGATTTCTTTTCTTTTTTTTACATTTATTTATTTTTGAGAGACAGAGACAGAGCACAAGTGGGGGAGGGGCAGAGAGAGAACGAGGCACAGAATCCCAACCAGGCTCCAGGCTCTGAGCTGTCAGCACAGAGCCTGAGGCGGGGCTCGATCTCACAAACTGAGATCATGACATGAGCCGAAGTCGGACGCTTAACCAACTGAGCCACTCAGGTGCCCCAACTCTAGCTATTTCAACTACAGGAGGATGCTTCCAAAACTCTCTGAACCAGATTTTTTCTCAAGCTTCAGACTTGAACGTCCACTGCATATCCCCATTTGGGCATCCCACAGTCACCCCCAAACTCAGCAAATCTGGAACATGCTATCATGTCTCCAAATCACGTTCCTCTTGCTGCATTCGAATCCATTCAACCATTCATCCACATCGGAAATGTAGAAGACTCCTGGACCCTTATTTATCTTTTTTTAAGTATTTATTTATTTACTTACTTACCTACCTATTTACTTATTTATTTATTTTGAGAGAATGAGAGCAGGCTTGTGTGAGAGCAGGGGTGGGGCAGAGACAGAAACATCCTGGCAGCCCCTGGACCTCTTTTATTCTAATATCCAATCAATCAGCAAATTTCTGCATATATTAAGCCCTAAGTGGCCCCTGAATCCACTCACCTCGGAGATCACGGCTCTGGTTACATCTAATTATATAACACTGATATGAAGTCAGTTTTTCTTTAACTCTGATTTTCCCCTCTAAAGGCACAGGAGCCAAATCTCTTTGTTCTCTGGCTAGAGATCTAGAAGGTACAGCCAAAGGATGACTAGATGCTGGAGGACAATGCTGGAAGTGGGGCCCATTAGGGAGGACTAGGGCCACTGAGATTTCATTTCTACTGACAAGGCAGTGTGGGTCCCAGTTGGTCAGTAAGGTTTTTGAAAGGACGATTTTTATTCAGCCTTAATTAAATCCTTTAACGTTCAACTTAGCCAAGGGGATACCTAATACAAGTGTTTGTCCCTCAGAATTTGTCCTCAAGCAGTTATCTTAGAAATGTGCTTTTTATCCAAGTGCTAGATACAGAAAAATAAAGAATGGGCTGCCTGGGTGGCTCAGTTTGTTAGGCGTCCAACTTTGGCTCAGGTCACTATCTTATGGAGTTCGAGCCCCATGTCTGGCTCTGTGCTGACAGCTCAGAGCCTGGAGCCTCCTACAGATTCTGTCTCCCCGTCTCTCTACACCTCCCCCCCTCTCTTTCTCTCTCTCTCTCTCTCAAAAATACATAAACATTAAAAAAAAAATTTTAGGAAAACTAAAGGCTATGGAAGAAGCATTCAATCACAGCTTCTTAACAAACTAAACCAGATTATTCAAGAAGTGTCAATTCTCACCTCAAAATACTTTTTAAATGGCAGAGGGTAGTATCAGTTAATATTAAAATGGAGAACTCTATGAATATGATAAGAATGTTCACGAAATCAAAACTCTTCATTTATAGTGTTGACTAGAAATAGACATTGCAAAAAGAATGTATTTGACGACACAGTACAGAACAGACTTATTCACTAAGTGTATTGGGGCACACATGGTTTAGTTTTAATAACAACCAGGAATAATTTGTATCTAGCACTCACCATATACCAACCAATATGTTAACATTTTATACAAAACATGTCATCATCCTAGAAGCCTAAGATACTCTTATTAAAACCACTTCCATGTTATAGTTGAAGACACCAAAGGTTAGAGAGTTAGTAATTTATCAAAGACTACACACTCTTGACCCTGAGCCAATAATACCCAACAAAGGTTTCTTTGAGTATAACTCCAGGCATATAAATTAAGTTTGATATAGTTCATGTCCTAGAAAAGGTGGGGGAAGGCAGGAAGAGAAAAATGGCAATATACAAGGACTAATTTAGTGCTAGGTACACAGTAGACTTCAATATTCTATGACTAAATTCAATGTGTAAGTAATTACAGAAAATTGGGTTACAGGAGATAAAACCCTGAGCATAACTTTTAAAAACTGAAATGAAAATTACATTTTAATTGAATCTTCTATGATAAATGGATAAAATGGCCTAACACACCCTCTGAGAAGAGATAAAATTCAGTGAGTTAGGAACAGTAAGAAAAAAAGAGAATTTACTGACCCACAGCAATTCATTGCATGAGTTACTGTTACGGTCTATCACCAACAGATAATAACACCACGTTCACAAAGTACTTTCTAACACTTTATAATCCTACCAGGTTTGGGTTAAGAGAGAGATGGGTCATCACCAGCAAGTAGTAGAGAGGCCACACACACACACACACACACACACACACGCACACGCACGCACAAAGACAGTTCCCATTTTGATTCTAAAGAAGAAAAAGGAAAGTAAAAGATAATTCTACTAATGTGAAAAGAATGTCGTGGGTTTCTCCAGAAGAGGTTTATTGGTTCATTACAGAAACGAGCCCTTCCGCTTCCCATGAAGGAAGCATCATTTACTCACACTAATGGCCCATAAAATCCATTCCATTGAAGTATATTTCATTACCTTTGTCAAGCCTTTTGTGTAGAGTAGGAGGAGGGTCAATATTTTCAATCCCCAATTCTGCCCAGCATTAAAAGCATTCAGGGAATCACAGCTCTGTGAGGCCACCTGAGAATCAAAACCATGCCACCCCACACGTCCCGGTTACGCGCTGGGTGCAAGAACAAAATCAGGTGTGTAAAACACCCCAGCCTACTTTACTGGGGTTTTATGTCTGTATTTGTTTAAATGACAACAGATAAAAGCTGAGAGCCATGTGATATCTAAATTCAATCCACATATCATCTCTCCAAACACTCACATGAACTATGACAAGTAAACCGTCCCCTTACGTAGCAAATCCTTCCAGGGGACATTAGCTGATGTGGGAGAAACTGCTGACCAGTCCCTCAAATCCATTCTCCTCTTCTTCTCCAGTAATAGTTTAAGCTGAACACATCCCACCTTGGGATTAGAGCCCTTCCCTCGATTCACTTGCAGAGAGGGTGGATGAATGGCTCCATTTGGAGCAGTGGGATGTGAACAAAGGTGACCTTAACAATGTCTGGGTCCTTTTCAACCTATAAGAAGGCCACTCACCTTGGATTCTTTCTATTCTCTGTCTAAACTGGAGCACATGTGCACCAACGATGCCACGGGAATGCTAAGCCAAAAAGACGGAAGGAATCATATCCAGGTGTGATTTACGGAGAAGAGCCCCATGTGCAGCCTGGACTGCCCACCTCCTGGATGTTACAGGAAAGGGTTTTTATATTGTTTCATTTACTATATTTTTGTCATCGCTTAGGGTTTTTTTTTTTATTGTTTTAATGTTTCTTTGAGAGAAAGACAATGAGAATGAGCAGGAGAAAGACAGAAAGAGAGAGAGACAGAGGATGCCAAGTGGGCTCTGCGATGGCAGCACACAGCCCAATGCAGGGCCCGAACTCATGAGCTGTGAGATCATGACTCAAGCAGAAGTCAGACACTTAACCAACGGAGCCACCCAGGAACCCCTGTCATCTCTTGTTAAAGTACCTTAGTTTTCCCCTAATAAACTCTGTGAAATCTATTAGTTAGTGCCATTTACTCCAATTTAAATCCTCTATAACAAGACTGCCCAATAGGGCTTTCTCAATGCTGGAAATGTTCCAGATCTTCACTGCCCAACATAGTAGCCACATGCGGAGACTGAATCCTTGAAAGGCGGCTACTGTACCTGGAAAACTGAGTTGTTAATTTTATTTAATTATAGTTCATTGAAATTTTAAAAGCTACAAGTGACTAGTTGCTAGTTACTATCCACTTGGACATTACAATGCCTGAGACATCTAAAATTACGAACATGCAGTTAGAAAGAACCATTATTATCATAGAAAGACCAGCTTTTTAAAACGTAGAGTTTTTGCTAGAACATTATAGAAGGCCTCAAGCAACAGTTTTCTCATAGTAGAAATAGGCTTTGGGCTGAGACTCAAAGAGGAAGTGCTTAGGGTTGTACCTCCATTTCAGCTTTTTTAATGTTTATTTATTTTGAAAAAGAGAGAGAGAGGATCCCAAGCAGGCTCTGTGCTCACAGCACAAAGCCCAATACAGGGCTCGAACCTACAAACCATGAGATGATGACCTGAGTGAATATCAGACGCTCAACCAACTGAGCCCCTGGGGTGCTTCATGCTGCACCTTCATTTCAAAGCTGACATGAGCTTACATTTCATTATGAAGGACACTGGTGTTCTTTTACAGTATCATCAATGTGTCGATTATCCTCCATAAAACTAAATCCAGCAGATTATTTTTGTTGAAGAGATAAATGCAAACAGTTAGCATCAATCAGCCTAGTCAGTAAGTGACTTGCTTTTATTCCATTACTCAGAGATCTGGGACAGTAAAACTTAATTTAGGGATATTTGGGAGAACTTCTCATCAATTTGGGTACTCATTTTGTAAACCTCTACTCTGGACATGTCAAGTTTGCATTTATAGTGTAAAACACTACAAAACTCCAGGAAAATACTTGTGTTATGAAGGAGACAAAACGCCATTTGAAACACCCATCTGAAACATGTAACTGAGCCTCTAAATACAATTATGAGAAACAAATAAACCAAACCGGGCAAACTGCCCAGCAACAAGAGTCAAATGTAAACTTTGGAGAGGCAGAGAGACAGAACCAAGAGAGAGTGCTAGGTTGGCAGGGAGGGAAGGGGAAATAAGG
Organism: Crocuta crocuta; assembly: GCF_008692635.1. Lineage (NCBI taxonomy): Eukaryota > Metazoa > Chordata > Mammalia > Carnivora > Hyaenidae > Crocuta > Crocuta crocuta. The sequence goes on from NW_027527624.1 coordinate 3,735,448, forward strand.
GCAAGGGAGAGGTGACTGTGTGAGGGAGGGAGCCCCCAGGGAGAGAGGACACGTCATCCAGAGCGGGACAAATAATAAAATAATAATAAAGGAGCAAATCAGACAGAAAAGTCTGGCCCAAAGTCTTAAATGCACTCACAAGAGCCCTCATTTAGACACTCCTACGGGGATTTACATAGACGCCTATAAAATGTATATGGTTTTGGCCCCTAAGCGGGTTGATGAGAAACAACCCACTTAACAAATGGACACCCCAAATTCCATTGTGGAACGAACTTTACCAGCAGTGAAAACAGTGTTTTCTGATTATGATTAAAAGCTTCAGATGAACTTGAATCTTTGCTCAATATAAAGACATTTATCACTGTTTAAAGATTGAACTAACAAGGGGCACCTGGGTGGCTGAGTCACTTGAGCGTCCAACTCTTGATTTTGGCTCAGGTCATGATCCCAGAGTCATGGAATTGAGCCCCGCATCGGGGCTGAGCATAGAGCCTGCTTGAGATTCTCCATCTCTCGCCTTCTGCCCCTCTCCCCTGCTCACATGCTTGCTCTCTCTACCTCTCTAAAATAAAAATATTTTTTTAAAAATTTAAAGATTTAACTGATCCAAACATGAAGCAATAATGAATAGAGGGAAACATGCAGTTTCATTACCCCTCAGCCTGTAAGGGGTGGAAAGAGGAGCCTCATTCTTTCAGGGTCATGTGGCCGTTCCTTTAGCCTCCTTTCTGCGGTAAGATTGGGAGTATCACACTTAGTTGACTTTAAGGACGTGGAGCCACAAAACTTAAGTGTTACTACAGCTTTAACTCTAACGATTCATCTAAGAGAGGTAGGCTCTGTGTGCTCAGAATAAACAGCTAAAATGTTCATTTCCCAAAGCACACGTGTCTGAAACCGGGCTTTATACAAAAACATTACCCAGATGGACAGTGCAGAATAACTGACCAAGGGCTGGATGAGGAGACGCAGCTTCTAATTCCAGTCCACCTTAAGTCAGCTAAATAATAATAATAGCACCCTATTTCACTGATTCTAAGCACTGCACCCCTGCTGTCCATTTCACCTTCATCTGACAATCAATAGGACGTTCAAACCACTGTGGCCGATCATACTATAATCTTGTGAAACCAGTCGGTCATGCATTTTGAGGTCAAGAAAGCAGTGGTTAAGAAACAAAACAGATGAGGGGCACCTGAATGGCTCAGTCGGTTAAGCGTCCGACTTCGGCTCAGGTCATGATCTCATGGTTTGTGGGTTCGAGTCCCGCATCGGGCTCTGTGCTGACAGCTAGATTAGAGCCTGGAGCCTGCTTCAGATTCTGTGTCTCCCTCTCTCTCTGACCCTCCCCTGCTCACGCTGTCTCTCTGTCTCTCTCTCTCTCTCTCAAAACTAAATAAAACATTAAAAAAAATTTTTTTTAATTAAAATTAAAAAAAAGAAACAAAACAGATGAACATTTGGGAAGGTGGCAGGGGGAGAGAAGAGAGGGAAGCAAACTACAAGAGACTCTGAACGATAGAGAACAAACTGAGGGCTGATGGAGGGGGCGGGATGGGCTGGATGGTGACGGGCACTGAGGACGGCACTTGTTGTGATGAGCACTGGGCGTTGTATGTAAGTGATGAGTCACTGAATTCTACTCCAGAAACCAGAATTGCACTGTATGCTAACTAACGAAAATTTAAATTAAAAATTAATAAGAAATAAAAATGAGGAAGAAAAAGAAAGAAGTGGCCTCACTGTATCTTAGATTTGGCGAAATGCAGATGATCATAGACCCACAAGCAGCATTTGCTGTGCCAGACACTCTGACTTTATATCTACTCATTTAATCTGTTCCCCAACAACTCTTAGAGGGAAAAATGGCTACTGACTCCAGTCTCTAGATGTGCAAATTGAGGCACAGAGAGGTTATGTAGCTCACACAGATCATGCAACTGGTAACTGGCAGAGCCAGTGTGGAACCCAGAAAGTCCAACATCCAGGCCTGTGCTCTCAGCCACCACGCTGGCTGTAATAACTCACTGGGGACTGTGCCCAAGCCCTTTCCAGCACTTGGTCCCTCAGCTTCCTGTTGGTCCCCAAAGGGGAGCCCCGGACTAAGTCATTGCTAGAGTCTCATCCAGCTATAAAACACAGGGCTCTGTGGGGCGCCTGGGTGGCTCATTCGGTTGAGCACCCGATTTCAACTCAGGTCATAATCTCACAGTTCGTGGGTTCGAGCCCAGTGTCAGGCTCTGTGCTGACAGCTCAGAGCCTGGAGCCTACTTTGGATTCTGTGTCACCCTCTCTCTCTCTGCTCCTCTCTGGCTCTTGATCTGTCTCTATCTCTCTCAAGGTAAATAAACATTTAAAAAATTCTAAAATGGGGCGCCTGGGTGGCTTAGTCGGTTGGGCGTCCGACTTTCGCCTGGGTCATGATCTCGCGGTTCGTGGGTNTTCTTTGACATAAAGGAAAGCAGATCACATCCACTCATAGGATGGGCACCATACTACTAAAGAAAAAAATGATACTTTAATTTTAATAGTATTTCTTAAATTCCTTACAGGATAAATATTTCTCTCCGTTTACGGGGGGAAAAACCTCACAGGACAAAACTAGGGCATTCTCATTCTTGCTTAAATAACAGTAATTTTAGATAAAGCAGATATTACCCATTAGGAATCATTACATCTGAGCCACCTTCTGTCTAATTCAGCTCCCTTTTTCAGTTTCTGTGGGTTGGGACATTGAAGAACAAACAAATCACAGCAAATAAATGTGCCAGAATCTGGTGCATAGCATAGAATTTGATCTGGTATCTACTAAAATAGGAACAATAAAGTACACATATACATACACATACACGCTTACATGATTTGCATTATGCGAATAGCGCTTTACTTTGAATCAAGGACTCTTGAAACAATAAGATTTTCCCCACCAAGTTTAGAGCTTTTAAAAAGTCCATTATTGTCTGAAATCGCATGACAGAGGGAGATACAGATTCTGAAATAGGCTCCAGGCTCTGAGCTGGCAGTCAGCACAGAGCCCGATGCAGGGCTCGAACCCACGAGCTGCGAGATCATGACCTAAGCGAAAGTCAGACGCTTAACCGACTAAGCCATCCAGGCGCCCCCGTCGTTCCCTATTAATACGAGGTCTGTCCTCAAACCCAGCAAACACCTTGTTTCTCTAGATTTGCCATTATAAAAAGAGAGCTCAGACTCTTCCAGATCCCTGATGCAATCATAACTCAAAAATGAAAACTTAACCAAAAACTAAACCACATTCTAACTTCCCTTCATCAAGTGCAATCTGAAGGGATTGTCCAAAAGAGGGAGAAATAGAGCATAACTTCCAAGGCTCCTGTGACAACTTCTTTCAGCTATAGACAGGAATTTCCTGTTTTAAAAATGGATTCCAAAAACAACTTTATTTTCAAATTTCTAAGTTTCTGGCAGAATTTACTCAAAGCCAATCCACTAGTTCACTGGGCCAAATCAGGAGAATTTAGAAAGTGTGAAGTAGCATTTGAGGTAGATACTGATGTGGCTTAAAAATAAGGCTCGGATGGGGCACCTGGGTGGCTCAGTGGGTTAAACATCCAACTGCAGCTCAGGTCACAATCTCACAGTTCGTGGGTTCAAGCCCCACATTGGGCTGACTGCTGTCAGCACAATTCACTTCAGATCCTCTGTCTCCCTCTCTCTGTGCCCCTCCCCTGATCACGCTCTCTCCTCTCTCTCTCTTTCTCAAAAATAAACACTTTTTTAAAAACTGAAAAAAAATAGTAAGTAAGGCTCTAATGAGGTCACCTGTCTCACAAGTAGCAGTGTCCAGATTCTAATTCAGGCTGTTTGGCTCCATAGCTGTTTTACCAGCACCACACTTTTCTGGCTCCCCGACTAGACTCTGAGTCAGTTCGCAGAGGACGAGTGAATGTTTTATTCATCACTGTAAGTCATGGGCAAGCCCAAGATGGATGCTGACACCCAGAAGGAAATTAATAAATATCTCCTAGCTAAATGAATCAATACAGGAAAGAACAACTTAGATGGACAAATGCCCAAGTATTATCAGTGCCTGAAAACTTGTCAGATCCTGGGTGGTAACAACCAAGGGGAAAGGAAAGGCCAGACTAACTGTCCTGGCCTGGAGAACCAACTCGATGGTAAGTCCAGGCAATCAGAAAGTTACGGGAGGTGAACTACTGTGGCCTGCAACCACCCAAGCCTGAACGCAGAGTCTTTCTAGAGTCTTCCATTATACTCATCTCCTTAGCCAACTAGTCACCAAGTCCTGTTCATTCTACCTTCTTATCATCCCTGATAACCACACCATCCTCTTCAATCATTATACCCCTGCCATAATTCAGATTTTCACCTGCTCTCATTCAGCTATTCTTCCTACCTTCCACCACACACTACATTAGGGCCTTGACGGGGCTCAGAGAAAAGCACCACTTTCTCCCACTTGGGTTCAAAACAAATTAAGGAAATGATTTTAAAAAACAGTGGCAGGGCACGTGGATGCCTCAGTTGGTTGAGAGTCCAACTCTTGATTTTGGCTCAAGTCATGATCCCTGGGTCCTGGGATTGAGCCCCCTGTTGGGCTCCATGCTCAGCTTAAGGTTCTCTCTCTTTCCCTCTCCCCTGCTTTCTCTCTTTCTCTAAAATTTAAAAAAAAAAAAAATAAGTAGTGGTCAATAGAAAATGACACCTTTAGTTTTGAAAAATCTAGTTTAGAAGCTGTGGTTTTAGGTCTATAGCCAAGTGGGCTAATGTTGAACCCAAGGGTTGACAAACGTGAGACCAAAGCTAGTCTGTCCACTCCCGGAATTCTATTCAAAGAAGAGCTTCCCCCAGAGAAGGTGCTCCCCAGGGGCAGCTCCCTCTCAAGAGGAAAACAGAAAGGAGCTCAGATGTTGACTTTATTTCTCCCAAATTTACTAACCGGGTAAGTTCTCCAGGCCAGGAGTTATACTAATGACACTCTCACCACATGGAAGTAAACACAAGAAGTGGAGAAGAGTCATCCACAGGCTTCTCCAATGATCTCTGTGAATCTGTCCAAGGCTGACATCGCTAAACATTTGCCACCAGCTCCCTCTTGCCAACCACCTTCAAAATCTTTCACAGCCGTGCCAACCTGCCTACCTCCCGGGTGTGATGCTCACCTCCGAACACTCTCTTCTCTCCTGCGGCTCACCCAACGGTTCCTGCCTCTTTGTCTGACCATCTCTTGCTCCACTTACCTATTCCTTCTCAGCCATACTTCATCTTTTTAGACTCAATTCAAGGTTCTCTCTCAGATAAGAAGTCCTTATGAACATCCACAGCTGAGGGTCATCACGGCTAGGTTTGTGTCTTCCACCACATGCTTTGCTTTCACCATACATGGCTCCTCTTGTACTTCGATACGTCCCTCTCTAACTAGACTGTAGACCCATATGTGCCTAGCACAGATTCTGGTACAGGGATATCTACAAATATTTATTGAATTTGAGAGATGAGAACAGCTAAAAGCAAAGTAGGACATAAAAATTCCATACAAATAAAACACCATGGGGTGGCACCTGGGGAGATCAGTAGGTTAAACATTTGACTCTTCAGCTCAGGTCATGATCTCACAGTTCGTGGGTTCGAGTCCCACATTAGGCTTTCCACAATGATGCGGAGCCTGCTTGGGATTCTCTCTCCTCTGTCCTTCTTTCTCTCTACCCGCCCCCCTTGGCTCATTGTCTCTCTCACATTCTCTCTCTCTCTCTCTCCTCTCCCTCAAAAATAAATAAATAAACTTTTTAAAAAATAAACAAAATGCCATGGTAGTTCAGAGGGAAGAAAGAGTAAAGCCAGTCAGGAATACCTGACATGTTTCCTTACAGCAAGCAGTTAAGTATTATAAACAAAGATGTATCTGGGGAACTTTGGCAGCTCAGTCGGTTAAGCATTGGATTTAGGCACATGTCATAATCCCACTGTTGATGGGTTCAAGCCCCGCATCGGGCTCTGTGCTGAAAGCTCGGAGCCCGGAGACAGCTTCAGATTCTGTGTCTCCCCCCGCAACCTCTCTCTCTCTGCCCCTCCCCAGCTCATGCTCTGTCTGTCTCACTCAAAAATAAACAATAGACATTTAAAAAATTTAATAAACAAAGATGTATCTGAAGGATACCAAAGAAAATTTCATTGATAGGTAAGCACAGGAGGAGAATGGCCCAAGACAAAAAGGGGCCAGCATGACAAAAGACACAAATTTTGGAAAATAAAAGACACGCTTAGGGCACACCAAGGTTTCCGATTTGGCTGGGGCGTGAAGTGCAGATAGAAGATAGAAAGCTGGAAGGGCAATCTGGCTATAACACACACGGGGCCTGGAGTCCCACCTAAAACAAATTCTGACTTAATTTACAGACAATGGGAGTCAAAGAACATTTTCCAGAAGAGTAGCTGGTTAATTATAACAAGGAAATCATATAAAATCTGAATCCTTGTAGTAGCAATAATAATAAACTAATAATTTGCTTTTCAATTACTTCCAAATTTCTCAGGATCATCGGGACTCTGAGCTTATAATAGTTTGATAATCTCCATGGAACATTATTTGAGCATAATAAAATGACTAATAAACTATTTAGGATGATCATGAGACCGCATATTAATTTGTAGTCATTTTTCATTTTGCTTATGACAATTTCAACCCACTGCTGCCTGTTTCATCTGTTTAATGAATCAGTACTTGCCACCGGTCTATCTAATAAGCCTTGTCAATTTCCCAATTCTCTTAATAGCCGGTTAACACGGAATGCTGATTTCAGGCAAAAGCAACTATGACCATCTGTTTCTACTTCCTTTTTCTTCTTCACTATTCCACTACCAACTGTGGTGAGCTGCAGCGATCGCTCTTCAAAGAATAGTAGGCGATCAGCAAAATCAGACCACGTAGGAATTATTGAGATGTCTGATGTCAGTGCCAGAGCTGAACAAATGGACCAGACAGACGAAGGGTCTCCAGATCCATCTGCAGTCAATTCTGAGTCATAGTGCAGAACAACTCAGAACAAATTCCAGTATGGCTCTTCAAACTCCGCACCAACAGCAGCAGACAGGTACTACAAGCCTGTTGTTGCTCTTTTGCCAACTAGCTACGTGCTATGGGTCAAGTCACTTTAGGGTGACCTACCTACCCTACCCTAAAGATTGATTTCCTAATCTGTACAGTCAAAGGATCAGACTACATCCCCAAGCAAAACACCGGTCCATGTCTCTTACCTCTCAGCTGAAGACTCCCCACTAAGGACAGCCAGGATTCTCAGGAAGAAGATAATTTTCCCAGTAGTGCCATCCTGCCCTTGACCACTGCCAAAATAGCGTCCTATTCCAACTTCTCTGTTGTCTTACGTGAAGCTCCTCAGTAAACAGCTTCTGTGATGACTTTAGATGCAGTTTATTGGGAACTATCCTTGGGACCACACTTACAAGAGGCAAGGGAGAAGGTAGACTTGAAGTTGCAGCTGTAACACAGGACTCAGCCAATTCCATGGGGAACTTGGACCCAACAGAGCCCTTCTGAATTGCCCTACATGGTATCCCCGCCTCAACTAGTCATGTGATGGATGGCCTTGGGTGACAATAATTTCTGGAGAGGAAGTGGGCTGTGAGTCATCAGTGCCAAGACCCTATGCAGCTGAGGGTCTGAGAGGGTCAGTCCTGCAGGGGCTACAGGGCGGAGAGGTGGAGCAGATAGGACCTTCACCTGGAATCTTCTTTAAGAAGTAAAGGGTGTGAAGCATGGTGAGGAAGAAAGACACAGATTGAAAAGAAACTAAGATAATCAACGTTAGTATCCTAAAGCCTTGCTATCTTCATGACCATGGCAAAGCTGTTTCATTTCTTTGTGCCTCAGTCTCTTTGTAAGGTGATCTATGGTCCCTTTCACCACTAAAATTTCCATCACTGTATTCCAGATTTCATTCTTGGTCCACATCCAAAGCCTTTTTGTTAACTAACTTAAGACTTACAAATATGGCTAAGGAGCAAAGAACCCGCCCATATCAAAAATCTCCAGTAGCATCTGAAATTCATCTCCAATAACTGAAGAGATGATCGGTAGCAGCAGCAAACTCAAATCTACACACCACGGTGGACACACAGCAATCCCAAGTTGAAATGAGATTTGCAGGCAACAGCCTGGGGATTTTGACATTAGACTGAATACAATTACTCAGTTAGCTGTATCTTTATTACCCATGCTTCCCCTTGTGAGGCAATTTTCCTTATTGGAGGTAAAGCAACCCCAAGCAAAGCACTTAAAAATGATCCTTTTCTTGTTTTTATTAGCTCGTATCAAAGAAATGACTATTTGAAGCACAACCAAGAGGAGGGAATTGGCTTTTTATTGCTTAGTTCATGCTGTTACAGCCTTAGGAGTAGAGAAAGACTCCCCAAGGAGGCAAGGTGTCTGAAAACAAGCTCATAGGATAATCAACAGGAGAGGTCTTTCAAGAGAGCTGGAAAATGGAGAAAATTATTAAAATATAATTAAATAAGCAGAGGGGATACGAAATGAAATGTGAAGAGGAAGATGTTCAGGACAGAAATGTCAGGTCTTGAAATTTACTTTCATACAAGAATACGCAATGTACATTGTCCAAATGGGGCAACACAAATCTTTCCAACCAACGGAGTGGCTACTGATCTTGAAAATTATTTAAAAAAAAAAAAGACAAAACTGAGACTTTGCATGTTGCCTATGGTCCTGAATGTACACGCTGCCACTTCAAAGCAAATGTCAACCAGGCTCAGTGTCCTGTCGTGTCAACTTCCCAAGGAGGTATTACATCCATTCATCTGAGCTGGGCACACAAAACTAAACGGTACAGTTTCAACTGGGTATCAGGTCATAGGACCCTCTCAAGTCCTTGTTCATAAAGTATTGTGACCTCTATCCCAAGTTCCATCTCAAAAATCTCATGTTGCTTCTTTCACCTGAATCTTAGGGTATTCTTTTGTTTGAAGCTGTTCCTCTAATCTGTATTATTAAAGAAACAAATGACATTTTAATTGTATTTCTTAAACTCCTTATAAGATATGTATTTCTCTCCACTTACAGTAAAAAAAAAATAGGTGTGAAGAATATAGATTTCACTTAATTTATAGAAAAGGGTTATTTAAATATAGTTTCAAGTACATGTACACACCCATGTACCACACACAGCTCAAATACTGGTTTGTTTTTTTTTTTCTCAATCACTTCCGATTTTAGTAATGTGGGAAACCAGAGGCAGAAGATCTAGAAACCATTCTAATCATGCCAGACACACATAATAACATTTATATGTTGTGTAATAATAAAGAAAAAAAATGGAGACACAAGACACTTAGCATGAAGTGGATCAATATTCCAGATTAAAAAGATTCATAACACTGAGCACTTAATCCAGAGAACACAGAGCCAAAGGAATGGTTTATTAATTTAAAGATCCAATTTTAAAACTGTGTTCTAGGTTAATGATTTGCTTAAATTGTCACATAAAACCAATTTCCAAGTCAGTTTAGGCACATATTACCATACAATATACTTTTCAATAAGAAATACACAGTAGGGTTCCACTCAATACTAATCACTGAAAACAGCTGAAATACTCTAAGGCAGTGAAGTCAAAAAATCTTCAACAATTGTCTTCCGCCATCCTAAAACATACACATTTCATTGTCCCTTAAATACACAAGTTAAACTATTTTCATCCATAAGAAGATGGAACTACATTATAAAAAATAAGAGTCCAAGTTAGATTATCCTCAGAAGAAAACATATGTCCAGAAAAATATTTTTTAGAGTTAAAATGTCTGAGTCCAAGAAATAGTCACTGAAAATACTATAGGGTTTTCATGAGCTTTTCTTAGATCCAACAAAGATCATGGCTACAAATTCATGTTCATTTAATTACTAACCAAAAAAAAATTTTATTTCAAACCTACTCTATGAGCCGGGGTATAGTCACATCAGGGTGAGAACATGTAGGATGAACAATGAATAAATACAAAGGACCAAGAACTAGAAAAAAATGGGATGAAACTAGAAGATCGTGCATGCAAAGTAAAGCAATTAAAGACTAAATGAACAACATGAATTCCTATCACAGTGATAGGACCTCAGGGACTCGCTATCAATTCATCCTAAAAGACCTGCCCCAGGCCCTCACCACTTCCAAAGGCCTCTGGGAAATGTGGTTATTCAACAGCAAAGGAAACAGAAGATGGAAGAGAATCAGGATTCCTGTCATGCTCAGAGTCCCCAGTTTTACAGGTGATCCTCTGATCTCCCAGACAGTGACATAACTTTCTCTAAAGCATCCAGAGTCGGGGCGCCTGGGTGGCTTAGTCGGTTGAGCGTCCGACTTTCGCTTGGGTCATGATCTCGCGGTTCGTGGGTTCGAGCCCCGCGTCGGGCTCTGTGCTGACTGCCAGCTCAGAGCCTGGAGCCTGTTTCAGCCTGTGACTCCCTCTCTCTCTGACCCTCCCCTGCTCACGCTGTCTGTCTCTCTCTCTCTCTCCTAAAAATAAATAAAACATTAAAAAAATAAATAAATAAAGCATCCAGAGCCGATGTTTTCAGGGAGGGAAACACCCCTCAAAGCCCACCTGAGTTTTGTCAACTAGCAAGTGCACTCCAAACAATACTGTCATCTTGTTGTGAACATTTCTTTTTTTCAAGTTTATTATTTTTGAGAAAGAGAGCGTGCGCACGTGAGAGCACAAGCTGGGGAGGGGTGGAGAGAGGGGACAGAGGATCCAAAGTGGGCTCCGCACTGACAGCAGAGAGCCCAACGCGGGGCTTTGAACCATGAGATCATGACCTGAGCTGAAGCTGGATGTTTAACTTACTGAGCCACCCAGCCCCCACCCCTCGTCACCAACATTTCCAACAATTCGCTCTGCATTCTCATTATGATCATCTTACCACCACGAGGCTGTCCCCGCACACCCATGGCTGGAAATGACCCCCAGGAAGCCAGACTTTTCTGCTTCTAGCAGAGCTTTAAAGAGATTTCTTGCAGATCCCCATTTTGATCCTGTGATAAGCAACTTAAAATACAGTCAAAGGCACCTGGGGGGGCTCAGATGGTTAAGCATCTGACTTTGGCTCAGGTCATAATCTCATGGTTCATGAGTTTGAGTTCTGCATGGGGTGATCTCGAGCCTCACTTCAGGCAAGCCCTGCTTCTCTCTCTCTCCCTCTCTCAACCCCTCACTGACTTGTGTCTTCTCTAAAAATTAATTAATTAATTAATTAAATACTGTCAAGAATCCTTGGTGATAACCCTCTAGCATGAATACATTCTCGTTTTCCTGTAGCACTTAAGGAGGAGTGAAGATATAGTGGAAAGTGTACTATATTTAGAATCAAAATGACCTCACCTAATCTCTACTATAAAATCAAGGCAAGTCATTTACTCTGTCAAGGCCTCAGTTTCCTCACCAATAAAGTGGGGATAATGATGGACACCTCTCCCACAGTCCCTGTGATGTTAAATAGGATTCATGTCTGAAATGCTTTATAGTTTCCAAAGCAATTTCATAGACATACTTATGGAGAAGTTTCCCAGAAACTGGCAAAGGAGAAGGGCAAATTCCCAAATACATATTGGAATAATTCTCCATATTAACAGCTGTTTCGAATCCACGGTTTTGAAACCAGAGGGAAATGGAAGGTATAACACATGAACTATTTAGGGAAGAAAGGAACTGGGTGCACCTTTCTTAGTCCATCCCTAGCTTTTGTTTGTGAGAAGGTCCCCAGGCTATCCTAGAACAAAGGCCAATGAGAAGTACACAACGCTGTGGACAATCCAGAGGACAGCCCTTCAGCTCTACTTTATATACTCGGCAGACAATACAGAATATGCTAATTATCTCCCATGCTGATGTTATTACAGACACTCATTAGCTGGCCAGTTGGTCGGCAGATTGTTGCCTAATGAGCAGGTAATCTGTCGCTGGGAGACCCAGGTAAAATAAAATGAGAGTTTCCTTCAAAAAAAAAAAAGTCTTTCTAGGTGCCTGGGTGGCTCAGGTGGTTAAGCATCCAACTCTTGATTTTGGCTCAGGTCATAATCCCAGGGTTGTGGATCGAGCCCCCACCGAGGCCTCTGTGCTGGGTGAGGAGCCTGCTTCACATTCTCTCTCTCCCTCTCTTTCTCTCTCTCTCTCTCTCTCTCTCTGCCCCTACCCTGCTTGTGCCCTCTCTCAAAAAATAAAAGAATAAATTTAAAAAAGGTTTTCATGTTTGATCTCCTAATCCATAAAACTGTCATCATTTTTTTAAAGGCTACTTCTCAGCCACTGTGCTTCTTTGAAACACACAAACAAAACAAAGATCAGGAAAAGTTTTGGCGGCACCTAGAAAGACCAAGCAGGAGGGGGTCATGGGCACAGTGGAAAGGGGCACGGACTCCAGTGCTGCCAAGGGACCGCCGTCGTCACCGGGCCGCTCACCAGCTGCTCGTGCTGGGCAGGGGTGAGCCTCCCGGCTTCCCTGATGGCACCTGTGAAATAGTCAGCAGGGCCCACAGAGCGGCTGCCATGAACTACATGAAAAGTGTGTGTAGAAGGCTCAGAGGGGGAAGGGCACCAAGTGAGTGCAAATGTTAATTACTATTACTAAACTGACAGCAAATAGAATAACCTTGGAAATATTAGTATTTATTAATAATCATTTAGATCTGTGAGTGTAGATTTGTTTAATGTTTATTTTTGACAGACAGACAGAGTGTGAGTGGGGGAGGGGCAGAGAGCAAGGGAGACAGTCCGAAGCAGGCTCCAGGCTCCGAGCTGTCAGCACACAGCCTGACACAGGGCTCAAACCCACAAACCACAAGATCATGACCTGAGCCAAAGTCCGGCACTCAACTGACTGAACCACCCAGGCGCCCTGTGGGCTGAGATGTTTTTAAGAAAACAGAGCTGAATGGCACACTGATCCTGTCCTTTACATTGGGAGGCAATCAATGCCCTAATTCCCATTCTCTCTGAATTTACTCTTCCCCCCACCCCCGTACCTGTGTTCCTTCTTCCAAGTCACCCTCAGTCTCCTACCTGCTGCTCCTTCTGGGCTCTGACGTACGTCTGACAGTTGGAACCTGTCAGGTCTGACCTTGGTCTTGAACTTAACCCAGATGCTACCACGCTCTGACTCAGAGCCCTCCACAAGGCCAGCGGGTTCTACTACACATCTCACTAGGCTTTTCCTGACTTCTCCACCTTGCCAAGAAGTGGGTTACTGGCAGCCAGAAGGTCAATCCACAAGTACAAGAAAAATTCCTGAAATTTTTCTCTAGAAATTTTGATGCACTTTCCACAGCTGCATCTGCTTGAAAAATGCTGCAAAGGAATTTACCACAGAAAGGGTAGCAAACAAAAAATGTTTTAATAACATTTCTACACATGGCTCAAGGCTTCTAATGTTACAATTATGAGTTCATGCAGTGTTAACAACTGTTTTTTATTTTGTTACTGGTTTCAAATTTAAATAGGAATTGATAGAATGAGCACATCTAATGCAAGACCTAACAGAAATTTACGGCTCCAGAAAACAGTCTACACTCCTTCAACCATGGAATGGGGAAAATGTTGACCATGTGTTTAGATTTCATTACCGAGGAAAATTCAGAGATGGTTAATGATTATTCATGTCAGACGTTTTAAAGTTGTCCATCTTTGGGGTATTAGCTAGCACATTTTTTTAATGTTTATTTATTTTTGAAGGAGAGAGAGAGAGGCAGAGCAGGAACCGGGAAGGAATAGAGAGAGAGGGAGACACAGGATCCGAAGCATGATCCAGGCTCTGAGCTGTCAGCATACAGCCCGATGTGGGGTTCAAACCCATGAATTGCGAGATCACAACCTAAGCCAAGTCGGACGCTCAACGGACTGAGCCACCCAGGTGCCCCATGAGCTAGCACATTTTAAAGGCATCTTCCCAAAGGCTTCCATTTTCCTTTGTGGCAATGTGCATGTTTGAGAGGGACCGAGGCTAGTCAGATGCTCCTACCCTTTTCTGAAACATTTCAAGGTCCTCACTTCTAGAAACTGCAGGAATCACTTTCCATGAAATAAACCATAGAAGAATTTTGGGGAACAACTAGGGAAAGTCTCTTCATGAAACATTTAGCTTCTCCCTAGGATCTAATCTACAGCTAATCCAACTTACCTGTTTGTTGCTATTGTTTTAGAAAAATCCTTTAGATATTTCGGGAAGCGCAGGTACTGTCCAGAACTGTCATTATTTAGAGAGTACCTCTATTCCTATTCACACTTTCCCCCTGACCATACAACCACACTTAGCACACTGTGGGAAACAGGGTCCTCCTGAAGCAGGACTTCTCATCTTACTCACGAAGCGTCTGCCTCCCTGCCTCGCTTCTCAGATACTGAACGTTTCTAGAGCCAGTCTATTCTCTCTGGAGATTTGATGCAGTGAGCAGGTGGAAGAGGCGATCTAAAATTCTAAATTAGAACCAAAAAAACAAAAACAAAAAAGAGCTACGTTCTGGAAAGGTTCAGCGGGTATGGAGTCCATTACTACACAGAGGGTCTGGTGCTCCGTCTCGTTCGCGGTAAACATCGTGCGGAACGGAAGCGTATCAGAGCTTCTGAGGACGATGCTGGCTTTGATTCTAGTCAATGTGCAGCTTCTGATCAAATATCACTAACCAGTAACACCGATTAAAAGTTTTACATATAGGTTAAGCCATTTATTCAAGACATTCAACATGAACACAATTAAAGGTCTTGCTTCAAGTTCAGCAGATCGACATGTTTTAGGGCGATAGTAAAAGTAACAATAGCACCACTGGGAGAGTCCGTGTCCATTACTACACTGAAAAGAAGGACAAGTCACTTATCAAACCCAGTTTTTGGTGCTGGAGTTTATGTGGACGGAAGGCAGAAAAGTCAATACCTAAATATATCTCGATAGACATAAACACATATATATAACAGGCGGAGATCAAGAGAGAGAAAGAGGATTAACCCAGGAAAAGTGGGGGGACATTTTTTAACACCTAAAATGATAGAGCTGTGTGGGGGAAGGGGAGGAGCAAAGCAGCAAAATGAGTTAGAACCAAAGAATATCCCTTTATCCAACATAACTTCACATGACTGAAGAGTATTTGCAAAGGAATTTGGCGAAGGGTCCTGTAACATACCCCATGGTCCACACAGAAATCTCTAGCACATCATCCTTTACGGCAGTCACCTCCTTCCCATGTCCGATGACTCACTCGCTCACTGGGAAGCCTATCTCGGAGGTGGTCAGCTCCAATCACGGCATCTTCCTCAGACTCAGCCAAATCTACCCTCCAGTAACTCAAATACACTGGTCTTTGCTCAGCACTTTGCAATTTAATTTCTTCAGCATGACAGTTCTTTAAGTACTACTTTTTAATGAATTAAGTTTCTAAACTTCATTTATTCCCTCCTTCATTTTTCAGAGAATTTATTCACTCTTGATTTTATTCAAGATTATGTCACATACTCTAATACATTCCTAATACCATCTTAACATGCAGATCTAGTTACACCAGTTACATACCAAAGCCACGTGATCTGCACAGTTTCCAGAGACACCAGTAGATGCAGGCGAAGGGCAACAGTTATTATTGTTGCCAATAATAATCAATCCACAATTCGTTTTCTTTCAAAGGGCAGAGAGAGTTAAGAGAAAACTTTTGTGAGCTGATTCCCAGGGGAAAGAAATGCTCCCTCTCTTTTCTTTCTCACTTTTGGGGCACCTGGGTGGCTCAGTCGGTTAAGCGTCCAACTCCAGCTCAGGTCATGATCTCACGGTTTGTGGGTTGGAGCCCCGTGTCAGGCTCTGGGCTGACAGCTAGCTCAGAGCCTGGAGACTGTTTCAGACTCTGTATCTCCCTCTCTCTTTGACCCTTCCCTGCTCTCACTGTGTCTGTCTGTCTGTCTGTCTCTCTCAGAAATAAATAAAACACTTAAAAAATAATAAATAAACATACAGAAGACTCCCCAAATCTCTGAAAACATCTTCTCACCATCAGATCAAAGATGGTCCTGTGAGCTACATTAATGCTTTGATTCAAACTGGACAGTGAAATCAATATGGTTTCTCTACCGATTTTAAATCAGAATAAAATTATTTACTGGAGGCAAAAGATGAAGACCCACTTCTATCTAAGAGCTATGGAGATCCTTGGGGTTATCGTCACATATTCAGTGAAGTCAGGCAGTATCCCCTGGTCACAGCATAAAGAGCATGTCCGAGGCCTCCCCTACCCAAAAGCAGTCACAAAATAGGTGATATAACATAATTAGATCAAAAGATATTTGCAAAGATCTAGGCCAAAATAAAAAAAAAAAAAAAAAACCCAGTGACCAAAAGTGACCCCTTTCCATTGTAGCTATGTATGGAAAGTTAATGATGTTACACTTGCATAAAATGATGACTTCCGCTCCCCAGAAAAGAGCGTATGACACTAGTATGACACAGTGGTTCCAAATAACAGTCAATATGCCACCTGGATGAATCCTCAAGGATCAGTCTTTCACTTCCTTTAAGTCCTGGTCCAAATGCCATCTTTTCAAAAAGGCCAACAGTGACTGCTCTAAAACTGCAACACTGTCTTCCTCCCAATCCCCGAATAATCTGAAGATTGTTTTTAATCAGAGACATTAGCCCCTTAGAACGTATCACACGGTTGACTGAGTTACTGTGTGTGTATGCGCACGTCAATTGTTCCACTTCCGTCCCTCTCAACATGCGTGCGCGCATATAGACACACACACACACACACACACACACACACACACACACACACTCGTGAAGAAAAGATTGACAAGTACAGGATCTTACTCCGTTTCCTGATGGATCCCAACCATCCAGAAGAGTTCCTGGCACATAGCAAGAAATAAGAAGTCAACATACATTAGGTGAACGACTGAATCAACGACTCTGGGCTCAGACAGACTTGGCCCGGGGTCCCTGTGCCACCTACACTATGTTCTCTACAGCTGTGTCTCCCCATTGGTAAAACGAGGACCTCAGGAGTGCCTGCCTTTCAGACTGTCATGAGGATTATGTGAGTTGGTGTACGTCAATGGCTTAGAATAAATGCTCGGACGTAGTAAACTTTCAATAAACCTCAGCTGCCATTATTATTATTATTCCAAGATATGTTTCCCGAGGTGGTGATGGATTAGTGACGATTTGTGTGTTCAGGCAGCTGGCTCTCCCGATATCTGACAGCAGATCTGAGATGGTGACAAGGGGCCCAAGGCACTTGATACAGCAGCACAGCCACCAAGGGTCAAACCCCATCGCTGGGGCCTCATCAGTTCCAATTCAACAACACTCAGGATTTTGCAAAGGAGCCGCTAACTGTATACTAAAGCCTCCCGACAAGCTGGAGTAGAATACACATAACAATGAAATCATGGAGTAAGTGAGGGGGAGGCTCAGACACCTTAAAAGGAAGGGAAAGCAACCGGTCTTCCTACTAGAACAGGAAGATTTGTTTATTTCGCTTAACTGGAGTCAAAGCTAATAATGGTCCTAAGCTTCACTGCAACTCATTCTCCAGATTTCTACACACAGGCTGAAATGTACACCTTATGAAAGAAGACCGAGAGAAAAAAAAAAACAGCCTTCGATAAAAGAATTGATCAGAACATCCTAATCATTTAGACATTCTCTTACTTTTCTAGAAATCTAAGGGTCAGGAATGGTGTGGTAACATTTTCCTGGAGCAAAATCCAAGCTGAGCGTGAAGAGGGAGGAGGGGTTACAAATTAAACCATTCACCTAATAGTCACCGAGTAGTTAGGAAAACAAAACACTTTGGAAACACCCATTATTTACACAGATCTTGAATTTAGGAAGAAAAGCAGGGAGTTCAGGACTGATTGTATTAGGAGGAGGGGGAACGTGAGGGAAAAGACTGCGACTAAGGGGGGGGGGGAGCACTTATGGATTTCCTGGCAATAACAGTCTAACTTCCCTATTTATGATATTCCCGCCAAATTATACTTATTACTTTCCCTATTGCAACACACCTTCGAAGGTTAATCTCCATTAAGTGGTTCATTAAGGCACTGGAAGAGCAAAATAAAATAAATGACCATGCACCTGAGAATTAGGTCTTGACAAGTAATGCCAGTAAGGAATTCCTCTCCTCATTCTAGAGAAGAAAGACCCCATGATTTCAGGAGAATGGAGCAAGGTCACAGAAGCTAAATTGAAGCTGGACTCAAACTTACAGACTCCCAAGTTAATGCTCTCTGCTCGATGCAAGAACTTCCCCCAGTTTAACAAGAACATGATATATTTCAACTCTAGGAGGAACTCAAGATTTTGCACCGTTAACAAGCTCCAAGGTGATGCTTCCACCACTGGGAGCCCTTGAATTCCACACAGCTGGAAATGTCCGCTCTGTTGCACCTGCTAAGGTAAAACCTCAGGAAGAATTTTTGTTGTAGTTTTAATGACAAGGGTGTTTTTCAGGAACAAGAGAAAGTAAGATTACATAAGAAATGTTGAAGTTGTAAACATTCCAATAATTGAACACTCACTGTAAAATGAATGTGGCTTGCATTTACAGGGTGGCGTCAACTCTAAAATAGACTTAAAGTGCAGATTTTTAAAGTATAACAAACACCTATATTTAGGAGTGGAGCAGTCTCTCACTTCATTCTATGGATATGCATCTACTAATAATTTCCCTCTTTTATCTCAAGTTAGGTATGGCTTGAAATAAATCTTTGAAATAAGCCTTATTTCAAACTATCCCTAACTTGTACTAACCCTACTAAAACTGTCTTAATTCTCAGTCTCCTTCATGGGGATACTGTGTTGAAGGGCTGAGTTCACTTTCTTTGAAATTTGACATGTTAGATTAGAAAACAACATAGCACTGACACATTGAATTCCGACAGGCTTATCCGCATATGTTACCATACATTGACACATTGTCACAAAGTTGACCAATACCAATTACAGTCGACCTTTGTACCACCTGGGTTTGAACTGTGTGGGTTCACTTCCATGTAAATTTTTTCATAAATACAGTACAGAATTGTAAATCTATTTTCTCTTCCTTATGACTGTCTTTTTTTTAATGTTTTATTTATTTCTGAGAGAGAGAGAGAGAGAGAGAAAGCGTGAGCAGGGGAAGGTCACAGAGAGTGGGAGACACAGAATCTGAAGCAGGATCCAGGCTCTGAGCTGTCAGCACAGAGCCGAATGCGGGGCTCAAACCCACGAACCACGAGATCATGACCTGGGCTCAAGCCATATGCTTAACTGACTGAGCCACCCAGGCGCCCCTCCTTATGACTTAATAACATTTTCTTTGCTCTAGCTCTAAGAATGCAGTGTATACTACATATAAAAGGTATGAATGCATGAGTATGAATCAACCGTCTATGCTATCGGTAAAGCTTCTGGTCAACAGTATGCTCTTGTTAAGTTTGGGATGCGTCAAAGTCATACTCAGATTTCAGACCACAGGGGGAATTGGTGCCCCTAAACCACACACTGCTCAATGGCCTACTGTACATATGTTATAACCCTATTTAGGAGAGGTCTAATGTAA
>NW_027527624.1:3755092-3757558 GCF_008692635.1 Crocuta crocuta
GTTACTTCTATTTCTCTATTTTTCCTTACGATCACAGAGGAATCTCCAAGCATTTGAATAGAGTGTATGAAAACTAAGTACAATGTGTCCCTCCAGCCAAAACTCAGTTACCGCCCAAAGCTCCCTATTGGTTCCCCCGAATCAGCTGAGCCCAAGAGGCTTTCCCTATAAAAAGTTCCACAGTGTATCTAAATCCGATCCCAGTAAAATTTCACTTCAGCTGAAGTGAAAATGCAGAGGTAGCATTTACGGATAACAGCTGGAGATCATTAGTTCTCTGTGTCTCCTTTTCTCTCCCAGGGGTTGAACACTCTGCTGTTCAGACAGGAAGTCGTCATACACCGCACACTGTACGTTAGGAGAACACTGGGACGTAAGAACAAGTTGCAGGAGCGCCGGGAGAGTTTCATTCAACAATGCAGAGCCCTGCGTCCACTTAACTGTTGGGGTGTCTGCCCCCCCAAAAGTGTTCAACTATCACAATGTATGCACACCCAGAACCGACAAGCACACATTTTACGCCCTGAAAGCTGTTTCATACGCAGTGTAAGAAGGCTTAATCTTTCATTATTCCACAAATTTTTAAAACATTGAGACGTTCTGGGCAGTGGCCAAGACTCTACAATAATATTTATTGGCATATTTTCGCACAGGCTATTTAAACAGACAACTGTTAAACTTTTTTAAATGAAATTATAAAAAAAAAAAATCTCTCCCACAAAACTGCCCAGATTTAGGAGACAATATATACGCGCCTCGATACATTGTGATCTGGAAAAGAATGATTTCAACAAAAGGTCCTTGTGGGTATGGTTTTTTAGGGCAGGTTTCTGCTGTAGTTTCACAAAGCTGCTGAGACCGAGCACAGACACACACCGGGACAGACGTCCACGTTCTACGGCCACACCTCAAAGTTTTGAACAGGATGGTCGGAGTTTCCCTAACACCACATGCTGAATAGCCATTCTGCATTCCTACCAGTCTGCAGGCGCTGGACCCGGTTTGTAACAGCCTNGTCCTTGTGGGTATGGTTTTTTAGGGCAGGTTTCTGCTGTAGTTTCACAAAGCTGCTGAGACCGAGCACAGACACACACCGGGACAGACGTCCACGTTCTACGGCCACACCTCAAAGTTTTGAACAGGATGGTCGGAGTTTCCCTAACACCACATGCTGAATAGCCATTCTGCATTCCTACCAGTCTGCAGGCGCTGGACCCGGTTTGTAACAGCCTNAGTCCAACCTTCCTAACTTTTGAACCGCGCAAAACGCCTATGCAGGATGCAAATCGGGGGCAAGCTGTTAATCAACTCGGTTACAATACCGCGGCTTCATGCAAACAGGAGGAGGAGCCAGGGAGAAGCCAACCCACACATCCATCATCCTTTTAGGAGTAGGTGGAGTTTAAAGTTCCCCCAACTTCCAACTTCCCACTTGACAGGCAATATTTCTGTGCAATTTCCAGCCCCACGTAACAGATGGTCCTTTGCCCGTCCGGAGCCCCGAGAGAGCCCAGACAAAGCCCCCGGCCACTCCTCGCCTCGCGAGGCCCGAAGGTGGGGTTTCACGAAGCTGTCAGCTCAGGGGCATCGAGCTGAGAATGGAAACTTAACTTCTTCTTCCAGAAGTTGGTCCTGCTACAGGAGAGTCCCGGGGACTGGAGCACAAAGGCCTGGGAAAGTTTTCACAGCGTTATTTTTCAAACGCGTCTTCCGCCATCGGCCAAACCATCATGCTAACCCCCAGATGCTTAGAGAAGGAAAGTTGAGGCACTGGTGCTCAGAAATACGGCAGAAATGCAACGTCCCAAAGACAACCTGNTGGGACGTAAGAACAAGTTGCAGGAGCGCCGGGAGAGTTTCATTCAACAATGCAGAGCCCTGCGTCCACTTAACTGTTGGGGTGTCTGCCCCCCCAAAAGTGTTCAACTATCACAATGTATGCACACCCAGAACCGACAAGCACACATTTTACGCCCTGAAAGCTGTTTCATACGCAGTGTAAGAAGGCTTAATCTTTCATTATTCCACAAATTTTTAAAACATTGAGACGTTCTGGGCAGTGGCCAAGACTCTACAATAATATTTATTGGCATATTTTCGCACAGGCTATTTAAACAGACAACTGTTAAACTTTTTTAAATGAAATTATAAAAAAAAAAAATCTCTCCCACAAAACTGCCCAGATTTAGGAGACAATATATACGCGCCTCGATACATTGTGATCTGGAAAAGAATGATTTCAACAAAAGGTCCTTGTGGGTATGGTTTTTTAGGGCAGGTTTCTGCTGTAGTTTCACAAAGCTGCTGAGACCGAGCACAGACACACACCGGGACAGACGTCCACGTTCTACGGCCACACCTCAAAGTTTTGAACAGGATGGTCGGAGTTTCCCTAACACCACATGCTGAATAGCCATTCTGCATTCCTACCAGTCTGCAGGCGCTGGACCCGGTTTGTAACAGCCT
>NW_027527624.1:3757694-3758339 GCF_008692635.1 Crocuta crocuta
GGGGGGGCGCCTATAAAAGCGAGACTGTCTCTTCCACTCCCCTCCAGCCAAGTTCACGAAAGTCCAACCTTCCTAACTTTTGAACCGCGCAAAACGCCTATGCAGGATGCAAATCGGGGGCAAGCTGTTAATCAACTCGGTTACAATACCGCGGCTTCATGCAAACAGGAGGAGGAGCCAGGGAGAAGCCAACCCACACATCCATCATCCTTTTAGGAGTAGGTGGAGTTTAAAGTTCCCCCAACTTCCAACTTCCCACTTGACAGGCAATATTTCTGTGCAATTTCCAGCCCCACGTAACAGATGGTCCTTTGCCCGTCCGGAGCCCCGAGAGAGCCCAGACAAAGCCCCCGGCCACTCCTCGCCTCGCGAGGCCCGAAGGTGGGGTTTCACGAAGCTGTCAGCTCAGGGGCATCGAGCTGAGAATGGAAACTTAACTTCTTCTTCCAGAAGTTGGTCCTGCTACAGGAGAGTCCCGGGGACTGGAGCACAAAGGCCTGGGAAAGTTTTCACAGCGTTATTTTTCAAACGCGTCTTCCGCCATCGGCCAAACCATCATGCTAACCCCCAGATGCTTAGAGAAGGAAAGTTGAGGCACTGGTGCTCAGAAATACGGCAGAAATGCAACGTCCCAAAGACAACCTG
>NW_027527624.1:3758537-3850347 GCF_008692635.1 Crocuta crocuta
ACGGTGGGAACATCCTCGGGGCGCCTGAGCGCTCAGCGCCAAGGGGAAAGGTGACGGCCCCGACACGGTGCCAAATGGGGGTGCGCCACGGCAGGCGTGCGAGAAGCTTCCTCCCCAGACGGGAGGCCGGGGGACAGAGGAGGGGGCGCGATGCGGGAGTGTGGGGACGGGCGGCCCACTCACCCTCACTGCCGTACTGTTTGCCATTGTTCGCGCCCATCCTGCCGCCGTCATGCCCGCCGTCTCCCCGGACACTGCATCGCTGGGGCGCACCGCCTGCGCGCTCCGCCCGAGGAAAGCCCGCCCGACGGGGCCGTTAGCCGCGCATCCCCCGCGCTCCGGGGCCAGGCTGCGGCCGCGGGCGGCCCCTGCACTCCGGGGGGAGGGGGCGCNGCGCCGCTCGCCCGCGGGCCGGACTTTTGTTCGCGCCAGGCGCCTCCTCGCGCCGCCCAGCGTCAATCACAGCTGGAGCCCCGGGGAGGAAGGCCGGCCCGGAGACGCGCGGCCTTTTAAAGGGGCAGCGCGCCTTCCCAGGNCCCCAACTTCGAAGATGAGCTCCCGGGCGCCGTTTGGGATCCCCTGGGTCCGCCTGCCGATACGGCCCGTTGTGGGGTGTGGGGTCCTTTAAAATAAACAGGCATCGGAGTCCGATTCTGTCGGACAAAGTCAGGTAGAGGTGCTGGCCTTCTCCGGCGGCTCCCACGTTTGGGGACTGAGGCGGGGAATGGCGGAGAGAGGGAGGGAAAACTTGAGGGGGACTTAGCGGGGAGGCATTCCCCGCCCCGGTGCCGAAGGTTTCCTGGCTCAGAACTTTTAAGAGCTTCCTAGCCAGGAAGTGTGTTTTTTCTCCCCGTTTCTATGATTCTTTTTGCCTCCCGGTTGGTGTTATCCTTTGTTGAATACATCACAGCCGCTTTTGGAGACTTACATGGCACTTCTAGGGCCTTAAAATGGCCCTTCGGGGTTCCCTCCAGTAAATAGAAAAAGGAAACTCTTCTCGATTTAGTCCCTTTCCATGTAAATACCTGAAACTTTATGACATTGCATCTTTGTAAAGACCTGGGACTTCGCAGCGCAAATTTCTTTGTGGAGACGCAAACACACAGCACAGTTTCTCCTTATACGTGTTAGATGTGTGGAATTAAATTAAACTTACATGATGATACATATATATGCAAAATACAGAAGCGTGTGTTAATATAACTATATGGAGAACCAGGATTTTTGTAATTACCCATTCCTTAAAGAGCTTTCAACCACATGCAGAAATTGAGGTTCTCTTTGGGTAATTTCCTTAAATTTGGCACAATTTCCCTTCTTAAAAATAAGATAAAACCTCATGTTTCAGTATTCTAAAATGTAGATTTAGTGTGCAGGATCAATCATGTATTGAAAGAAAATGTCATATGTGTATCTCTTTTCAAGGACAGGTTTAAATAGTTTTGTGTCATTCTAGTAACATTTCAACTGCCATAGTCCGAAGAGAATACGGACTGCATTTTAATTCATCTTTTTATATATAGAATCTAGCATACTGCCTGGGTGATAATATGCACTTCCCATATCTTTCGTGTTCGATTAAAATCTTGTGTCATAGGCCCTAAATAGGATGTATGGGGGTCAAAAATTTGGAAGGGGTGTTTGGGTGGCTCATTCATTTAAGCCTCTGACTCTTGATTTCAACTCAGGTAATGAACTTGCCCTTGGTGGGATGGAGCCCTGCGTGGGACTCTGTGCTGACCACCTGGAATCTGCTTGGGATTCTCTTTCCCTCTCTTTCTCTGCCCCTCCCCTGCTTGTGTATGCGTTATCTCTCTCTCTCTCTTTCTCTCTCTCTAAATAAATAAATAATAAACATTTAATAGAAAAAAATGGGAAGAGTTCAATGGATTTTCAGAGACTCCACCTGAAAGCACAAACCCAATCTAGAAATGAGCTGAATCCACATTATCTTTATTCAAAGTGGGTTTCTGCTCACCATGTCTTTGTGATTTTCCTTCACTATTAGGGAACTGCCCTGAATCTGATCCTTTTGGAGGCATAGTTGAAGACAAACCCACCAAAAAGTAGTGAATCAATGGAAACTCGACTCAATATTTGGTGTAAAGCTAACAACCTGCTTTTTTTACATGCAGTTGTCTTCCTGATGATCTCAGGCCTTCTGTGGTCTACAAGTCAGGACACTTCCAGCAGAAGAAACTGAGGCTCAAAACTTTAAATATCTGGAGTCACACAGGTGGTAAACGACAGATGTACTCAGGTTCTCAGGTCCTCTTTTCACAGAGGAGAGCCACTGCCTCTCTAGACTTAACTATTGTTCATCTTGGTCACTGTCACCCCCTTTCTGGTTGGGTCACCTCCCAGGGTCGTTAATATCAGAACAGAGAACAGTGAAAAGTAAATTATAGTGACTAATGACATTTATCAACTTTGAAATTAAAGTCTTTACATATATTGAAGCTTCTGTTGCTTACCATAAGGGGCAACAGAGATGATATTGTTTAAGAAATTCCAGTTCAAAACAAAATAGAAAAAAAAAAACACTTGATTTTTAACATCGTTCTGGTTATAAAATATAAATATGTGTTGTCATAGTTACTGTAAAAGCTTGGAGGGAGACATGGTTAAACGAAGGAAAAATTTCTGCTGAAAATTAAAGATTATTCACATGTGTGTGTTTGAATTTTTTTAATTAAGATATTGTACAAATATATGATTTTAACCAAAAATTCCAATCTTTTTGCCCAGCTACCAAACCTAACACATAGAGATTTGTCAGCTTATTTAGAAAAGGATGGTGTGGTTTTCACCCATGTGTTCCCAATATCTAGCACAATTTTTAACCCAAAGTTATTACTCAATAAAAACATGCAGAGTAAATGAATTTTGAACAAAGAGATAAAATACTTTGAATGTTATTCCGCTTTCTCTCTCTGCCTTTTGTAAGAGGCCATAATCACTGAAAAGATCGAAAAACAAGTAAGCATTCTAAATCACCCCAAAACAACAATAATATATAAGGCAACTACTGTTTTTCTCCACCCAGTGCCTTCCAACCTTGCTCCAGGGGCACCAGTTCCTATCCTTGGGGAACCAGTTTCACCCAGATTCCAACTGTGGGCTTCCAGTGGGAACTTGTTAGTTGTGGAAGTCGTGGCTCTTGGCCAAGTGAGAGCCCGTGATCAGGCTGCCCTGCTAATCCACCTGCCCATGTCAGCAAGGGAGTGAACAAGTGATCTCTACTTCCTTGCTAGACCTAGAGGAGAGTAGTAGGTCCCGTCAGAGAATCAGGACTTTTGGCATTTCCAGGTGTCACAGGCCAAGCCACCACCACAGCATCAGTAATGACTATGTGGGGAGCCAGAAATTCTCAGCCCACCCAGCAGTATAAAGGAGCCCCTTGCCTCCAGTGTCAACAAAGGTTGAGTGGGACATCTGAACTTCCACTGCCAGTGATAAGGTGACACAGTTTTATATATTTATATATTATATATTTATATATTAACATTATATATCAACTTTATATTATGTTATATTATGGCCCATAGTCTCATAGTATAAATATAAACATGTTTATATTATGACCCAAAGTCTAATAGCATAATATGAAAATGACCAGGTTTCAATGGAAAACACTTGTCATACCAAGAACCAGGAAGATTTCAAATGAATGAAAACCAGCACCATAATGACAAAATGTTAGCATTATCGGGCAAAGATTTTAAGGCAGCCATAGAAAAAAATACCCAATGAATAATGACAAAAATGCTTATGATACAAGAAAAAAGCAGAAAGCCTCAGGAAAGGAACAGAAGATATAAAGAAGAGCAAAACAGGAATTTCAGAACGAAAATAGGACAGCTCAGTGCATGGGCTGACCAGCAGAATGGAAGAGACCAAAGAGAAAATCAGTGAATTGGAAAACAAGACAATAGATATTACCGAATCTGAAGAACAAGGAGAAAATAGGCTGAAAAAATGACAAAGCCACAGGGAAGGGTGGGATTATGATAAAAGATCTATCATTTGTGTCATCAGAGTCTCAGAAGGAGATGAAAAAGACGGAAGAGCTGAAAATCTACTTGAAGAAATAATGGCTAAAACCTTCCCAAAGTTTTGAAATGAGAAAGTACTAAAAGTGGAGAGCAGCTTCCTGGTTGAACAGATTAAGGTGAGTTCCAAAGGGAAGTGAGTGTGATTATGAAAGGGCAACATAGGAGGGATTTTCATGGTGAAGAAAATGTTCTATATTTCAACTGTTTCCATGTCAGTAGCATGGTCATGATATTATACTATAGTGTTAGAAGATGTTAGCATCAGGAGAAGCTGGGTAAAAGATAAATGGGATCCATTTGTATTATTTTTTACAGGTACAAGAGAATCTACAATTATCTCAAAAAGTGTAATTTGAAAAAAAGAAGCTCTTTTCTTGCCATAAGAACTATTTCTACATATTCTTACAACACCTCCCACATCCTCTTCACATACATGTGCTCACCTGAGAGAACAAAAGTCTTAAAGAGAAACGATTCCTTGGTGTTAATCAAATTTACATCTGAGTCTAGATTTAGGCAAAGAAGCCAAAAATGGTCCATACCCAAAACCATGAATTTTGGTTTATGAGAATTAACAGACTCAACAGTCTCCATCAATGAACTGCTAAATTAAATTGTCCATTTACCTTGTCCGATGTAAACCTGATTGCAAAAAGAAAAACACAAAAGTAAAAAGGCCTATGTTTTAATTGAGATTTACATCTTCATTGCTATTTTTCAGTAGCTAACTCAATGACTTTTCAACTACTATAATAAATATATCCACACTCTGAGTAGCAGGAATGTGTTCTTTCCTAGTAGCGTATTTTTAGAATATTGGATTCAAAAGCCAGCTGGATTTATAACACCTTAGGCCCCCATTTTCTCTGGGGGTGGAGTCACCGAGGTTCAGGTTAATCTCCTGCCCTTGATGCTGGTGATGGACAGGGTACTAGTACTATATTAATGGAACCCAAATGCCAGGAACCAATCAGAGCACGTCTTTTCTTCAACAAGACTTAGGCTGAGAGCCGTGCAAAGGAGCACATCATTAACCACATGCTTTCTTGGGCATCCGGTAGAAAAAATGAGGTCTCTCATGAAAACCATTTTAGGAAATATTCAAAGCTGGATTTCATCATTTAAAAAAAACTAAAAATGGTCATACTAAATCTAGTTTGTAAAAGAAAAAAACGAACCAAACCGTACTGTATTCACATTTATAGTGACTTTATTTTTCCTTTTGAGCATGCTGAGTTGCCTTCAAAAATCTGAATCACCTGCTTATCTTTAGTTAAGTTTTCACATTTCAGAATATGGTTAGATTTGTATGTTCTTACTACAGTTATGTTGAAAGATGACAACTTATTTCTAGAGGCGACTTGTGGCTAAGTGTATGTTATCTGAAAGAGAAAATATTGTTTTAAACTAATATGAATTTATTATCAAAATATGAAGTTGGATTCTTGGCAAGGCAAATATTTGTATGAGATAGAAAATAAAGGTATAGATGATTATCACATTGCCTCCACCAGAAACGTTTAGTATATTTTCAATTAGCCTGTAAAATTAGATGAGAGGAAAAAGAACGTGGACCCATCTAATATTATTATTGCCACTGTGCTGTTTTGAATCAAGTGTTTGCATGTCTCACTTAATGCTCACAACTTAATCAGGCAGTGCTTCCAGATCCCACTTTATGGATGAGGATACTGAGGCTCAGAGAAAATGAGTAAATCCTATAATGGTGCGAAGAAAGTCTGGAACAAAGATTGATTTGCCAAGCCTGTGATATTTCTCCCCACTTTCCACCACCAGTTTCCTGCCACCACGTGCTACCTTAGTTTTGGACAAAGCCCAGCTTTCAACAGAGATAGTATGTGTTTAATTTAATAAAGAAAGCTACATCCTCTGACATCTGTGAAACTCAATTAGATTTCAAAACAAATATTCATTATGCAACACGAATCTTCATCATAGCCACAATGACGAATGGCTAGATATCTTGGAAATTTAATTTATACATTGTGATAATTGTAAAGTAACTAGATAGCTTAATAGAATGGATACTCTATACAGGACTCTTGAAATCATCTCCTCACAAAAGTTTCCCTTCCAGCCCCAAAAAACAAAATAGCAGGGTGCTCTAATTCAAACTGTTACAATATTCACACACTCCCAAACAGTTGCACTTTACCCTTGATTTTATGTGTAACAACTAATTCCATATTTATTTATACTGGTCCTTTATCAGGTAGGTATCCCATAGTAGGGATAAGCCATGCAAGACCCCACAATAACCCAATCCAGCAACACAAAGTTCATGTGCTTAGCTCAGAGTATTATAGCATTCAGAGTCCTAGCATACTTAATTATCTGGCTTGATAGAACACAGCAAATTAGTAAGCCATAAAAGACTCTTAAATGCAGAGAACAAACTGAAGGTTTCTGGAAAGGTGTTGGGTGGGAGGATGGGTTAAATGGATGAGTAGCATTAAGAAGGGAACGTGTTGGAATGAGCCCTGGGTGTTATATGTAAGTGATGAATCACGAAATTTTACTCCCGGAACTATTATTACATTATATGTTAACTAACTTGGATTTAAATAAAAATAAAAATGAGAAAATAAAAATAAAAAGTAAATTTAAAATAAGAACACAGAAAATTAGAAGCAAGGCATTAGAAGGAGAATTGCTCAATGTATATGAGAAACTGCAAAAAATTAAGGCTAGTTATAGAGAGAGTGATGAGAAAACTCTCTATAGGGAAGATGGAAAAACTGAATAAAAACAGAAAGAAAAAACAAATGAAAAATCTTGGGTGATGTAAACATGAGTTACTGCCTTAGATAAGGTAACGTCAGCACCCATAACAAATAAACATCTACGCTTTAGTAACCTGGCTTAATACAACAGAACAAACAACATTTATTTTTGGCTGATAAAACACTCTAAGCACATGTTATTATTTCAGTGGAGATTATCATTCATTCATGGATCTGGCTTCTTCCATCTTGTGGCTCCACCAACCACATCATCCACGTACAGCTGGCAGAAGGCACAAGGAGTAAGCGAAAAGTCACATCACATCTGCTCACAACCCGCTGGTAAGAACAAGTTAGATGGCCTTGTTCTTACCATCTGGGAAGATGTAGTCTCTGGCTGCCCTGATATCCCTCACAATGACCCTACACGGTGGGAGAGAGAGAGACAGAGAGACAGAGAGAGAGAGAGAGCAGTAATATTGGTGAACATGGATGTAGCTTAAGTCTTTAGTAACCCCTGTTACTGTTTAACAATTAATACGTATAACTATTACATTTCAAACGCCGCTGGCTGGCTCACACAACACACATTTCCCCTTTCCTTCTCCCTGGCCTTTCTCCTCTAGTTCAAAAGTTAAATACTTGTTTCCCCAGAATCCCCAGCAGTTATGAATGGCCATACGGTGTTATCCTGGCCAAGGCAATGTAAGCAAAATTCACTAGCAGCACCTGGAATAGATTTGGCTATTGAAATAAAACTCAGAGACAGCTTTGCCACTGTTTTCTCTCTCTTCTTCCTACATCCAACTCCACGGTTTCTTTGAAACTGGAGTAGCCATCTTGTGAACTTCAGGGAGACGCTAAGAGCATTATAATGGTGGCTACCTAGAGTCTGGAAGACATAAGGCCACTGGAACGAGATCAGCAACCTCGTACATCCAAACTCACTATAATGGAAGGATAAAAACTCTCTTTAGGACACTGTTAATTAGATTTGCTATTACTTAAAGCCAACTGACTGCATACCTAAGAAATATGTATTTTGTTCACTTAAGAAAGAAGAAAAAGTAGATGATATAACAATTTTTCCATTCATAATAGTTAAACTGTATTAAAATAGATCAATACTTACGGGGCACCTGGGTGACTCAGACGGTTAAGCATCCGATGTTGGCTCAGGTCATGATCTCATGGTTCACGAGTTTGAGCCCCATGTTGGGCTCTGTGCTGACAGTTCAGAGCCTGGATTCTGCTTCAGATTCTGTGTCTCTGTCTCTCTCTGCCTCTCTTTCTCTCTCTCTCTCTCTCTCAAAAATAAACACTAAAAAAAATTTTACTAGATTGAAACTTAAACATGACATTTTAAATTATGTGGAAAATATACATGTACAAAACAGCAAATTTCCCATGATACTGGCTTCATAAAATGTTACTCTATTTACTTCCCATCATGTCTAAGATATTACTGCATATATAAATAATACACATTTAAGCTACAGGAACAAATAGTATTTCAATGTCTTTATCAAGCCTTAGTCTGTACTTAAAACCAAAATCTCTCACCAGTAGGAAAGATGCAAACTAACAATGGAATATTACAGCACAATTTCTCTTTCAACTATGGGTAATATAAAACTTTCCTGGAATTTATTGTGACCTTCTTGAAAAAGAAGAAGTTTTAATAGAACTTACATTTGTTTCAAGTGGAAATGTGTGCATTTTTGTTCTCTGGTAGCAATAAGTCAGTTTCCACATATATGTCACCTTTTCTGCAAAACTCAAAGAACTGTCAGTATTGAGCAACAACCCCCCATTTCTAGCTGAAATTGGGCATGTAGGGTGTGATTCCAAAAGGTTTTATGGATGGTGTATAGGAGGTGATTTTTTTGTGACAATGTTAGCGATTAGAGAATGTATTTCTGTGGATGTGACATTTGTGCTGAGATGTGAACAATGAAGAGAACATAGCCATGTGCGGATTCGGGGAAAGACTATTCCAGACAGAGGAAACAACAAATATAATAAAGTCCCTAAGACTAGAATGAACTTGGAATATTCCAAAGCCAAGAGGTGGCCAGTGTATGGAACAGCTATTCAATTGCTAATATATTGCTATGTAACAGCAATGACCAATGAAGAGACCATGGATTTGGCAGGAAGTGCTCATGATAAACTGGAAGGAAGCTATTTCACTGCAGTAGTAGGGGAAAGGATGGAACATATTGAGTTAAAGAGAGGGACACCTGGGTGGCTCAGTAGGTTAAGCTTCTGACTTCAGCTCAGGTCATGATCTTAAGGTTCGTGAGTTCAGGTCCCATGTCGGGCCCTGTGCTGACAGCTCAGAGCCTGGATCCTGCTTCAGATTCTGTGTCCCCAGCTCTGTCTGCCCTTCCCTACCAGTGCTCTGTCTGTCTCTGTCTCTGTCTCTGTCTCTGTCTCTCTCAAAATAAACAGACATTTAAAAAAAAAAGAGAGAAAGAGTTGTTTGTTTGTTTGGATGGGCTCTGTTAGGTGATATTTGTATACTGATAGGAATAACCCAACAGAGGGGAGTATGTAACGGGCTAGAAACAAGAGAAGGATTGGGACGTAGAACACAAGAGAGGCCGGATTTGGCTAGGAACAGGAAGAGATGCTCCCTCAAGAGAGGGGAGGGCGGACTCTGGAATCACATGCAAGTAAGCTGTTGTATCTAGGAATGCAGAGGTAGGTTGTACGGGCCTGATTACTTCCGTAATCTCTGAAGATCCATCTCAACTTCAAAACTCCTTTATCCGCTGTGGTCGTGCTTATAGTTACATCAACATCCAACACTCTCTGCCCGGCCCGGCTCCCAAGCACTCCGTACAGGAATTGTGGCTGAGAGCACTTCCTGGGAAACTTCTACACAAATCCTCACGAACAGAGTTTCCTGGGCTCCTGTTCCTGGACTCCTCTCCTGATCCCTGGCCCATGCTTTCTTCTACATTCTGCTCGATTTCTCTTTGCCCTTTCATTTTAAAATTCCTTGAAAATGTATCTATGCTCACTGCCCATACTTCTTCACTTCCCATTCTCTCTCCATTCTGGTTTTTGTTTTTGTTTTCCAAACCACTCCACTGAATCAAAATCCAATGACATCCATCTGGCCAAACCTTCTAGATCATTTTTCTGACCCTCCTTAAACCCCCGGTTCTGCAATCCACATCACCACACAATCACATCAACTGCCCCTCCTGGGTGTGGTTATATGCAGACCCCACTGGTGACTCCTGCTCATCTCTTGAAGAGTTTAGTGCCTGCTTCATTTTTCACTCTCCAAACTCCCTCTTGTGAACATTCTCAGCGATTTCAATATACAAGGGGATGATTCTTCCAACACCCCAGTAGTTGATTGGTCACAAAAACCCTTTATTGAATGAATATATTCTCTGTCCCTCCCCAGCCACTAACACCACTATAAACTCAACCTCAAGTACACATTTCTAATATTGACATCTTATCTTTCCGGCTCACTTCCTGTGTTACCATAGTGGTTGTTGTTTTTTTCTCACCTCACACTACTGAAATGTGATATTGTTCACAACATGCAGACTCACCATCCAGTGACCTGACCAATTTTGCACTGTCCCAAACTGCCCTCATATTCTCAGTTCTCTCTTTAAAAAGAGTAGAACCTACCCATCATTAAAAATCATTTTCAACTCCTATGACCTCATGCACTTAATTAGCCAAACCACAACCTAGAAGACCAACTCTCTATCTATTTAAGGATTATACTTACTTCAGCTGAATGTGGCTGAGAAAAAAATACCGGCACCCTAACCCAGAATGGACCTGCGCACCTTGCTCCATTTTTCCAGCCATTTAGTGCCCTACTCTCCTAGATGACTGCTTCATACCCTCTCTCTCCTCAACCTTTGTCACTCCTGCCAATCCTCATTCCCAGCTGATGACTTTAATTTTTTAATCTGCTGAGAAAATAGAAACAAGAGAACTTTCTCGGCTCATATTTCCACTCAGTCACATGGATTTGTGCCTCTTATTCTTTCCACACTCCTATCTGAGGTTAACCTTTCCAGGTGTGTTCTAGATAACATTCCCTTTCACCCACACAGCCCCAACCGTAATTCCCTCTTTTCCCTTCATTACCAATTGTAGTAGATGCTGGGTGTGCCTATGTTCCTGGGGATTAACAGTTTCATGGATGCTCTGATCCATGATTTCCAGCTGCCTTCATCCTCCAGCCCTCCAAAAATTTATTCCCGGGTCCTTGGTTTAAACTGTCCTGCCCAATTACTTGTGCATCCCTGGGACTGTCTTGGTCAATTGCCAAATCAGTTACTTAGCAATATGTGATCATTTACAAAGCTAATTACTGACCCTCATAGTTCAATTATGATTGTTATTTGGCCCCTCTGCAGAAGCTCCTAGACTTTGGCAGTTTGTCTACAAACATTTTTTTAGCTAAACATTTTTGAGAAAATATAAAAGGCAAGTATGACTAATTGTCTCTTCATACCTTCAAATACTCACAAGTCCTGAAGGGTGAGTTATTAAAGCTTTCTCAGCCCATCCCTACCCATCCCCCGTTATTTGTTGCTATCTTGTAATATCCAATACACTAAACACTGCATTCTGGAAACAACATCTGAAAGTGTCAATAAATGTTTCAACTGGAAGAACACCCCTGTTGTCATCTTTGAGGAATAGAGGATGGACTTGACCAACAAGTCACATGCTGCATTCTGCTGCTGGCTTTCCATCACAGATGAAAAGTGAAAGCCGTCCATCCAAAAGAACTAGAGCCAGTCTCTGGCTCAGTGAGAACTGGTTGAAGAGCAACTTGAAAATAGTTGGGCCACCGCAAGGGACCCAGGGCACACTAGGAGGTATATATGCCCTGCTAGGTTCTAGGAAGGACAGATTAAGAGACTGAACAGAACCACATTTTCCAAAAAGCATTCTCTAGACCAGTGTCCAATAATGTGTTCCATGAATATAGGTTCCTTGGACAAACAGTAGAGCAAACTATCTCTGTCTTTCCAGCACTATCTCTGCTTCATACCCAACTTGAAACTTTTTAAATAATTCCTCATTATCAAGGGACAAAATAAGGAAAAAAGGATTTTTAATTTCAACATGACTGTTGATGCTGCAGCTGAACGAGGACTATCTGCCTTACTTGGGCTTCTTCCATTGGCCCCAAGTCATCTTATGTTCTATCAAAAATGACTGTCTCGGGGCACCTGGGTGGCTCAGTCGGTTGAGTGTCCAGCTTCAGCTCAGGTCATAATCTCACAGTTTTTGAGTTCGAGCTCCGAGTTGGGCTCTGTGCTGACAGCTCAGAGCCTGAAGTCTGCTTTGGATTCTGTCTCCTTCTCTCCCTGCCCCTCCCCCACTTATGCTCTGTCTCTCTCGGTCTCAAAAATAAATAAACATTAAAAACATAAATTAAAAATTTTGTAAAGTTTATTTATTTTGAGAGACAGAGCAGAGGAGGGGGCAGGGAGAGAGGGAGGGGGATAATCCCAGGCAGGCCCCATTCTGTCAGCACAGAGCCCCATGCCGGGCTCGAACACTTGAACCGTGAGATCATGACTTGAGCTGAAACCAAGAGTCGGACATTTAATTGACTGAGCCACCCAGGCACCCCCATTAAAAAAATTTTTTTTATTCCGGCAATAATCTTAAAGTGACCACTTGATCAAAAACTAGAACTACCCTGCTTCTTACCACAACAAATTGAATTCAAGCATTTCTCACGGTGAATCCCACGAGATGTTAATAGATTTGAGTGGCGAGAAAGGGTGGTAAAAATATTCTTGGGTAAACATCGGGTTACAAGGGATTCTGTTCTGCAAGATTTCTCAGTGCTTTAATGCACACTGTCATTCTCCAAGCACCATCCTCAACCCCCTCCTCAAAGCTGCCCCTGACTTATTTGTTCCAACCAAGCAGCAACTTAAGGAAAGAGATATCTCTCAAATGTCACCTATAAGGCCCAAAGACCTCACTAAGTCAGTTGATCAGAAATTCAGTTAAGAACCTCCATCAAGATGAAAGTCACCAAACAGTAGCAAATTACAACCACCCTAGGGCTGAGCCCAGCCCCTACCATCGGAGACAGAAGGTATGGAAATCGGGAAACAGGTTTAATACAGGTAGGCCATCAGGGGAAATGTTTTAGAGCTACCAGTCACCTCTTCCCAGAGGCAGGCTGGCAGCAGGATTTTTCTCCCAAGGCATTGTCTTTGCAAAGCATCAGAGCACTGCCAAGTCTTAACAACTTTTGAAGCCAAAGCTCTTGGTAGTCCAGTTGTTCTGGATTTTTCTTGTTTGTCAGGCTATGAGAACCCACAATGTTGGTTTTCTTATTCAAGGGAAGACCGACAGCACTTCCTTTGCCTCAATTCTCTCTCTTTCCCCAATACTTTCCCCCAGAGTGTGTACATCTTGCTGCTCTCGAGAAAAATTTGCATCAGCTCATACAGCTCTTTTATTAGCTCACTCACAGGGCTGTTGGGAGAAACTTAGAAACCAATTTAGGATTTGAAGTCACCTGAGAGATTATCTTTTCAATCATTTCCTTTCTGAAAACAAGAAAAGTCATGCCCATAGAGGTTAAGAGCTTGCCTGAGGACCCCTAGCTAGAAACAATTTTGGAAATCACTATACTAGTTAATGCATTCAGAAGCAAAAAAATATATCTTGAAGAAATAGGTTGGTCTACTTTGGTTTTATAATGTAAGTTTTATTCTACACAAGGATTTAAATATTAATAACTAATTTAAATCATTAATAATAGTCCCCAATATAGGATGTGTCCTCCTAAAAATTTACTTCGGCTTAAAAAGCATTTTACATTTAAGTGAGTTTGTATTTTAAACACATGATATGCTAAGAAGGAAATTAAGAGTGTTGATGCTAAGCTTCATAAACATGGTTAAAATTTACACAGAAGGTAAAATTTCCTTCCAGAATTATCAAAATCTGAAATTCATAATTCTTGAGAGACATAGTATAGATAGAACAGGTGTTGGGTCTACAGTGTGATTTTATCTGCTAATGGACAATATGAGGTTTGTGCCATCATCTCCCAAATTGCTCCTAAGACCAGAGGTTTCTCTCCATTTAATCCATCCTCTTGAATCATGGAGAAAGGAAAAGGATCATTGAGTCCAGAATGCCACCATTGTCTCTGACTCCTTCTCTCACCCACAAATGACATATGCCTGTGTTCGCCTCCTCCTCAACTTTTTTCATTTGTCCATCTTCCAGTCAATTTTGAGCTCCTTGAGGGCAAGAACCAAGAGGCATGATTGGCACAAAGAAGAGAGTGTACTATTAAATGTCAAAAGAATAAAAATTATTAGTAGTCGAGAAATCACAGTACATTGCTCCAGTGTGACAGACAAAATGTAGCCCCTGAAAATGGCATTTCCAAAGAGGTCCGTATGTTTGGAGAAAGATCAAGATATTCTTTACCCCAAACCAGTGGCCATAGCAGATATGGTTTAGAGAACTGTTAGGAATAAGGAAAGATTCGTAGGGTAGAGATGACATGGCTTGAGTAAACCCCAAGCTCTTGTGGCTCTACATGTTCATTAACAGAACACTGCACGGCATTTGTAGGTGGCTATGTCCATACAAGTGTGTTTCCTATTTTATTTACATTAACTGTTTAGTAAATTACATGCATTTCTCATTCTATTATAGGTGCCCAGGCATTCTCATGCTTTTCTGTCTTTATGGAGTCTGAAGGTAAAGAACCCCCCCTCTATCACAGTAATGGCACATCAGGGATGCAGAAGAACTTTAGACAATAGCTTCACTCAAACACCAAACTCAAGGTTCTGGTGTTTACTTTTTTTTATTTTATTTTTTATGTTTTATTTATTTCTGAGAGAGAGAGAAAGAAAGAGAGAGAGAGAGAGACAGCATGAGCAGGGGAGGGTCAAAGAGAGACGAAGATACAGAATCTGAAACAGGCTCCAGGTTCTGAGCTAGCTGTCAGCACAGAGCCCAATGCGGGACTCGAACCCACGAGTCGTGAGATCATGACCTGAG
Organism: Crocuta crocuta; assembly: GCF_008692635.1. NCBI lineage: Eukaryota > Metazoa > Chordata > Mammalia > Carnivora > Hyaenidae > Crocuta > Crocuta crocuta. The sequence goes on from NW_027527624.1 coordinate 3,773,386, forward strand.
CCGAAGTCGGACGCTTAGACTGAGGCACCCAGCTGCCCCAAGCTTCTGGTATTTAGAGCAGATAGGACAGCTAGGCAGCAGTCCTTTTGGGGTATAGTCTCAGTGCTGTTATTTTGGGTTGGGTGAGCTGCATAATATACATGACCAACTATGATGCACCTGAAATTAGGTCTTGCGAGTTGAAAAGAGAAGAAAAATATTCCCTAATGAGCATTAAATATTACTTTTCCCTTTCTAGTCTCTCAGTAAAAGGCCCAAGAATATTTGATGTTCTAATAAAAAAAAAAAGAAAACCTTTGAATAATATAGACCCTGATTTCATACTTCCCTTTACATTCCTGCCAACAGAAATGTAAGAACTAAGTGATCAAATATTCCCATACAACCTCCTCCTTTCTCTTTCAAGAATGACTCCAAATCACCGATTGTGTAACAAATGCTGACCACAGATACGGCAATCTCTGGAATGTGACAGTTGAGTGGGATTCTCAGGGTTCCAGACTTTACGTAAGTAACAAAACCTGCTGATATTGTTAGCTTGCCCCTTTGCCTACTTCTCACCCTCATTTGCTACTCATGTCATTTTCTTCACTTGTTTATAGAATGATCTCTGTGAAGAGTAGAATTAGAGATTTTGCTTCAGGGAAGTTCACTATAAACATTTCCAGTGGATAATTGTTATCTTTTGTTTGAGAACAACTTGGTAGTTGTCAGGGAATATGGACTTCTACAATAAACTGAGTTTAAATCTTTTTGCAACCTGAATGCACATAGAGTATCCCCCTCCTTTCTTAACTTCCTCCATTCCTTTCTTTCCAGAAACTACCTTTTGACTCATTCTAAGATCATTATAACCAGAGAGATATAGACAGATAGACCCTGGATCTCCTGACCCTGTTCTCTTTCCGATGCTGCCATAGATGCGGTCTGTCAGTGACTGATCTACTTAGAATGGAGAGCTCTCCAGCCAGTCACATTCAGCTAATTCAATAAAATTCTTCTTAAGGGAAAAACACAAGAAAATATGACTTTTAAAAACTAACATGAGAATTTGATTTAGTTTGATTTTGTTTATAAATCATTTTTACTCTCAATTAGTCTCCACTTTAAAGGGTTTGGTCATCTCTATTTGCTTCCAAAAGGCAGGAACCCCTTTTAGTTTTCTTAAAGGTATACTGACTTCTACACCTTTTGTTTGAGTCTATGGCCTCTCAGTTAGATGGGACCGTCCCTGAAGAAAATATGACAAATGTAGCCTTTTTAGTTTGAAGCCCTTCTCTTTTATTATCATCAGCGCCTAAATTATGCCCACTAACTGTACCTACTCAGATCTCCAGTCACATTACATAAATGTCTAAATTATTGCATATCCTTCATGACATGCTATTACTGTAAAAATGTTCATCATTTCAGCTCTTAGCCTTGGTGAAAGGGAATGTAATCCAAAAGACAGTGTCTGACGTGTTAATCATTAATAAATCTGAAAAACATGTTGTTTGATCAAAGCCATCTTTCCCCTCTGAATAATTCTTGCTTTTTTAAACATCAGCAAGTTCTTCTGAAATTCATGATTATCTCTCTGAAAGCTTTAAATAACAAGTGTCGATTTCGAAACTGGCACTGGCCAATACTTTGTTATTTATAGTAAATCCCTGGTTGGCATATGCATTGATAATCAATCTTTGTTTGTTGTTTAAACCATTCAAACTTCCTGGGCTATATAGGATTTCATTGAGTAGGAGATACTGTATGCAAATAAGTACGCTTTAGTTACAGAAAGCAGCTGTTAGGACACATTTATATTCCAGCAGCAAAGAAGAAATTAATCTCACAGTGGCTTCAATTCAAATTGGTATGAGATTCCAGTAATAAATTCCCTGCCCAGATGGAATCATTTTCTTTATCATAAATATTTTAAAACACTTGATCTGTATTAAAGTTGTACGGGACTGAAACTGATTTTAAATATCTTAAATATTTAAAATCAAGCCCCAAATAGAAAAAAGCACTTTGGTTATAGAAAATCTATTTAAAAAATAGTTTTAGAGAAGTTTCTCCTATCATATAATTTTATTTAACCCAAAAAAGAAGCTCATCAAATGTTAATTTTATCTGACTTGGAGCACCAAAAGAAAGTGTACCTTTATAGTCTGTATTAATCATATTTCTATCATGTGTTTTAATGATACTAGTCATTCCTTTAATACTGAAATAAATCCTGAAAATAGCTATCATTTTTTCCTTTGTTTGTAGGCTGAGTAGAATTATGTTGTCAATTTGCTTACTGGTTTGTCTTCTAAAAATCGGTTTCTTTATAATGTTAAAATAAAGGGTTTTTTAGTAAGGGATCTCTATTGTCACAAACAAAAAAATATCTCATCCCCTCTTCCCCCCTTTAATGATCTCAGTATGCTCAGGATCATGACCTTAAGGAGAGCAGACATTGGCTTCATCAAACCAATGGGTAGAAGCCAATTCCAGAGTTGAAGTTAATCAGTTAGGAATTGCCAGCTTGTGGGAGGTAAAATTCAGGACCCATTGGCTTACATCAACCATCAAGATGGTGTGTAGAGAACGAGGCTGTCTTCAGGATTGCCAAAATCCAAATCCCTTGTGCTTTTACAGATTAACATCAGCCCTGAAATTATATCTGGAAGTAAGCTGGAGAGTAGCCTGGTGTACTCAGTGTAAGTATTGCATAACCAAACAGGCCATCCAGAAATCAATGAGAGTTTTTTAGGTGCTAGCAGATGTTTTGAACTATTTGGGAAAATTATCAATCCATTGCATGAGCCAGGCAGAATGCTCTCATGATACTGACATACAAGTTTGTCCTTGCTTGATAGTCTCCAGACCAGTTCCTCCTAAGATGTCAGTCCTTACACCTTGAAAGACTGGGGAAGGCAGAGATGCATTTCTCAAAGCATGGACATGCAATGCATGCTCAGGTGGGTGCTCTGATTTATCTTGAGAAAATAAAATGGTGGAATGGTTTCATCAAGATGAAAATACTCACGATATTATCACAGTTTGAGGTAGTTCTTGAACTTCAGATCATTTGGATCAGTCGGAAAAATGGCATTCTGTAAGAGAATTTTGATCCTGCAAAAAGAAAGCCGACATATATTTTTGAAATTGAACGTAGAATTGAAAATCAAAACTAAGGCTATAGTTAGTTCTTGTAGTGTCTAAATAAAGTTATATTTTATCTGTTACCTTTGAAGTTAGTTCAAACTATGAGTCAGAGCCAACCAAGACTTATTTTGTGTGTGTGTGAGTGGCTGATTATTTATACCTTGAAATCGACAGCAGTTTCATGTTACTTAGACACAGTTTAAGTCACAATGCGATAGAAGTACATAGGCAAAAGAGAAACAAATGAAAAGGAATGATTGTCTTATTTCATGCTACTCTCTCTCTCTCATCAATGGAGATCATTTACCTTTCCTTAGAAAGGCATAGGGGGACCCCCCACAAACTCTCCAGGAGACTCCTCTGATAAATATTTTTCAAGAAAGCAGATGCACATTTTCTTATCTGTCCACTCAGAATAACTGGTCACCCTTTTGTGCATAATCGCCTTTATCTGTCAGCTAGAAGATTTGCCTCTATTCCATCTTTTACTTAATTGCAATATCCCATGGACAAGCTAATAACGATGCCTACAAAACTGTAATGCTTATCATTTTTATGTCTAAAACTTCACAAAATTTACACTCCAAGAATCATCAACAACTCTTAACATCACATACATTCTGAAGTAAAGAGAAATTTTCATTGCTTCAAGATGAAAGTTATTGAGTAGCCCAGGGATGGTGAGACTTGGCAATAGTTTTAACTTGTAAGGCTCAAGTTAATAGATGGAGGCTGCCCACAAGGTATTTCCAGTACTTTAGTACATAGTGCTTCCCCTAAGCAGGGTAGATGCATTGATATTTCCCACTAACCCCAGTGTACACATTTCTTTGATACCAGAGAAACAGTAAACATGACTGTCAAGAACCAACTTAAAAAAAGATTTAAATGCAAGATCTACAGAAATGTGCCTCATAGCACATAGGAATTGTGGAACAGGCAATCATCACAATATAAACACTAAGAGGGATTATTCTTACCGTCAAATTACAGTAAAGGAAACAGGTCTACAGCTACAGAGTAACTTTTGCAAGGCAACAGCAAGTTACTGTGTTACTTCTGTGTTAACAGAAGTCAACTGCAAGGCTGAGACGGTAAAACCTTATGAAGAGTCCAGTTACTTTTTAACGCTTTTTGCAATTTCAAGCAGTCAGTCTCAGCATGCTGATTATATGTGTATGACTTGAATAGATAAAGAATTGAATGCACAATTCATAAATAAATAAAATTGGGTGATAATTCCTCTTCCCAGACTGTTACCTTGTGAGTCATTGTAGCCACCTGTCTCCCAAGAGGAACATGAGACAGGAGGAGACACCCAGATCCACAGAAATGACTGCTTGTATCTTTCAGTTTTCCTAGAATATGGACCAAGAACTCGGCATGTTGAGGTACTCTGCTTCTAATTCCAGCCATCACTGGAATAGACCTGCTTCTCACCTAAGCTTCCTGGAGATAAGTGGCCCCTCGTGAAACACCACAGTTCAACCTTCCTTTCAAACCAATACTCTGAAATCCTCCAGGTCAGTAGTAGGAAGCTCAGAGAACAAACATACCCCCTTTTGATATCTTAGGAATCTTCTCTTGACCTTGACTCTCGAGCTGAGGAGACATGTAGATCTGGACTTTTAAGTTCACTGTGGCATTCAAATGACTGAATTGAGAAGACTAAATTTGATAGGATCGCTATAGCCATGTTGGTCAAATGGTGACTTACCCGAGGCAAGATGTTACCAACCTTCCAACCAGAAAGGTTGCTGCTTTTCCTTCTACCAAAAAAATGGCAACTTTTATGGCTTAAGAATATACCCGAAGCCAAACAGTAGAATTCAAACTCTGAATTCAGTCTGTCTTTTAAATTTTTGTTTCTTGAGAGAGAGGAGAGAGAGAGAGATTGAGAATCCCAACCAGGCTCCACACTCAGCACAGAGCCTGATGTGGGGCGCTCTCTCACAATTGTGAGGTAGGAACCTGAGCTGAAATTAAGAGTCAGACACTTACCCAACTGAGCCACCCAGGTGTCCCTTGAAATTCAGTCTTGAACGCCCCACCGGACCCCTGCTAAGCCTGTACTACATAAAAGGAAGAAGGACTGAGCATAGGCTAAAACAACAAGAAATGGACAGGAATGTATGAAACAACTCTCCTTTACCAGGAATTAAAAACAAATTGGTATCTCACTTGCAGATTCAGTCCACGCTCAGACTCACTTCTCGTAGGATATTCATCTGCAAAATTGATGACTGGAAAATGTAGCCATGTTTGGAAAATGATACCAGATTCCTTAAAGATCTGAGACAAAGTTCTATGTTTTTCAGATTGTAAACTATTAGAAAGGACATGCTCTGTGAGGAAAACCTACTTGGTATAGAGCCCACACCAGCTTATACTCATCGACATTTAAGGGCAGCTGCAGACAGTGCTGCAGGATTTTTGGATCTTAGTCTTCACTCTGGCTTTGGCTGATATGTCTTTTTACACAATGGAGAATTGTGTGCAGAAGAAAGGAGATTTTCAGGAAAACATTTTAAGAAGCAGGAATTATCACATAAACATGTTATCAAAATAATCTATCCTATGCTAAGATGATTCCCGGAGGAAAGAAGACTTGAATGTAGGAAGGTCCTATAGGAACTAAAAGTAAAGGGCCCAAATAATGGACTTATAGACTTATAGATAAATATAAAAGTTTATAGAAAACTGGATAATGTTCAACATTTCAGATCCAAAGTTCAGACTGAAGTTTCTGCTGATTATCCAAATGTGTAATAGTACATGTTATCATATTTCTTAATAGTCTATTATGTACCAGGTAGCAGCTAGGTACTTTATATATATTCTTAAGTTCAAATTTAATTCTGGGGGCACCTGGGTGGCTCAGTCGGTTAAGCATCTGACTTAGGCTCAGGTCATGATCTCACGGTTCATGAGTCGGGCTCTGCACTGACCATGTAGAGTCCACTTGGGATTCCCTGTCTCTCTCTTTGTCCGTCTCTCCCTTGCTCTTCTCCCACTTGTGCTTTCTGTCTAAATATAAATAAATAAACTTGAAAGATTAATACAAAATTTAATTCTCAGCCAAATGCTATTGTGTAGATATTATTTTCAAATATGGATGAGAATATTGAGGCATGGAGAAATTAAGCTGGCTGTCTGGAATTCCAACCCTAGTATAGAGCAGAGCTGGGACTTAAGCCCCCAACAGACTACAAGACCATGGCTTTGTCCATGACACTACATAGTCCTGAGCTGAAAAGAGGCAACATTAATAGAATGTACAAAGTTTTAAGGGTCAGTATGGGACCCCCAGTCAAAGGGCTTTGTTTCTAAGAGATCAACAATTGACAAAAATGTTCTTTGTATTTTATCCTTGTTCCCTTTGTATATTTAGGAGATAATGGGATGGCACTTAAATCTATATTCTGCTCAGAAGTGAGTATTATCCCTAAAAGTACCACCAAGGAGAACACTACTTTAAATTTTCTCAAAAATAAAAAAGTTTTCAAGGACAAACAATATTGCAGATTATAACTTGACAGACAATGTCTCAAAAACTCTGCACAGCTACATTTGAATAGAAGCCAAATTTATGAAAAAAAATGTCCACTTCAAAGGCTTAATGAAGGCAATTTGTCAACAATTTCACACATCATTTGCTCCCATCCTTTGAATAGAAAGTTTCCCAATTTACCTTTTTCCCATGTGAACTTCTGGTCATGTGCATTTAGTGATTCATTAATCATCATTTTCCCCAGAAACTGAGGTGCAAGGAAAATACAGCCGAAAAGATCTGGGAAAATGTATTCTAACGGGTATGTTTATCATTTATATTTATTTTTTATGTCATGTCAGAGCAAGGTACATGGCATTATGATCAGAGGCTGGTCTAAGATTTGGAATGAATTTTTCACACAAAAGGTTAAAACAACTTAAGTATCTTAAAGGGTCTAGATATTAGAATTCTAACAATTTTGTAGAGAAGGGAGAGAAAAAGAGAAAAACAGAAGCAAATGAATCTGACTTACCAGAGAACAAGCAAAGGCTTCCCTTGGCACCAATTCTTTAAATGATTAACAAGAAACTCTTTGCAAAGGGACTTACTTGTCAAATAACCAACTTAAATAGTCAGAATGCTTTTGTAACCAGAACAGCGGAGAGATAGGTTGATGGAAAGTAATTAATAACACCAAGAATAAGGTTACTGATGTAGCTGATACTATCTGCATATCTGGGACTCATAAAGTGTTACTCTGATTGAGGGAGGAGATGCAGATGTTTCTGCTCTCTTCATAAAGCAAAGAAGTGTAAAATGCTTCAACCAATAGAAAAGGGGGTGCAAAACATTTGGAGCTGCCATACTTATCACAAAAACTATTTCTGGTTAAATCTTTAATGTAAGGTAAGATTTCCCTATTGCATACTTGGGCTGCCCACGTATGGGACTCAGGTGTGACATCCACCTTGGCAAAGAAAGGTAGCTTTATAAGACGAGATGAAATATATTGTTGACCCAGATATCTAGCTAATTTGTCAAAAAGAATTAGAACTAGGGGAAAAAATGGGAAAACTGGTGGAGGATTTGGGAAAGGGTTGGAATAAATTATCCAGTGATTTTCACCTTTCAATCCACTTTTCAGTATAAAGAATTGTGTTTGCTAAACTATTTGGACTATAATGACCCATAGAGCTGGTGTGTGTGTGTGTGTGTGTGCGTGTGCGCGCGTGCGCGAGCGCACATATGCTTATGTTTATGCATGTAAGTGCTTTGTCCAAATGAAGTGTTTGGGATACACTTATTATCCAATGGATTTTAATTCATGTTACCAGATATATATTGAAATCATCAAAGTTCTTAATTTAAAGATAATTTCATGATGAGCTTGATTAAATGTTCTTGTTCTTCTTTTGTTTATATTTTACTAAGAGCAGAAAAAAATTTTGCTTTCAACTAAACTGATCAGTGTCTGAAGACAGACACACAGCCTCACCCAGTAATGTCCAGATTCCTGGGGAAGCTTGTTTATCGCATCCTCTGGGTGAGTGTGCCTACTCTGACAACACTTTGATGAGTGGGTAATAATGGTAGGATCATTTTCCTTTTTTTTTTTTTTTTTTGCTCCATGGTCTTCCACTGTGTGTGTTGTTTATGAGCATTCATACATCATTCTTTTTGTCCCAACCTTATGGAAATATAATTATCATATAATTGCTTGAGTTGAGGCATAGAACATGTTGATTTGATACTCTTATATATAATGCAAAATGATTACCACCACAGCATTAGCCAACTATCACCTCACATAATTATTATTTCTTTTTTGTAGTAAGAACATATAAGATCTACTCTCTTAGCAACTTTGAAGTATATCATACACATCTATATAATAGTATTACCTATTATCATGGTGCTGTACATTAGATCTCTCGAACTTGTTCATCTTATAACTGGAAGTTTGTACCCTTTGTCCAATATCTTCCCATTGCTCCCAACCCCCAGCCCCAGGTAACCACCACTCTACTCTGTTTCTGAGTTCAGCTTTTTTAGATTCCAAATATAGGTGGTATCACACAGTATTTGTCTTTCTCTATTTGACCAATCTCATTAACATAATGCCCTCGGGTTTCATCTAAGTAGTTGTAAATGGCAGTTTCCTTCTTTCTCATGGACGAATGATATTCCACTGTGGGGTGTGTGTGTGTGTGTGTGTGTGTGTGTGTGTGCACAGTACATCACCTTTATTCATTCATTTGTTGACAGGCACTTAGGTTGTTTCCACGCTTGGCTATTGTGAATAATGCTGCAATAACATAAGCTTTCTTAGGTTTTTTTTTCTCCATTATTCTCATTTTTCAAATCCCATTGTGATAGGTCTAGGTGTGGATGTTATTTTATTCAAATTATTTGACATTCACAAAGCTCTTTCCATCTGAAAATCCATGGAAAGTATTCTTCTGTTAATGCAAGTAATTCTTCCTTGCCATTTACGTTTTTTCTCTTTCACCAGAACTCTTATCAGATAAAGAATTTCTGAATATATTTTCCAGTCTCTTATTTCTTTTTTTATTTTTTTGTATTTCTTTGCTATTTCGTGTTTTAATCGGTGAACATTCACAACTTGAGGTTTTAGCTTCTGAATTCGGTCTTTATTAGCTAATCTGTTTAGTCCATTCTATCTCCCTATATGTTTTTTTTTTAATTTAAGTGATCATATTTTTTCATTTCCAAGACATCTAATAAGTTATTTTATATAGCAGCCTACTCCTGATTTATCCTGTCCTATATTTCTGAGGTTAATGATGACACTTTTATTTTTTTTTTTAAATTTATTGAAAAGGTGATTCGTGCTTCTCATAAAAGCAACCCCCCTCCACACACACACACACACAAACTTCAATGGATAGATACAATATCAAGTCTTCCTCCTATCTAGCACCAACAGAGCCTTCTGGAAAGCAACTTAGATCAACAGTTTCTTTTTTGTGGGTATAGAATTCCAGAAACTTTCTACACAGATTAAGCAGATGTTTGTATGTGAGTATATATTTTTTAAAAAATTGGTATGCTAAACATAGTTCTGAAATATGACTGTTTTGTTGTTTTTTTTTTCATTATTTCAGTTAAAATTTTGGAGGCAAATTTATATCCACACACACAGAATTACCTCTCTAAAAAATACTTTCTCAAAATTTACTGTATGGATCACCTTAAATTATTTATTTACTGTCCTATTGTTAAATATTAAGATTATCACTATTTTTTGCCATTACAAACAATACTGTAGTAAACATGTCTGCATATTTACTTTTTTCTCATAGTGTGGATATGTTATAGAATGAGTCCTAGAGGGGCGCCTGAGTGGCTCAGTCGGTTAAGCGTCCGACTTCGGCTCAGGTCATGATCTCACAGTTTGTGNAAGCCCCACGTCAGGCTTGGTGCTGACAGCTCAGAGACTGAAGACTCTTTCAGATTCTGTGTCTCCCTCTCTTTCTGCCCTCCCCTACTCATGCTCTCTCTCTCTGTCTCTCAAAAATAAATAAAAATATTTAAAAATTATTTTAAAATATAAATAAAACATTGACAAACATTACCAAATTGTCCTCCAAAGAGGTTGCATTAACAATTTATGATGCTTACTTCCTCATAACCTTAACAAAACCATACATTATATTGGAAAGTGATAAAGTCTTTTTCTACTAGGGGTGTTGCCATTTTTCCCACTTTTTCACTCTGCTTTTTATTTTATTTCAATGCAGCTATTTAAAACTTTATTTTCCTAGATTTTTTAAATCTTTTTTAGAATGGTCTTTCTCATGCCCAAAATGGAAAAATATTTAACCATGTTTCTTTTAATACTCCCCTTTCACCTGAATTTATATTTCTTGTAAAAAAATGAGGAAGCAAGCTAAATAATATTTTCCTATTTAATGGATATTCCATCTACTTGTCACTAAAATTAAATCATATGATTATATTTCCTTATGTCTTCTTCTATTTGCTATTAACTCTGCTTTTTGGGGTGTTAGCTCTTCTCTTTGCTGAATTTGAAGACATCATATTGATGTACAAAAAAACGTGGTAATTTTGATTTTGTGCTTTATGGTTGAGATTCTCTGTGCCCCTTCTGTGGATTGGATATTCTTGGGAACTGCTGCTAGCATTTGTTATGGGAGGAGTAAAATCTAAATTGTGTTTGGGAGTGTAAGTACCTTACCATTTGGTGCAGCCCCTCCCCTTTAGTCATGTGTATCCTCAAAGATGTTGGGCACTGCTCTGTTGCTCTGGGTCCAGTACCCACACGCATTGCTCCAGCTTGGGGATAAAGAGCCCTATTGTATCTATGAGCCACTAGATATAAAGTACTACTGGATGAAGGAGTAGGGAGGAGAAACACCAGACTTCTTAACCGTTCCTGTGGTTTACCAAAACAATCACCCAGGCAATTGCCCTAGCTCCCCTTCCTGCTCTCTGACCCTGTTACCTCTGGGCTTAGAGCCTCTGTGGAAGTGCCCCTACTTTTTATAGAAGTCCTTTTCTCCATGTGCTGTTGGCCATCAAACTTGTCTTCCTTTTGGAAGAAGAAGAAATCAAGGATTTCTCCAAATTTTCAATCCATCAATGGCAGTCTCTTATGTTCTAGCATGTTATAAAGAATCTCTTTTTTGTCATTTCTAATTCTGTGTGGGAATGGCAAGCAAGCATAGGCATTTGTGGTGCCATTTTGGTCCAAGCTACAGACCTTTTCCTTTTTAGTAGGATCTTGTACAATTTCCATTGATGAAAAACAGAATGTTCTTCATAAAATATGACCTCAGACCATCAATTTATCATGCAGTTTTCAGCAACATTAACTGTATGATTCTTGCAGCTTTAAGGAGTACTGTTTAATCATAAGTTCCCCTGAAGAAGAACCCAAGATGAGGACTTAACATTCAAGCATTTTATTTGCAAGGTAATCCCAGGAATCAGAAGAGAGGGGGATGGGAGAATAAAACAGAGAAGCAGGAAAATTTGACAAAAGGCTGCACTATCAAGATTATTACTGGTAGTTCCAGAGAAATGTGTAAGAGATATCTCAGAATTGCCCACCTGAGGGAGGGGACACATGTCCATTTACTCTACTGGTTTCAGTCCCCTGTTGGCTGAGGGATTTCCCTCAGTGACTTTAACTCCACTTTTACATACATTTGCCAGCTGGCCAGCCAGGTCACTGCAGCGATGAAGAGAAAATGGTACCTGAAAGAAAGTACGGCCAGGTTTCTGGAGGAGAAAAGATGCCCTGTGCATGTTTGACGTGAGGCATTGTCAGTACAAGGTTATCCTAAATTTAAAGGAAACTATCCACTGCACCTCTGTCTGAAATCAGAGATTTCAACATCAAGATGATTGATGTTGGCTCAGAGGCATGTAAGAAAAGTACACACTGGCCTTAGTGATGTGTCTTGTGAGAAAAAGATCATAGAACATATCTTGGATGATCATTGCTATGCCACAACTTCTTTGACAATTCCTGGGTTGAGTTCAATTGGGGTTTACTTGTCACCCTCTGTCAATGCATACAGGATACCATTCTCCATTTCTGAAACCTGGAAAGGGTTTGCTGTATCTGATGACCTATGAATATGGCCTGAATCCTACTAGAACTCTCTATTTTTAAAAATTTTTTAAATTTTGTTTATTGATTTTGAGAGAGTATGAGTGGGGGAAGGGCAGAGAGAGAAGAAGACAGAGAATCCCAAGCAGGCTCCAAGCTCAGCACGGAGCCCAAGGTGGGGTTTGATCTTGTGACCGTGAGATCATAACCTGAGCTGAAATCAACAATCAGACACTTAGACTGAGCCACCCAGGCGCCCCTCTACATATGTTTTATAAGTAGCATTTATATTAGAAGCTGATTTAACATTACTATGCTATGTAATAATATAATCTATTACTTATTCAGGATGGTAAACATGTGGCATACATTCTCTACTGTCTACATAACTGAGAAGCTGTTCTACACTTACCTGTAAACTCTACATGGGACATCTGAACACTTTTCAACACAGTGCTCCAATTTGACATTTGACTTATTTTTTTTATCTGCCCTTTATAGTTTAGTACCTCTTCTTATTTCGTGAGAATCATCAAATTTACTCATTCTCAAAGTGATTCATCAGAAACATCGCAGACACTATAACACCTAAAACATTGCTGAAGTTCATATATAAGATGGTACTGCTCGGCAATGAAACTAACATGACCCTTGCTCACTTGGCTGTTAGTTCTCTTTGCAGACCTTACAACGCCAAACAAAAAGCACTGACTAAAAGTTCTGCTAAATCCTGTGTGTGTATCTGTCACAAGTTCTTGAAGTTGAAATAGAATCTGAGCGTCCAGATTGTAATACAGACAATTGTCACTCCCCAAGGCACCGTGTTATTTAAAAGGTGGGCACATGGGAACTGTGTCCTTGCTTTGCACAATTCTGTGGTAACTGAGATTTAATCTACATTAATATTAAGCCATACAAAGTAAAGATCCGGCTCTGATATGCACACATTTCAGTTAATAGAGTACTTTGAAAGGAGGGACTGCCCATATAGTTCAACTCAGGAATGGTCAGAATTACAGAGTAATAACCCAGTTCCAGAACATCAACGCTTTTTGCCTCGATGTGGAAAGCCTTGCTGTATGTGAAGTTTGGGAACGGGTTTACTGACTGAGCTGTGCTCTATGTCTGTGAGCCATCTGTTGAAGAACAGCGCTCATTGAATTGGTGGGGACACAAGAAATCATTCGGCTGTCTGTAAAAGCACTTGAAAGATTTGTACCAACTGTTATTTTCAGCCCTTTAAAATAAGGTCCCATACTTATTGCCAGAACATCTTGATACCAAGTGGTGGTGAAAGCAAGCTAAAGATAAGTATACCTTTCGACGCTGGTCCAGGATAAGGGCAACAGCTCCTTTGGTTCAACGCTGATAATAACTGAATTCGTGTGTTGAAATCCTCACCCCCAAAGGGACAGTATTAAGAGGTGAGGTCTTTGGGAGGTAGGTGTGAGGGTGGCACCCTCATGAATTGGATTAGTGCCCTTATAAGGAGACACTCAAAAGGACCCTCCAGAGACCAGGAAAAGGCTCTGACCAGAAGCAGGATTTACCAGTATCTTGATCTTGGACTTCCCAGTCTCCAAAACTATGACAAATAAATACTTACTATTTAAGCCCTCCAGTCTCTAGTATTTTTATCATAGCAGCCAGAATGGACTAAGACAAGCATCATTCCAAATCGTATCTATAGCACACAACCATAACATTTTAAAAGGAAGAATATCCTTTTGATCATTTGTTGATATTTAAAGACATTAATATTCTGGTGGTTGGGGTGCCTGGGGTGCTCAATCAATTAGACTTGACTCTTGATTTTTGGCCCAGGCCATGTTCTCATAGTTCATGAGTTCTAGCCCTGCTTCAGGCTCTGTGCTAACAGTGTAGAGCCTGCTTGGGATTCTCTTTCTTTCCCTCTCTCTCTGTTCCTCCCTTGCTCATTTTCTCTCTCTCTCTCTCTCTCAAAATAAATTAATAAACTTTAAAAATATATTCTGTGGTTAATGTATATATTTCTTGACAGAAGGCTAAGCAGTCATTAGAAAACTTTAAGCCTCGCAAACAAGTTTGGGAAATTCTAGAATTAGAACAAAACAAGCAGCTATTTTAAAGTCTGTTTAACAGAAGGATGCTATTGAATTTCAGTTTCTGCTCCTGTCTATTGTTTGCGGCATTCCTTTTTTTTTTTCTAAAGATTTTTTTTAATGTTTTATTTATTTCTAGGAGAGAGAGAGAGACAGCGTGAGCAGGGGAGGGTCAGAGAGAGAGGGAGTCACAGACTGAAACAGGCTCCAGGCTCTGAGCGGGCAGTCAGCACAGAGCCCGACGCGGGGCTCGAACCCACGAACCGCGAGATCATGACCTAAGCGAAGGTCGGACGCTTAACTGACTAAGCCACCCAGGCGCCCCTGTTTGCGGCATTCCTAATCACCATTTTCACTCACCAGTACCATTCTCTCAGCTTTTAAACATTTCCAGTTTCCCAAATATGATACTTCCAAGTAAGACTCATTCCGTAGCAAGTATAAAAGCATAAAAAAAGGTTTTTTTTTTTTAACTGGAAGGACCCATTAAAAAGTCAAGAAGTCCAATTGCTTCATTTTAAATATGAGGAAACCGATACCCAAGATTTTAAGTGATGTGGCCAGTGTCTCCTAAGTTTGTAGAAGCAGAGTTCTGTCTTTCTTCTAAATCTTCCATTCTGGGAAGTAGCACAGAACTGCCTTCCCAGCATATAGATAATTCCCGGGAGCAAACATGGAAAATAAAGGAATGGCTTTCATAGGCAGATTTCTGGAGAATTTTCCTCACTTTTCATTTCTTTTATTGTTATTATAATATGTTGTTGCCACAAATAAAAATACGGGGAAAAATTAAAAAAGAAACAAATTGCAAACAATCAGATTTACCAGTTCATCGTGAAAGGTAACATATTTAACATATGTTTCTCCAGATTAGAGCAGCCCGGAGGAAAAACAGTTTTGAAATAACAGCAACAAGAAGTATTTTTCTGACTCAGGCCTTGCCCACAAGATTGTAAGAAATTTCGCCTCCCTTAAATTCTTCCCAACGAGTTCAGAAAGTCATTATCTGGGGCTTTTTCTTTTCTTTTCTTTTTTTTAAATGTTTTTTTATTTACTTCTAGGAGAGAGAGAGACAGCGTGAGCAGGGGAGGGTCAGAGAGAGAGGGAGTCACAGACTGAAACAGGCTCCAGGCTCAGAGCTGGCAGTCAGCACAGAGCCCGACGCAGGGCTCGAACCCACGAACCGCGAGAGCATGACCTAAGGGAAAAGTCGGGCGCTTAACCGACTAAGCCACCCAGGCGCCTATCTGGGGCTTTTTCATATGAGCCCCTAGTAGCGTTCCCCTAGCAATATTAATCCTACCAAGTCTTACTCTCCATGCTCTGTTGCTTCTTTTGTGAGACCAATCCCAAAACACCGCTTGCCTTCTACCAAGAGAGAAATTTGGGGAACCAATGGTTGTGGAAGGTCATGTCTGGGTTCGTCTCCACAAATACTATGGCTCCTGATAGTGGAAGCAGTGGTGGCAGGGACCCACTTGCCCCTTGACCCCGGTACACCTTTGTGCTACTTGCCTGAGGAGCGAGGTCCGAGAGGGAAGTGGGAAGACTGCCCCACACGATTTCGGACTAAACACTCTTTAGGGGGAAAATGAACTTGAGCCACAATATGTGTCCTCATTGGTCACCTGGGAGCCAGCTGCCCTCATTCCGTGGATGTAGAGCGTCTCCTTTCCCTTCCGTTTCAAAGGCCAGGTCTCATGCTGGATTCTCTTGGAGCAACAAAGAACTCGGATGAGGAAAGCATGAAGGTACCACATGAGGAATGAGCGGTTACAAACCCCACACTGGGGCAGATGTCCAGGACCTCTTTTGTAGGGAGGTCTAGCGGGTTTTTGAGGGACAGACTGAGTATGACAAAGAGTTTGAAGAGGAAATGGAGAAGGATGAGAGGGACAGAAGGGATACAGGGACATCGGGAATGATAGAGGGATGCCTGGAAACAGTCTCTGAAGACAGACTGTGACACGTTTCCCCTCTAGGGGGGAAGCAAGCTCACTAGGTGAGGTCCCTAGTTCTCGTCTTCCTATCTGGCATGATTTCTGGTAGCTCTCCTGGCTGTTGAATAAAATAGTAATGTTACCTCCATGTGAGTCCGTGTGCATGAAGGTTGGGAAGATGGCGTGCCAGAAAACTTGGAAAGGATCCAACACCTGCTTCCTGATCACTCAGATGAGGAAGAGGGCCTCAGGAGGGTAGAGCTGAGGATAGAGAGGTCCTTTCCTTGGGAAGTAATCAATGGAAGGAGGAAGAGACTGCCAAGAAATAGGTTGACTCCTTGAGGAGCTCAGCCAACACAGTTCCCCTGGCCTCCTTTCCCCATCAGTGAACAGAAGGAAAGCCACATCACCTGATTCTCGGGAGCACCATGCTGATCAGTGTCTACATGGATGGCATCTCTGGGGAGAAAGTCATGTGGATTTATACATGCTGTATAACAGATTATCACACATTTCATGGTTTAATTTATTATTAATTTAAATTTATTATCTTACAGCTCTGTGTCACAAGTCTAAAATCATTTTCACTGGGCTAAAATCAAGGCGTCAGCAAGCCCGTGTGCCCTCTGAAGGCTCTGGGGGAGAGTCTGCCTCCTGTCCCTTCCAGCTTTTGGGGCTCCCTGCTTCCCCTGACTCGTGGCTGCTTCCTCCATCTCCAGGCCGGCTGGACCACATCTTCTCTCTGTCCACCGCTTTCTTCCCTATGTCTTCTCACTCAGCCTCCCTCTTACAAGAACTTTTGTGATGACTTTGGGCCCATCCAGATGACCCAGGATAATCCCATTGTGTCCAGATTCTTCATTTAATCGCTTACACAAGGTCCCTTTTACCATGTGAGGTGGCATATTCATAGGTTCAGGGGATCTAGATGCAGGCATCTTTGGGGAAGGCCATTACCCAGCCTGTCCTAAGGTGCATAGTCCATGTAGATACATGTGGAGGCCCTGGTAGGGACCCCACCACCATGTTGGGACAGAGGGGGTGAGGTTGGCTCTGGACATGAGCCATTATGGCTCTACTTCCTATGCATTGGCCTTCCAGACCCCTAGCTCCCAGTGTCCCCATGTACCAAAATGGGAAGTTCTCTTCCCATTTTGTTCTGTCATCACCGTGTGGCCCCCGAGACCATGTACCATCTGCTGTTCACTGAAAAGTCTGAGCAGTATAGGCAAGTTGCTCTCTTTCCTCTGTCACTAATCATTTGTTAGAAACAAATTAATACTCTTTTATTTTCCCTGGGATGACTTTCTTTCCAGGAGGCTCTTTCTTGTGCAGAGTGGTCAGCCCCACAGAACATATCAGAACCCCATGTGTGTCTGAGTCCTCACGGTGGCTACACATCAGGTCCATGACCTAGGCTCCTCTTGCCATCAAAACTCAAGACAGAAGTTTCTGGGACCAAAAATATACACCAGTAAAACAACTTGTTGCTGTTTTTTTTTTTTCTTTAAAGTAACCTATAATTTTGAGGTAGTAATATTTAAACAAAAACCTACTTGATATCAATTGCAACAAATTATTTATCTTAACTATGCAATTTGGAAAAATTATGTTTGGCATTATGTAAATGCAGCCTTTTTCAATAACACGAAGAATTTATTCTATTAAAAATTTATTGCATGAAGATAAATAGAAAGCACATTTATCAAGAACAAATCAGCATTAATACCAATACTACTACTAATAAATAATAATAAGAGCCTCTCATGTAAATAATGAATGCCATGCTCCAGTCTCCTACCCCTTTTGGCTCACATACAAACTGGGAATGCTAAGCAGCAGTCACATCCATCTCATTTCATGTTCCAACTCCTGATTATCCAGGCTTAGGAGAGTGTGGCTAAACAGGCACTATCTTTTCGTGCTTTTTTTTTTTTTGGTTTATTTTTGTTTTTAAAATTTTTTTTCAATGTTTATTTTTGAGAGACAGAGACAGTGAGTGGGGGAGGGACAGAGGCGGGGGAAGACAAAGAATCCAAAGCAGGCTCCAGGCTCTGAGCTGTTCCCACAGAGCCCGATGTGGGGCTTGAACTCATGAACCATGCGATCATGACCTGAGCCAAATTCGGATGCTCAACGTACGGAGTCACCCTGCTGCTCCTTTTTAGTGCTGTTTTTAAACACAACATAATATCAAAACTGTCATGGAGATGCACAATTAGTATGTCAAATTCAAGTCTGGACACCCAGTAGAAAGGGCTTCCTTCTACTCACACACCCATATGTGCGTGCACGTGCGCACACACACACTCACATACACACACACACACACACACACACACACACACATACCACAGTCGTGGCAGGGCTTCGGGAACCTGTCTCTCGAAAAGACAAATCTAACAACATTGGAGACACACAGAAGCTCAGAGTGAAGAAGCAAAAAGCTTTATCTCAATATCTGGGGTTAAAAATAAAAGATTGGGAAATATCTCTGATTTGTGAGAAGTAAGGACCTCAAATTAAGGAAAGAATCTCAGGGCACCTGGGTGGCTCAGTTGGTTCAGTGTCTGACTCTTGATTTCAGCTCAGGTCATGATCTCACTGTGGGATCGAGCCCCCATGTCCGGCTCCATGCTGAGCATGGAGCCCACTTGGATTCTCTCCCTCCCTCTGCCCCTGGGTCCTCACTCTCTCTCTCTAAAAATAAATAAATAAACATTAAAAAAGAAAGAAAGAAAGAAAGAAGGAAAGAAAGGATCTCTCCATGAAACCCATGCTTTGATGGACCAGAAGGTTTTGAGGCAGCCAGACGAGAATGGGAACCAGACCAGAACAATTGTCCATTCATCTTTCATGTGAGGAAGCTGAGGCTGATGTTGGGAACTTTTCCACATCCTTTAATGTCATCCACGTAGGACTAGCTTTTACCCTAAAAGGAAATCCAGTCATCCACGAGGCAAGGGACACAAGTAGATACACAATCTTTGAAGGTCAACAGATGCTGTTACTTTTCAGTTCATGTATTCAACCCACTGGCTCTGAGCCCCCTTCACAAAGGTCAGCAAAATGCCAATCTGAAATCGCCAGTCAACTTCGTGACATCCTTCATAAAGCCTTCTCTGAGTCTTTTCTTATAACTGGATCAGAGGAGCTTTGCTCATCTCCCAGAATCTTGATTCTTGTACCCAAAGTGGGGAAAGATGAGGAAGTGGATCCATCACAGAATTCTGCGTTAGGCAGATGGGTAGTTCTGTTCAGGTGGCATCAGGTGTCTCTCTAGAGCACAGCCTGAGCTGAGGAGGGGTTCGCGAGTGCAGTACTCTGCTTGCTGACCTGAAGGGAGAAGAGATTCCTGGAGTCCCTTACAGGTTGGGATCTAGGAAAATGGAGACAAGGGGGGAAAGTGAGGAGAGTTTGGTGTGAGTAACTGGTAATCCGAAACCTCTCCCTTTGCGGACCCGCCTGCATATTTAAGTGCTAGGTGTGAGCGTTTTTATTGGGGTGAGGGGGATCACAGAAAATGAGTAACATTCCACATTTCACTCAGCATGGAGCAGAGAAATAAAGAAAAGGGCTGAGAGGCGAGAACAAGAGTTTGGTAAGAGCCAGAAGTGACCAGGAGAACACGAGCCCCCTGGGAGGTAGCAAACGTGGGGAGCTTTTGGACTTCCCACCGTGTGTGAGTTAAGGCCGGTTTGCATTTTCTCCATCTTACGAGACTGGATGGCCTCAGTGGACATGTGAATTACACTCATTTCTAAAAGGTCAACCCCTGCTGTTAAAGGAGTCGTGTGTTTATAAACCTCATGGAGCCGAGGTGAGTTGCGAATCAACAGCACCCTGTTACCATGGCCTGAGCAAGAAGCGGGGTCGAAACGCACAGAGGAGGACTCTGGTGGGAGCGTGGCGAGAACGTGGGCCTGGCAGAAGACACAGCAGGTGAGGGACACCACGGTGCTTCCGCTACAATGGTGACAGGATGTGAAGGTACAACGTGGAGAGCCAAGTCCCTGGTAGAAAAAGAGGCAGGTGTGCTGGGGATTCTCTGATGACCACGCTGAAAAATTCTGAAGGAGGGAAGAGTGCTAAGATTGAACAATTATTTTGAACACGCAGCTTAGTGTTGGCCATT
This sequence comes from Crocuta crocuta, assembly GCF_008692635.1. Classification (NCBI taxonomy): domain Eukaryota; kingdom Metazoa; phylum Chordata; class Mammalia; order Carnivora; family Hyaenidae; genus Crocuta; species Crocuta crocuta. The sequence continues at coordinate 3,793,769 of NW_027527624.1, forward strand.
TTTTGGGTCGATTGTGGTGATTCAAGTTTGTTAATCTTTCTGAAGATTTCAATATGTGGCAAAGTGAAAGAAGTTTTCTGACATATTGAGTTACTTTTTTACTGAGCAACAGTGGGAAATCTGTCAGTGAGGCCAGTAAGCGTCAGACTTCTGAATGAAAGGCAATTAATAACGTATCCAGCAGATGAGCAAGACTAGCCAATGTAATTACAGGACTTGAGAAATTGGCCAAAAACATTCAGGCACGCAATTTGGGGAAAGGAAAGCTTCCCCACTCCAAGCCACACTAAATCAACAACAAAAAAATAATTTTAAAACCTTTCTTTCTAAGGGGAAGTAAATTTATGCCAGGAAGATTAATTTTTAAGAGCCATAAAAGTAACTGGATGGGAAGTCAAGTAAACCTTAATATGTCCTCTTGATGAATGTATCCCTTTAATATAATGAAATGTGCCTTTTTATTCCAAGCAACATGCCTTGTTTAGGAATCTGCCCTGTCTGATATTCATACAGTCACTCCAACTTTCCCTGGATTAGTGTTTGCATGGGGTATCATTTTCTATCCTTTTATTTGAAAAGGAATCAGCTTTGCTGAGGTATAACTTACATACAAAATATTCAGCAATTATAGGAATATAACTCGAAGAGTTTTGAACAACGCATACAGCCCTTTACTACTACAGTGATGGTATAGAACATTCTCATCACATCATCAAATTTCCCCATGGCCTTCTGTCTTTTCCTTCTCTTTTCCCGGAACCTGCCAACCTCTGATCTGCTCTCTGTCCCTAACAGTTTTGCCTTTTCTAAAGTTTCATGTGAATGGAATCACACAGTGTGTTTTCTTTTGTGTCTTTCATCTTCCTCTTAGGATGAATCCTCTGAGATTCATCTACGTGGATGAAGTGTTAAAGGGGTCAGTGATTCGTCCCCTTTTACTGCTGAGTGGTGCACTTTTATAAAGCTAACCCACAATTTGTTTTCCCATTCATCAGCTGATGGAGATTTAAGATCTTTCTAGTTTCAGGCTAGAATATATGAGTACAAGTCTTTGTGTAGATCCATTTCCCAGGATGCATTCCTAAGAATGGAAATGCTGGATCACAGGGAAGGTGTGTTAAACTTTGTAAGAAATTGCCAAGCTGTTTTCCAAAGTAGCTATGACATTTTGCAGCTCCACCAGCAATGTGTGAGAGTTCCACATCAATGCTAAATTCTTTTAATTATAGCTCCTCTTGCCTGTTTTCATTGTTCCTTTTGATTGTAGCTAGTCTAGTAGGTCCGTAGTGGTATCTCACTACACATGAGTTTTTCATGAACACTCTGCTAATACTAATGATGTTAAGAATCTTTTCACGTACTTGTTTACTATTTGTATATATCCATTTTAAGTGTATTCAAAATTTTTTAAATTTTTAATTGGGCTATAAGACTTCTTTATATATTTGGGTTACAAATCCAGGCAAATGTTTTGCAAATCTGTGACTTGATTTCATTTTCTTTACAGTGCTTTTGGACAGCAAATGTTTTTAATTTTAACAAAGTCCAATTAAATTTTTTTCATTTATAGTTTGTGCTGTTTTTGTCGTATTTAAAAATCTTTGCCTAATTTGAGGTCTCTAAGTTTTTTTCATAGGTTTTCTTATAAAATTTAATAGTTTTGGCTCCTATATTTAGGTTTACGATCCATTTGAAATCAATTGTTGTATATGGTATGTGTTAAGGTTTGAGATTCTTTTCCTTTCTTTTGCACATGGATAGCTGATGTTTTCAGTACCATTTGTTGGAAACATTGTCCTTCATGTGTGGAATTGCCTCGGCAATTCCACTGATTCTAGATATGTGTCTTTTACCAGTACCACACTGCTTCATTGCTGTAGCCTTATGATAAGACCTGAATTTGGATTGTGTAAATCCTCCAAATTTATTCTTCTTTGTCAAAATTGTTTTGGCAATTCTAGGTTCTTTGAATTTCCATAAAGACTATGTTTTTATTATTTAAAACATAGTATTTTTAATGTCAACAAAAAAGCCTGTGACAATTTTATCTGGGAGTGTATTAAAAATGTAGTTCAATTTGGAGAAAATGGCAATCTTTTTTTAATACATATTATTTTTTAAGTTTTATTTATTAATTTTGAGAGAGAGAGAGAGTGCTCAAGAGGCAGAGAGTGCAGTGAGAGGCAAAGGCAGAGAGGGAGAGAGAGTGGGGAAGAGAAAGAATCCCAAGCAGGTCTGCGCTATCAATGTGGAGCCCAGGGCAGGGCTTGAACTCATGAGCCATGAGATGATGACCTGAGCCAAAATCAAGAGTCGGACACTTAATCAAGAAAACTTAGACACCCAGACGTCCTATGGGAGAATGAAGTCTTAATGACATTGAATCTTTTGAGTCAGGGACGTTGTATATGTCTCATTTTATTCTTTATCTTATTTAATTTCTTTCAAAGCTGTTTACTTGTTTCAGTACACAGTCTTCCAAAAGTTTTGCTAAACCTATATTTGTGTATTTCATACTTTTAATTATTTTTAGAATGACATTTAAAATATTTCTTTTTCAAAGAGAGAGAGACAGACAGACAGACAGACAGACAGAGTGGGTGTATGGGGGAAGAGATAGAGAGAGGTAGAGAGAATCTTAAACATCTCCACACTCAGAAAGGAGCCCAGGTTGGGGCTTGATCTCACAGCTGTGCAATCACTGCCTTGAGCCAAGATCAAGAGTTGGATGCTTAACCTAATGAGCCACCCAGGCACCCTCTTTCCTCTTTTCACCGAATAGAACCTTCAGTATGACATTGAGTAGGAAAAATGAACAATTGTCTTGTTCTGAGTTTTAAGAGAGAAACATTCAGTCTCTCACAATTTATATGATGTTAGCTGTCAAATTTTCATAGCTGTTCTTTATCATGAAGAAGATTGCTTCTATTCTTAGTTTATTGGCATTTTAAAAATCATGAACAGATGTTGATTTTTTCCAAATAATTTTTCCACATCTATTGAGAGAATTTTTTTAATGTTAAACCAATTTGCATCTTTGGGGTAAATCCTAGTTAGTCATGATTTATATTTATATAAATATTTACATATTGTTTGATTAGTTCTTTTACCATTTTGTTAAGGATTTTTGCATTCGTGTTCATACAGATGTTTGTCTGTTGTATTCTGTTCTTGTAATGCCTTGTCTGGTTTTAGTGTCACTGTAAAGCTTATTTCATAAAGTAAGTTGTCTATTTTCTAGAAGAGTTTAAAGCAGGACCACTCTTATTTTTCCTTAAATGTTTCCTAGAGTTCCCCAGTGAAGCCATCTGCTCCTGGAGTTTTTCTTTGTGGGAAGACTTTTACTGTCTTGAGGCCATTTAGACTATTTCTTCTTGAGCAAGCTTTAGTAGTTTGTGTCTTTTAAAGAATTTGTCCATTTTGTTAAAATTGTCATAGTTATTGGTTTATATGGTTGTGGAAAATATTACCTTCTTAGTCCTTCAAGTTTGTAGCATCTGTGGTGATTCCCCTCTTTTACTACTGATATTGGTTATTTGGCTTTTCCCCTCATTTTTTTTTTTATCAACCTGGCTAGGATTTTATGAATTTCATTGATGTTCCTCACAAAACCAGCTTTAGATTTCATTGATTTTTCTCTATTACATTTTGTTTTCTGCTTCATTGATTTCTGCTTATAACTTTATTATTTTCCTCTACTTTAATTGCTCTTCTTTTTCTAGTTTCTTTAAAATGGGATCTAAGAACATTGATTTGAGGCCTTCTTTGTTTTAATTCTATGTATTTCCCTTAAAACATTTCATTAGGTACATCTTACAAATTTTGGTGAGTTTTGTTTTCATTCCTTCAGTTCAAAATAATTTCTAATCACTTGTTTCTCTGCTCCTTTGACCATGGGTTATTTAGAAGTATGTGTTTTGATTTTCACTTATTTTGACATTTTCCAGATAGCCATTGGTTGGTTGTTTATTTCTAGTTTAATTTCACAGTGGTCAGAGAACCTACCTAACATGATTACACTCCTTTTAAATTAGATGTGATTTGTTTTATGGCCTAGAATACGGTCTAGAGTGAATTTTTTGTGTGTATATGAAAATGATGTACTGGGGTGTTTTATAAATGTCAACTAGGCCAAGATAAAGTCACATATATTCTTATTAACTTACTGCCTGTTTGTTCTGTTATTTATTGAGAGGAACGTTAAAGTCTGCAACTGAAACTTTAGGTTTTTCTGTTTTTTCCTTTTAATTCCATTAGTTTTTGCTTCATGTATATCAAAGCTCTGCTATAACATCCATTCCCATTTAGGATTATTATGTCTTCTTGCTATATTGATCTTTTTTTAAAAAAATTATGAAATCTTTCTCAATACTCCTGATAATATTCCTTGTTTTTAGGTTTACTTTTCTGATTTAATAAAAAGTCTCCAGCTTTGTGATGATTCGGGCTTTCATAAGATCTCTTTTTTTATCCCCTTACTTTTAGCCCATCTGAATCTTTAGATATAAGAGTAGTATTCTTAAAAATCTAATCTGAAAATCTCTCCTTGTTCGTTGGAGTGTTTGAATTCTGTACATTTAATGGAATAATTGATAGAATTGAAAATCTACTGTCCTTGCTACTTATTTTCTTCTTCCCTTTCCTGTTCCTTTGTTTTTCCTCCATTTCCCACATTATTTTGATTAATGATGTATTTTTAATGATGACATCTGATTTCCATGACTAGCTTTTTACGTGCAATTTATTGTTTTGTTTTTTGTGGATGCCTGAAGTTTTACAACATACGCTTAATGTAACACATTCTACCTTCAAATACTGCTACAGCGCTCTTTCTTTATTTTATAAATCTTGCAACAGTGTTCTTCCGTGTCCCTCTCTGATCCTCTGTATATTTTTGTCTTGCATTTTATCTCTGCGCATATCTCAGCCAGTGAGTACTTCACGTTTCATGTGACAGTAAAGTCGCCATGGTAATAGAATCACATGCCTTAATACCACTGATATTAATAGCTTTTACCAAGGGTCAGGAGCTTTGGCAGCAGGAGACACAGGACCCCTAGCATGTGGGTCCTGGTAGCTTCTTTAGCATCTACACAGGCTGATGCTAACGTCCCATGGAGTGACCTCTAAACAATTGGATGGAAAAAAGCAGGCAGATACATTGCCCGCTCACCCCCACTCCATACAGAATATTCTGAGAGGTGAGAGTTCCACATTGCCTTCCTGGAGCTACTTCATACATCCACACAACCAGCTGTATGTTTTCTTGTGAAGCTGTGGCCAGCCTGGTAATCTACAAACTCAAATTTGTTTTCCCCTTTCCTGCCTTGCCTTTTCCCCTCCGTGTGGCTTCACTAGATCACAATGCAAACATTGTTCTGCAGAATTCTAGGCATCTGGGCTGAGATAACTGGCCATAGAAACAGTCTCTTGGGATAGGATTTTGGCATTCGATTCCCCACCTGTAATGGTTCCTGTTACTAAATCTTTCACCTGTCGATAATTGAGGTAGCACGTGCCCTGGAAAGCAGGGCATCGAGACACAATGCAATTGCTGCTCTTGATTCGTATGAGGGATGTGGCCATAATAAAGATGGCGGTAGTGAGTGGGTACTGTTGTTAACAATGCAAGACTTGTAAGAAGAAAATGATAGGTTCAGGGGAACAAATGGCCAACTTAACTCTGAAAGCCTGAGGGTCTCTATGGTCACTTTAAAGTGAAAGTACACATCCTTCAGACACAAGATTTTATTAAAGATCAGGCCCGGTATCTGAGTATCAGCGTGGCAGTGTTAACAAAAGAGACTAAATGGAGCTTCTTTACTGAGGTTGACACTTGAGAGAAGAGTAGCATGGCTCAATGTGTCTGATAATCTTGATGCCTCAATCCCCCAGAATTCTACTGGTCAGCAAAAGAAGTCCCCTCTGCACTTGTCAGAGGATAAGTTGTCTTATCCTCCAGTTGCCTGGAGATTATACAAGACCTCACCCGAAGCAGGCATCTCTCAGTGTGTCTTGTCTTTTTCTTTTCCTCCATTTCCCACATTATTTTGATTAATGATGTATTTTTAATGATGACATCTGATTTCCATGACTAGCTTTTTATGTGCAATTTATTGTTTTGTTTTTTGTGGATGCCTGAAGTTTTACAACACACATGTTTAATGTAACACATTCTACCTTCAAATATTGCTACAGCGCTCTTTCTTTATTTTATAAATCTTGCAACAGTGTTCTTCCGTGTCCCTCTCTGATCCTCTGTATATTTTTGTCTTGCATTTTATCTCTGCATATATTATGAACCAGATAATGCATGGCTTTTGTTTTTGTGTCACACAATTTCATTCTAAGGAGACTAAAATGAAAAAAAAAATGTCCTTTATGCTTACCCATTAATTTATAGCCTCCAACTCTCCTCCTTCCTTTTTGCAGATCCAGATTTCTATCTCTTATCATTTTCTTCCTATTTGAAGAACTTCCCTTAGAGTTCTCACAGTAAATCTTTACTGACAATAACTCCTCTAATTTTAATCTGAAAGGTGTTTTGCTGAGTATTGAATTTCAGTTGACATTTTTCGGAGATAGGTTCTTTTTTTGTTTCAAGTTTTTATTTAGATTCCAATTAGTTAACATAGAGTGTAATATTAGTTTCAAGAGTAGAATTTAGTGATGTATCCCTTATGTGCACCACTCAGTGCTTATCACAGCAACTCGTTCTATCCTCGGTGTCATATCAGGATCTGTTGATTGTATTTTTTTCTTATGGTCACAGATGACACTTTCCTGTTTTCTCACATGCCTAATTGGATGCTAGACATCATGAAGTTTACCATGTGGTTTTGGCAGCTAAATATTTTGTTTTTCTTTATACAGTTTGGAATTATTCCTAATTTACACTCAATATTGTTTGAAATCAACATGGTTCTCCTGAGGCGTGTTTTTATGCTTTTTAGGGCATACCAGAGCACTCTATAGTTTAAGGCTAATTTATACTGACTGCTAAGGTGATACCCTTTCTTGAATTCTACCTGATGAACTATTTCTTACAAGGCCTTTCTACCCTGGCTTGTGGGCAGATGAGCTGTTGTCAGCTCTGTGGGACCTCTGGGAATTGTTCTATCTATAGCTCTTCAGCGGTTTCCTTTCCAACCTTGGGTTTTTTTTCTCTCCTGCATATAGAGATTAATACTCAGTAAACTGCTTAAGGTATCACTCACAAATATCCAGACCATTTTTTTTTTTTGGAGTCCTCTCCTCTCTGACATTCCTCCCTGTATATTCTAGCCACCTGTGTCTTCCTAACTCAGTAAGACCACGTGGCCGTGTTTGGGTCCCTCCTTCCTTTACTACAGCCTCCAGTTGCATCCAGGTAGTGAGCTGTTGCTATCTTAGGGATCACTTCATGTGCTTTCATTTTCTCAGGAATCACAATGTTGCACTGCCTGTTTTCCAATGTCTGAAAACCATTGTTTAGTAAGCGTTGTCCAATTTTCTAGTTGTTAAGGAGGGAACCATTATTCTATCGTGAGAAGCAGCAGAAGCCTCTGCATCAGGAGCTTTGATGAAAGCTATAAGGATTTTTTACTTTATCAAATGTGGAGATAAGTCACTGTAAGCTATTAAGAAGAAACATGGCAGAGTCAAAGCAAAACGAGAGGAAGACAGTGTGGACGCTTTGTCTAGGACTTTGCTGGTGTTCATCCTTCGAGAGGAAGCTGAGTTTGATATCAGTCCCAGACAGGCATATGTGATGCAGTAAAAAAAATAAATAAACAAGCAAATAAACACTGCATCTGGAGGGAGCATGCTCAAAGTGAGTGAGTTCTGGTTCTGCCAACCATTAATTATATTATCTTAGGAGATTTAATCACTCATCTGGCAGGTGACACTGGTCAATGAACTTGTTTCCTCACCACCAAAATGGTGGCAAGCCATCACCCTCGTGAGACTCCTAGGAGAAGCAGCTAGAGATAAGAATGACCAGACGTGTAGAAGGATCCTGAGAGTTCTAATTAGTTCTAATTCCCATTCAGTCACTAACACGCTGTGTCAATTACAGCTGTAGACAGTTCACCATTGGGAGGAATTTTGTCATTAATTAACTTTGATACCTTTGATTTATAAATGAGAAAATTCAGACCTTAGACTTTATTATGTAATTTACATATTTTACTGCAAAAATTATTCTAGGATTCTAGGATTTGGACATGAAATCTTTTTCTAGACTTTAAGTTTGCTTTTTTAAAGATTTTTTAGGTTTATGTATTTATTTTGAGGGAGAGAGAGACAGAGAGAGAGAGAGCATGAGTCGGGAAGGGACAGAGAGAAAGAGGAAGAGAGAGAATCCCAAGCAGGTTCCACACGGTCAGCACAGAGCTGAACATGGGACTCAAGTTCATGAACTGTGAGATCACGACCTGAGCTGAAATCAAGAGTCAGATGTTTAACTGACTGAGCCACCCAGGTGCCCATAGACTTTAAGTTTGGACAAACAAATTAACATTAATATTTTAAAATTCAAGAATACAGAAGAAAGGATCTTAGCATGGGCTGTGATTTCATTGAAAAAATACAGTCAAGGTGGCCCTACATTCTTTTGCTTGTGAATATGAGTGACAAATTAGAGAACTGGCCAGAAATGAGGAGGAAAGGCAAATAGCACACTTTCCTCCAGAGAACGAAGAAATTGATGATAAGAAATATAGTGCTGAGTATTTGCCACCTCCAGTACTACAATTTGAAATGCACAAATTTAAGTGTCATCATAGACTAAGGATACACCTACTATAAAACACTGAAAATATTTGAAAGTGAGAAAACCTGAGAAAGGAATTCAGTGAAATCCCAAAGTAAAAATATAATTCCAGTAAGAAAGCTTGGTTAGAAGCTGCTTTTATGATTTCCAGCTTAATGGCGAGTCATAATCCTTTGTAGTTACAATATTAAATTATTATTTGATATCATTTACTTTCTACATCTCCTTATTAAAAGCGTGTTTTTACAGTTCTGCTTCCAGGAATGTGGAGTATATTTTCTCCTATTTCTCCTGCTAAAAAAACCTGGAAAATAGATATAAAACAAACATAAGAAAACTCTGAAAGAGTGAAAGAAGGCAGTGGCCAGGCTGAGGCCTCAGGATCCAAGGAAGAGCACAGAGGTGAACTCCATGGGTTTTCTTCTTGCCTTTTCTATATCTCACTGGAAGGGAAGTAGCCAGAAACCTGGAAAAACCAAAGGGTGCAAACAGAAAAAGACCCAGCGAAATCCCATCTCTGTAACCAAAAGACCAGAGTGGAGTTTCTCACTAGCACCTGTTGAGTGGAGAATCCAGACTTCTATCCTTCCCAGTTCATAATGGGATGCCCCAAATTCTTGCTGAGGTGGGGTTAGAGGAGCCGGAGTAGGAGACTAGATGTCACCCACCACTAAGGAGGCACCTTCTACCACCAGCTGGACTAATGTCAGAGGAGGCTGAGCAGAGAGTCAGAACTTTCTCCCACGCTTAGCAGTTACAGGTCACACTCAGCCTCATAGTGTCGTTGAAAGCCAGGTGGGAGGCAGCAATGAAGATTTTCTATCCCTCCCGCCAGGTTGGGATACTTCTATGAAAGTCAGAGTCCCACAGCTTCTCAGCAATAACAAAGAACACCTTTCTTCAGTATCCAAGGAGGCTGAGAAGGGAACCTGGATATGGACTCCCCGCTGGAAGTAATGAGAAAAGTCTCCCCTACATGTGTCCTGTCACAGTGGGACCAGAGAAAGCAGCTAAAATGAGGCGTTTAAATAATTTCCAATTTCATAATATAAAACACCAAATGTCCAGATTTCAATAGAAAATCACTCATACCAAGAGCCAGGAAGATATCAATCTACGGGAAGGGAAAAGAAAATAAAGATAATTCAATAGATACCAACACCGAGATGCCAGAGATGTTAGAGCTACCTGTCAAAGATTGAAAGCAACCATCATAAAAAGGCTTCAAAAAACCAATTACAAACATGCTTGAAACACATAAAAAATAGAATTTCATCAGCAAAGAAATAGAAAAGGTGAAGAAAAACTAAATGGGAATTTTAGAACTAAAAATACAATAACTGAAATTAACTCAGAGGACAGCATCGAGAGCAGAACGGAAGGAAGAGAGAAAAGAAGGAGGAAAGGGATGAAAGTGATAAAAATTACTCAATCTGAGCAAAAACAGGAGTGAAATATGCTGAAAAAAAAAATGAACAGAGCCTCACAGACATGAGGGACTGTGATGACTAATCGTATGTGTCAACATGGCTAGGCCACGGCTTCCAGGTATTTTTTCAATTATCTATTGAAATTGATAATTTTATTATCAGTCAAAAATTTTATTATTTTTGTTAATTTTATTATTAGTCAAAAATTATTCTAGATGTTTCTGTGGAGGTATTTTTAAGGTAAGATTATCTTTTAACTCAGTAGAGTTTGAGCAAAGCATATTGCTCTCCATCACGTGAGTGGCTGGCATCCAATCATCTGAAGGCTTTTACAGAGAAAGAATTCTCTTCCCACACAAAGAGAGAATTCTACCAGTGAACAACATTTAGGCTTGAACTCCGACCCCTGTCTGAGTCTCCAGCTTGCCGGTCTACCTTGCCAGTTCTGGACTTGCCAAATCTCCACAAGTATGTGAGACAATTCCTTAAAATATCTCCCCACACACATCGATATCAATACAGATATATAGATATAGATGATACAACTATAGACAGAGATGATATAGCTATAGGTGAAAACAGGCAAGGAAGAGGGATGAAAAAATCAGTACTCTGAGAAATGATGGCTGAAACCTTCACCTATTTAGCAAAAGACATGAAATACAGATTTGAGAAGCTGGGTGATATCCAAATGGGATAAATAAAGAAATTCACACCAAGAAATGCGATAAACAAACTTCTGCAGACAAGAGACAAACAAATCATCCATCAAGCAGTGAACAAAGAAATGACACTTTATCACGACGGGAAAAAGAATACAAATGACAGTGGATTTCTCCAACCAGACACCATGGCGGCCAGAAGAAGTACTATGTTTCTCCAGGGATAAAAGAAGAGAAATGTCAACCAGAAATCCACTATTCTGGCATCTTGATTTTGGATTTCTACCTCCAGAACCAGGAGAAGCAAATTTCTGGTGTTTAAATGACTGAGTCTACTGTATTTTGTTATGGTGGGTGGAGCTTACTAAGACAGGGAGAAGCGAGGTAAGGGTACACAGTGACTCTCCCGGTTATTTCTTCTTCTTCTTCTTTTTTTTTTTTTGTTATTGTTTTTAAATGTTTTTATTTATTTCTGAGAGAGAGAAGCAGTATAAGCAGGGGAGGGTCAGAGAGAGGGGGACACCGAATCTGAAGCAGGCTCCAGGCTCTGAGCTAGCTGTCAGCACAGAGCCCGACGCGGGGCTTGAACCCACGAACCGTGAGATCATGACCTGAGCTGAAGTCGGGCGCTTAACCAACTGAGCCACCCAGGTGCCCCTCTCCCGGTTATTTCTGAACACTTGTTATGCATCCACAAGTATCTTACAATAAGTTTAATTAAGAAGTAAATGTTATGTAAATATTGGAAAAGTAATCTTGTTTTGGAATTGTTTTTAGAATATGTCAGTATACCGTACAAAGATACCTTCCATTCGTATGCAGTTGACATTGATTCAGGTATTTCCATACAGTGCCTCTCACCAGAACTTTCTCACATGCTGGGGCAGCCACTGTTGCCATTTTGGAGGTGAGGCAACAGCACTTTCCAGAGGAAAGCTACCTGGAATGTAGCTGTATAACTAATAAAAGTTGATGCTTGGACGCTGACTCCGGGACCTTTTCCATTACGAGTCTATCTAGGGAATCACAAGTTTGTCAAGCCATCGGACAGGATGAACTGTCACTATATCCCGCAGAATAAAATGAAAATCAATGGATAATTACATAGCAGTGCATTAGGGGCAGACTGACAGTACCAAGAACTGAGTGATGCTCTACCTCCAGAGAATAAAGTTGCTTTGATTGGCCTTTGATTGAAGATGGATCTGTACAAGATGCCTCCAAAAAGAACCTACAGTTCCGAGGGCTCAGGAACACAAGGGTTAACTTCTAGTCCGTTATTCTAGCCCCAGCCTCCAGATGAGGCCTTCCTGTGCACACCCTCTGAGTGCAGAACTCATAGAAAAAAGAAAAAAAACTGTCTCCACAGAATACGTTCAAGAATAAATATGTAAGGAATGTATGGGGAAAAGTAGCGATTCTCTGTTTGCTTTTCATTAGGAATGGATTCCTGATATCCACTGTCTCAAGCAGGAAATCAAGGCCAGTCCCTAAAACCAACCGTCTTCCCTTTGGGGGCCTCTGCCAGGTTTACAGAGAAGTTTATACGATACGCAGAAAGCGTGGAGCCAGACTTTGTGTCCTGTCACTGCAGCCACATTCCCTGCACTGAGACTCAAATGGCAGGTTCCACCTTTAAGCCAAGAGCCCAAGGTTTTATTTTGCATTTGAGAATTCAGGACAGAAAGGACTTCCCAGGCAGCTGTTATTTTGTGAAAACACATAGTAAGCTAACTTTACCGGAACAAGAGCCTCCTTGATATTAGAGATCAGGGTGTGTGTGTGTGTGTGTGTGTGTGTGTGTGTGTGTGTGTGTGTGACAAACCATGGCATTTGGTTTAGTGTTTTTACTTTAATTTCCTTTTTCAGGACATAAGCACTAAGGTGCTTTGACAAGAGGCGTGTTACATGTAGAACGGAACTGAATTACTCACTGTGCTGAGTACATCTATGAAAACCTAAGCGTATCATTGAGGTAGTCTGCCGGCTCCCTTGGATCTTCCATAGAGCAAGAGGACCGAGTCATCAAGTGACCCTCAATGTTGACCTGAGCATCTTACCTGATGCAAGCACCACGAGCCATGGTCAACTATCATTGAACTAATACACCTTGGGGCATGACAGTTCACACAGTCTTTGTCAGGGTCTACTATCAGACCCTCCAAATCTAGTATCATCACGGTCATATTTGAGAAGGCCACTTGAATATAAGATAGTGACTTTGCTCAGGACATTCATATCCATGTGATCTGGTAGTTTTCCTAATCGATTTGTAATAATAATAGCTACTACTTATTTTTTGTTTATTTATTTATTTCGAGAGAGAGAGAGAAAGCATGAATTGGGGAAGAGCTGAGAGAGGGAGAGAGAGAATCCCAAGCAGGCTCCGCACTATCAGCTCAGAGCCCAATGTGGGGCTTAAACTCACAAATTGTGAGATCATGACCTGAGCTGAAATCAAGAATCAGATGCTCAACCAACTGAGCCGCCCAGTGCCCCAACAGCTACTAGTTATTAAATTGTAAATATTTGCCATGCTTTGGGGTAGGTGTTATATATATATTATCCCATTCGATCCTCAAAAAGACTGAAGAAGTAGATAAGATTAGCACAATATTACAGATGAGGACCCTGCTCAGGGAAACACCTGCCCTGAGTTGCACATCTGTCAAGTCCAGAGTTTAGAACTGAATACAAGTCTGGCTTTCAGAACCCGTCCTCTCCCCCCCTCCCCCATTCAACATGATGCATTGGCACCAGATCTCTTCAAGAGCTAAATCCTGGAGGGATTCAGAGATTACTCTGTTGGAATAGAGAGTCAGAACATTGAATTCTGCTTCTTATTTCCTAACACTTACAAAACCTCAAAAGCTGCTCTGCTATGCCCCACCAGCAGCAAATAAGAGGAATTCAGTATGCTGACTTAAGTATCTTTGAAGAGGTTTTCAGTGAACCCTTCATTGGTTGGTGGCATCTTATTTCCTTTTTACTAAGGTCAGCTCTGGGCATTTGACCGGTCAATGTTCAGTGCCCTCAGAAATTCCGTGTGTTCTGGTGACAAGACCACAAGGCAATATAAGATAAGAGTCCTGGGTTCGAGTTTGGCTTCCACGCTAATTGTGTAGTTATGGCCTTAGATTAAGCAAGTCAGATCAGCAATCTGCTCCACTTTGCTAATGTGCCAAAGGGACATCATCTCTGCATTACTTTGTCAGGAAGGAATGTTTTCAGATGCAAATAATGAAATACATGAATAAGTGTCTAAAAGTATAGGATATTTATTTTTACTGAATAAATTGTTCAGAGGTGGGAGGCTTAAGGATAGATCAACAATTCAACCATGCTGTCAAGAACCCATTCTTTTTTATTGTACTCCATTGTACTCTACTATTTGCTGGTTTTTATCACCTCATGGTTGCAAAATGGCTGCTGCAGCTCCAGGATCACATCCATAGTCAGCGAAGGAAGGATAAGGATGGGGCAGAACAAATAAATTCTTTGTAGCTTTTCTTTGCATCAAGAAACAAGATGTATTTCTTAGAAATCTCATAGCACACTTCCCCTTATGATGTCACTGTGAAAAATTAGGTCACTTGGCTACCTACCCATAACCGAGAGACCAAGAAATGAAGTGTCTGGATATTCAGCTTTGGTAGAAGGAGACAGAAAGATAGAAAGTGGCTCAGAATGGCTTTTTTTAATTAAACTAATTTTTTAATGTTTGTTTACTTCGAGAAAGAGAGACACAGACAGAGAGCCAGCAGTGAAGGGCAGAGAGAGAGGGAGACACAGAATTTGAAGCAGGCTCCAGGCTCTGAGCTGTCAACACAGAGCCCGATGCGGGGCTCAAACCCATGAGCCGTGAGATCATGACCTGAGCTGAAGTCAGACGCTCAAACGACTGAGCCACCCAGGTGTCTCCAAAATGGCTTTTGAAGGTAATCATCAGTGTCTCCTACATTCGTGATGTCAGAGGGTTTATTGCATCAAGCCACACTTTTCCTCTCTTGTCTCTCTCCCTTCTAGACAATTTATAACCAGTATTTGAGACACTATGTATATGTAGCAATGTTTTTCTATGTAACATTTCATATATGTGAAGTATAAAAATGGAGAGTGCATTCCATAGGTATTCAATAAATGAATTATTTCAATGCAAAAAAATGTTTACCTGTGCCGTAGTGCCCAATACTTTTTTCATGTCACTGGAAGTCACCTCTTATGTATGTGTTCCCTTCCAGTTTCAGTGAATAGCAAACTAGACATGAGCTATGTATAAATAATGCCAGAACATCTGGATGAAAGGAAAAAGACCCAATTATCTGGATGTTTTGTCTACATAACATCAAAACATGTACCATTGTGTAGACAAAACATGCAGATGATTGAATATTTAACTTTTCATCCAGGCATTTTGTTGTCATGTGGACAAAAAGCACTGCCAAGTTAGGGACATAAGAGAAATAACAGGGCCTAGCAAAACTTGTCTGGTTTGTAGAGTTTAACAATTATTGCTAAGCTTGTTATGGAAAAAGAGGACAATTAATGAGATATGGTGTCACAGTAATTTTCAAAAATTTTTAGGCTATATTGAAAGAAGTTTCCAGGCACCTGGGTGGCTCAGTTGGTTAAGCATCTGACTTCCGCTTGGGTCATGATCTCACAGTTGATGGGTTCACGCTCTGCATTGGGCTCTGTTCTGACAGCTCAGAGCCTGGAACCTGCTTCAGATTCTGCATCTTCCTCTCTCTCTCCGTGCCCCCCCCCCCCCCAGTCCCTGTCTCTCTGTGTCTCTCAAAATTGAATAAACACTAAAAAAAAAAAAAAGAAAGAAGCTTCTTACCACAGGATCATAATGGTCATAATAAATGGTAGTGTCATATGAGACACTTAATAGAAAACACACAAACCATGTTTATCTGACACTGTGTTTATTTTACAAATGAAGCAATGCATTCACAGAAAAGAACAGTCACTACTTGAAACACTCCTTTATGTTCTGGAAGAACAAGTACGGAAGTCATTTCTAGTTGTATATTCATAAGTCAGCTTATTAGCCCAGATTCAGTTCAGATTCAATAATTATTTACCTTTTGTGTTCCAGGCGCTAGGGTGCTAACTTTTCACATGCAGTCTACCCTTTAATTATTCTATGTTGATTCTGTGGAGTAGCTACTGCTTTTCCAATTTTAGAAATGAGAATCTGGGTCTTAAAGGTGAAGAAAAATCTCCCAAATCCCACAGGTTGATTTTGTACACAAATAACATATTGCTTCATTTTTTTCTCTTTACATTTACTACGCCTAAAAGAGTGAGGATTTTAGGGTACCAAAGTTTGAGTGTCATGATTCCTAAAAAGTTGGGAAATATGGCTAAATGCATTCTGTCCTGCTATTTTATTTTATATTAAATATATTTCATATATTTCATACATGTCTATGTTCTAAACCCAATGTATTTCTATATATGTGTCTATGCTTTAAATCCAACGTACTTAACTGAGAACTACCCTTGACAAAGAGGTGTATTAGTATTTGAAAGGGATCGATTTTATTCTTGAAGAAGCTGATGGGGCAATGTCCATAATTCTATCTGAAGGGCCTCACTGAGATAACAAATTAAGTTTTATGATTCACTATTCTTCATTCCTTCAAGCAGACAGATCCAAATTCAATACACAGAGGTCACTCAGGGAACATTCTGTCTTCAAAGTCGGCCTTATGTAGCCTCTCATTTTTCTGGCAGTGACTTAGCTGGATGGAGTTGTAAGTGAGAGCTAGGACAACTTTGTTTGGAGCCCAAAATTGTGTGATCAGGACTCAATGGTCTGGGATTTTCCAGGATAAAAAAACTGGCAAAAATATAATCAGTAGGGGAGTGGGGCTGTGTAGGAAAGCAGTGGAATTTTCAACGTGGACTGTACTAGTATATTATTCACAACAGAGAAACTCATCATTGCATTAATCTTTGAGTCCTGAGGACTCTCCATTAAATATGGGATTTTCTGATTTATGTTTGTGGTGTTAGGGCAGAACAAGTCCTTTGTTCACAACAAAAATTCACATCAAGTTCCAGACCAGGAGCCTCAAGGTGAAACCTACTATGCAGCTCTTTACATGTTTCCTACTGTTAAATTCAATATCTTATTAATGCAATGTGTTTTAAAACTTGTCTTGGGTTCTGGAATTAGATAGTGGTAAAGGTTGCACATCTTTGAGAAGATCCTAAAAAATACTGAATTGTATAGTTTAAAAGGGTGAATTTTATGTGAATTGTATCTCAATTTTTTAAAAAAAGTATTGGACTAATTCAAATGGCTTCTTGGACATCAAATAGATCTTACGAAGCAATATTTTGGTGATTTAAGTGTAAATGAAACAGAAACATATGGAGTAGATTTCTGCAAAATTGCACATGATTTCAAAAATTAAGGGGGAAACGTTCTTGGCAAGACCTAGTTGGGTTTCATCTAATCCAAAATACTTGAAAAATAAATTGAGACATTTCGTAAACCAAAATACAGCTGGTTTTCCCATGCACTATGTATTTGTTATATACTGTCCTTCTCACTAAATACATTTCTGTTTTTTATGGGAAGGTACAATCAGTCCAGGTACCCAGGTACAAAACTATGAATACCTAAGGCAGCATACAGCATACAGCAAGGTCATGTTATGGAAATTTTGCTACAATATATTAAACACCATTTTCAAGGAAATATTCCTTGCTGAAACAATTAGAGAAGAAAGCCTGTTGTAAGAGCCCCTGAGCAAGGTTCAAGAGCACAGAAAACATGAAATCTCTGAGACTGTTCATCAGAGCCCATTTCATCTCCATTATATGTTAACAATCTCGGGGCACATCTCACCGCTGTTACTGGAAATGCTGTCTTCTATACAGTTTTATAAAACCCAGTCACAAAAATGCTAATACTTACACATATACCAGAATTTTGAGGTTGTCGTACAAAACCTTGAAATCGTTTTTTAAATGTGTATTTATTTTTGAGAGAGAGAGAGAGAGAGAGAATGAGCATGAGTGGCATAGGGGCAGAGAGAAAGAGGAAGAGAGGATCCAAAGTGGGCCCTGCACTGACAGAAGCCAGCCAGATGCGGGGCTCAAACTCCCAAATGTGCAATCATGATGTGAGCTGAAGTTGGACGCTCAATTGACTGAGCCACCCAGGCACGCTGAAGTCATTTTTCACTTGTACATCCATCTATTTTTCCTTTCTTTTCTATTCTATCCTATACTGTAAAGTCTTCAGCAACAACCGGGAGTACTCTTGTCACAGTTGATTTCAGTGCTTTATGGTGTCTTTGTACCCACAAAAATGTGTTGAATAAATGCTCTTGATAGAATGCCATTTTAACTGCCGTCACTTCTGCTCTAGTGTCATTTCTCAGAGACACCTTCCCTGACCGCTTTTGACCACCAGTTCTCACCCTCTATCCACTGACCTTTCTTTACTTCCTAATATGGCATTGTATTACAAATTGCTCTGTTTTCTGTCTGACTCTCTCCCTGGAATACAATTCTGCGATCCAGGCGCTTGGTTTTTTTCACTGCTGTCTGAGAATCTGAGGACAAATCATCAGAAGATACAGAGAAACCAGAGATTGAATCAGTTGTGTGGACATTGGCTCCAAGACCACAGAAGGGAATATTAAAGAAGAACCACCCATCTCACAAATAGCCATTCCCAAATTATTGAAATTTAATAAAGGGAAATACCATGTAGGACTACTGGACCCAGTTTCCTTCACTGGATCCTCTGCAAGTCTGCTCAGATACGGCTGACCCAAGGGCTTGGCAACTTATGCTGCTTCCTGGTCCATAGGGAGCCAGTGAGTACTTCGCATTTCATGTGACAGTAAAGTCGCCATGGTAATAGAATCACATGCCTTAATACCACTGATATTAATAGCTTTTACCNAGATGGTCTGTGCCTACGACCCCTCAGTTTGTGACCAGACCAGGTGACAGCACAATACTGTCTGAGGCAAAGTAGGTGTAATTATGGAACAGGTAGCAGACACTGCAGAGAGATGGGGAGTCATAATGTTTGATCCATCGAGACACACAGCAGTGGTGTTTGGAGGAGACAGAAAAGACCAAGAAATATTTGGGTAACTAATTGTGTTGCTTGATTTGTATAATCAAAAAATATCAAAGTCTGAGGAAATGAAGGATGATGTCAGCAGCTATAATGGAAAATCCAGATACCTCACCCTGATTCCAGAGCTAAGTTAAACCATGGGCTCAGAGCCATGTGATTGAAAGGGAGGCATGATAAGTGGAATAAAGTAAACAGGGTATATATTTCTCTAATCCTTCCTCCAAAGGGACCCCTGGCCAATTTTTAGGGCAACCACGAGTTTGGGAAAGAACAATATCTGATTATCCTAGAGCTGTGAGATACGGAATCTGACCCGTACATTGATCTTACTAGACCTAAAATGTCTTCATAGTCTCCCAATGAGGGTGGACACTTTATTTTTTTTAATATGTATTTAATTTTGAGAAATATACAGAGCATGAGCAGGAGAGAGGCAGTGAAAGAGAGGGAGACACAGAATCCAAAGCAGGCCAGTGCTGACAGCTCAGAGCCTGACACAGGGCTCAAACCCACAAACTGCAAAATCATAACCTGGGCCGAAGTCGTACTGAGCCACCCAGGCGCCCCAAGGATGGACACTTTAAAGAGACTTGAGGAGACTTGGGGAAAGCTTCCAAGAATGTGGATCGGTATAGGATTCAATGCACAGAGTGACTTCTGAAACCTGAAGATGGGGTAGATGGGGACATTAGTTATACATGGCTAGAGAAGTTAGTAAAGGAAAAAGTAGATGACAGGTTGGAAGCTGGGAGAGGAAAGAACTTCAGGCAGGGAAGGCTTGTCAATAAACGTTGTGTAGTAAGATCTCCATTTGTTCTTAAGTTGAACTCCTGAGTGTTTTCTTCTATTCGTTGACCAGCAGAAGACAAATTCCGCCCACAGCTGTTTATGAGGAAAAGGCAATTCTTTTTTTTCCTTTCTTTTTAAAATTGGCTCCAGGGTAGTGACAGGAGAATGGAGCTAAGATAGGGCAAGAAAGGATGCAGGGGGTCAAGTTTTGACTAGCCGGAACTTGGCGATAATGGCAAGACAGATCGGTTTATCTCTCAGTTACCATCTATTTTAGTACTATGGCCTTGGGCAAGCATATTACATTTGGAAGGGGCCTTGAGAATCGTTACACAGAAAAGGAAATTGGAGGACTGTTTTAGCCTGGGTTCCTTGGAAAGCAGAGTCCAAAGCAAAGTATAATTACTTTATCAAACCATGTAAATCCCATGCTGGGGTGCAGAGAAAGGAAAAGATTTAGGGCAAAATGGAGAATTACATGAAAATACAGGTGGGACTTTACCTCGATGGCCATATCTTCCCAAGAAACATAACTCTTTGCTTAGCCAAATAAGAGGTTTATAAATTATTAAAATTAATAAGCGAACTTATCAAGATCAATATAAAAATGGATTTTTCTATGTCAGCAACAATTAGAAAAATAAATTAACCAAGGGAAGAAAAAGGACAGGTTGTATCTCTTCCGTTGTTAGGGTAATATACATCCACCTACTTCTGGTTTTTTGTTTTTTTTTTAAGTACACTCTGCTTCAAGGATGGGGCTCCAACTCACTCCCCAGAGATCAAGAATCACACACTCTACTGACTGAGACAACCAGGAGCTCCCCCACTCCCATAAACCTTTCTTCTAAAACAGGGTCTGGAATATACATTGTTTTTACAGTTATCTCTGAATTTTCAGTACATAGAAATGCCCTTAGTAGAATTTTCAAGCCATTTCCCTGACAAAGATCGTGATGGTAAAGAATCTGTTGTGACCATATACAGAGTCTTAGTGAAATATCCTCTGAGGGTTGATAGCTTTGATTTTCAAGAAAATTGTGGGTCTTCCATGGTAAACTACAAGCAGAACTATTTCAAAGTTCTCTCTAGGCTCTTGTTAAGGATCTCTCTGGTGTACCCTAAATTCCTCCATCATGCAACCCCCCAAAATGTCTTTCTTTCTCGGTTCTGTTAACACAGCATCTGCATTCTGTTTGGCGCTCTGCGTCTGGACCTCAGTCCTACTTCTTTGATTCCTTAGGGCTTCACAGAGCTTTAGGAGACATGACGCTGCTCAAGTTGGAAGGCATTGTGGGTACTAACAAGAGATTGTGATTTTGACATGAGTGTAGCTACAGACATTTAAGTTTGAGCAACGTGAAAATAACAAGCTTACTTCTCTGAGCTTTGTTAATACAATGCTTCCCACTCTGCTGTAAATATAATCACCAGCACTAGCTGATTTACCTGATAAGTCTGAATGACCTTTTAAAAAGTCCCTTCTAATGACTGGTAAATTACAGACTTAAGTGTATTTTTTATTTTACCAGACTTTTTCTACAACCTAATTGGAGAGTTGTGCAATGTGTTTCTAACCAAAATGCTACAGCGTTTTAACCTTCAGAGAATCTCTCTGAATAGCGTATAAGATTTCTGGAGTGTACAAAAAGAACTATTTTGAGAGTCATTTAAAGAGTGCTGACCTTTGGTCACTTACTCCACCTAACTGTACATGAAATTCTGATACACATTGTACACATGTTCCTAATAAAAACTAAGTGTTTGGATCTGTCCAAAATTTTTCTTTGTTTTTTTTCTTAGCTAAATATGGTGGAAAGTAAAATTATTTATTCAGTAAAAATGTGACATGCTGTGAGTCATTCATTCAACAGTGTTTGGTTAATTTGATTTTGTTGGGTAATTTTATAAATCTGATATATTTCCTCAGAAAACTTTTGGCACGGGTAGCATATTAAAATCCGCAAAAACAAAACAAAGCAAAACAAAACCAAAAAAAAAAAGATACAAACCCAAAAACAAAAAACAAACAAAAGCCAACCAAACAAACAAAAGCCCATTTACCCTAGGATTGGGAAGATTCAATTGTCTCCAGATAAGGGCAAAATCCACTTAATCTTTCCAAAGCAAATAAAATTAATTGTGTCAAAAATTAATCCTTTGGAGACTTCTGGAATGTATATTTTCCCCATTCTAATGACTGTGACATTCTAGTGACCCTATTTTGCATTATCTGCACATTCCCCCATCTTCTTCCTTCTCTTCCTTCTCATTCATCTTTGTCTTTATTTCTGAGTGACATAGTTTTTGTGACCCCACAATTGAAATGGACACGTGAGCCAAGTACATAGGGACTTTGAGGAACGAAAAACCAAATCATATTGGCCAAATTAATGTTTCATTTTGGACTCTCAACTAATTTGTTTGGCTACAGGATCCCCATGCACTCTTCTATCCAATGTGTCAGAGAATCCCCCTTCAACATTCCTTCAACATTCTTTGCAGCTTATCTGTCTAAGGTGCACGGCCTTGAGTGCCCGCTGTTGGGAGACAAATGTGGGTTACTTCCATGGAAGAGAAAGGGAGAGAGTTTAAAATGATTACATTGTGGTCAAAGTGTACAAACCTGCAACCGGAAGTTGAATCAGCTCTAGAGATCTAATGCACAGCCTAATGACTATAGTTGACAATACTGTATTATATACTTCCAAGTAGCCAAGAGGGCAAATCTTAAATGTCCTCACCACAAAAAAGAAGCCATCATTATGTAATATGATTGAGGTGTTAACTAATGCCACAGTAATAATCATATCATACTACATCCATGTATCAAATGAACACATTGTACACCTTAAACTTACAGTTATATGTCAGTTATATCTCAATTTAAGGAAAATAAATAAGATAAAATTGCCTCAGTGAGTGAATGAGCTAGTCTATGAGTCATTGTAGAAAATAGGTAATTAGTCACTAATCATAACTGACTTTGGATCAAGAGTATTATCTTGAAATGTGATTTTATTACTTTGGTAATTCCTGAAGTTAAACCCAAAGACAAAGAGTGAACATATCAAAATAATGTGAAACAAGTTTTAAGGACAATTTCTGAAAAGAAGTTCAAGAAAGGAATTGAGAAATGTGATATCTCTGGAAGAGGCACAAATTTTCTTAGGTACCTCTGGAAAAAATAGTAACTCTGAGGATGAATAAGCTTTAGTGCACCTGTATAGTAAACAAGGTCAGAGTCTCGGTCCCATGGAAATAGTTCTCTTATTCAGACATACATTGTGTTTGTATTTCTTTTGCATGCGTTTTGACTTCCTGACATTTCTGCAGACTCTCAGCTCCTCCAGCATTTTAATAATCTTCCATAAATTCAGGACAGTCCTAAAATTATAAGATTATAAGATTCATATGTTGATAAATTTTGTATACATTTCTCTGTTTATTTTCAAGTCAACTGAACACATGTAGACAAAAGTTATTTGCCTTAATGTATTCAGACAGATTCTTCATTTGGAAATAGACCCATTTTTATCAGCTGAAGGAACCCAGGGATCCACTGAAAAATAATTAGTATGAGTTATTTTTAAGCCAGAGTAAAAATGTACACAAAGGTTCTATATCTGGAGAGAGTCTTTTTACTTCTTCGGATGTCCTCAGCCACTTCTATTTGTTGTATTGCATTCTTTTCTGTACTAAAAACTCGGCTGACATGTCTTATGTAAAAATATCCTGAAGAAATATATTGGACTTAAAAAAATCCATTAGACAGAAATCTGCAACGTTATACAATGCCAGTCATTAAGAGCTAAATTAAAATTCATATAGCTTGGTTTCATAACCCTTAAAAGCAATCTAAAGACAATCTCTATATAATGCCAAATAGCTGGAAAGAAAAAAGGCACCTGAAAATGAAATAATTTAGTGTCACAGCTATGAACAAGTGTTTGTGATTTCATATATTCTAGACATATATAGTTACACCAAATTTCAATTTTCATTCAAGTGTTATATGTTGAGTATAGCATCAGGTGGGTGCTTTCTCTATCCCTTGAGGACTATAGGCACTAATCAAGGACATTATATTTATCCCTATAACTAGTGTGTTCATCTATTCAAGATGCTACCGCAAAATATGATAGACTGAGTGCCTTATAAACAACAGTAATTAATTTCTTATAGTTCTGAAGTCTGAAAGTCTAAGATCAAAGTGCAGTAAGAATAGGTGTACGGTGGGGGCCAGTTTCTTGGTCCATAGTTTCCTCTCTGTGTCCTCCTATGGCAGAAGGGACAAGAAAGCTTCATGGGATCTCTTTTATAAGGGCACAAATCATAAGGCTATAGAGATCTAATCGCTTCCCAAAGGCCCCCACCTCCAAATTCCATCACATTGGGGATTAAGTTTCAACATAATTTTGGGAGGACACAAATACTCAGTGTATAACACCTAGCAAATGTTTCCTTTGCCCCACCCATCTTGCACAAAGGGACTATACTCATCTGTGACAGCATTGTCACATTGGGTTGGTTTGAATAATCTCTCAGGAGTCTTCCCAATCTAAGTTTCCATGATCTGAGGTGAGCCCAAAACAAAGCAAAATTCTATCCAAATGAGTTGAAGTCAAATTTTTGAAATAAATATTTATTGTCATTAACTGGTTACATTCCCTCATTAGGACAGATGTCATGGGGCATTGCCCTGATGCTCCCTTGAGACAGGCACACTCTTTGCCTCCGCTGCTGGCAGTGTTGCCAACAATGCTGGCAATGACTCCCTTCTCTGGGAGTTGCCCTTGACCCAAGGGGTCTGCCCCACTCAAGTTTCTGTCTCTTTCCTGGTGGAGTTCCGTCCAATAGCTAGACGAAGACCTGTTCCCTTTGCCTCACTTTGGGATAACTCTGGAGGATGGTCCCTTTTCTTATAGGATCGCCTACAAGAAGCTCCTTGTGGGATCAGCTGGGTCCTCTTTGCATCTCAGTTCAACATCTCCTTCTGCTTGATACTGTCTTCCTCACTTCAGGGCAAGTGTTCTTGCTGCTCTGTTCTTTATCAGCCTCTTACACAAAAACCTCCTTCTCGATGTCTTTTCCAGAGAACCCAAAGCCTAAGAGGACCCACATTTAGCATTAAGCATACTATTTTGTGTCTGATGGCAAGTCAAGTACTTTTCAAACAATTGTTGGGATGAAGGTAATAGTTGAGCAGGGAGAGGCTTTTCAAGGACAGTGTGCTAATGCTCACTGGCAGTAAAAACAGAATTGTTAAACAACAGCATCTCAGGCATGTGTAGACAGTTCTTTCTAGAAGGAGCCACGTTTCAGATGGTCCCACATTTGGCTCCAACCCAGTTTGAAAGGTACTTGTTCTACCAAAATGAATCAAGATTGATGGAGCGCCCCAGTTTCAGATTGAAAGCAGGATATAGAAGTCCATCCAGAGAAAACAGAAATACTGAGGCTGAAAAATGCAGGGCTATCCAAAAAGAAGGTACTAGAAGCCATTTCCAGTGGCAGTAGGTGTTTTGCAGAAGCAATGTCTCTGGAGACTACAGATAGTCTCTTAACAGTGAGTCTTCAGAAACCGTACAAGTAGAGACTGAGAATAAAGACACTTTGGCAAGAAAAAGACTCTCTGTGGTGATGTGAGGAACAGCAGCTTGGAGCAGACCCAAGAGACCCACAGAGCCTAACTAACGTAGGCAAACCAGACAGCTCCCCTTTGATGGCAAGTCAGAAACAATCCTGTTAAGAAAGGAAGAAACAATCCTCTTAGATGGAGCCTCTCTGCCCCTTCCAATGGAAGTGTTTGACGTTAGTATTAGACAAACCCTGACTTTATATATAAATTCACCAAACAAGAAATTATCTTCACTTATCATGGAGCTTTCAGCCACCCTCTATTTATCTTTCTGTTGTCTATAAAGACCCAAGTCGCAAAAATAAAAACAAAAACAAAAACACTTTTCCAGATGTTTTTATAGAGAAACCTTTGTAACAATACAACCTTCACCAAGATCCTGGTGCCTGAGGTGAGTAGGTCAATAGGGTCTTTAGGTAACTTTATAACTGATGTTACTTTTGTCTGGGCTGGAGCTCCTTAGATGCTGCATTTTCAGAGAGCTTTCTTGTTTCTTCTTTGTTGGCTGATTATCGCCTGTTAGGCACCCAACACCAAGAGGCAGAAGAGCCCAGATCTGCCTCTGGTGTTCCCACTGATCAGCCCTATTGGCTGAGAGCAAGACACTGCACTGCTAAACTTCAGTTTGTTGGTTGGTTTATTTAATCTGTCTGTATAATCCAGATCCATGCAAGCCCATAAAAGTCTCACTGTGACGGAAATAGTCCATGCTCTGTGCTGTCCAATATGGCAGCCATAAGCAACATATACCTATCAAAGACTTGAAATGTGTCTGCTGTGACTGAGAAACTCAGTGTTAAATCTTATTTTGTTTTAATTAACTTGTATTTAAATTAAAACAGTCACCTGTGGCCAGTGGCTACCATATTATTGAAAGCAGCTATCAGTTATATTCCTATTACTCTAAGAAGTTTGGAGATTCTAGCATTGGTCCAAATACTTACAAGATTCTGTGGTTTCACCAGATAAAGGCTTGCATGGCACTGACTTGTGATCTGTTCTTGCTAACAATTAAGGCTGCTTATGATCTAAAACAGAGGTTGGTAAATTATGGTCCTCAGGCCAAATCCAGCTTGCTGCCAATTTTTGTGAAAAATAAAAATGAAAAAATGAAAAAAATCCAACAGTTGTATTGGAAGGCAGCCATGCCATTTGCTGTGGTATTGTCTATGACTGCTTTTGTGCTATGGGGGTGGAACGGAATAGATGTTACAGAGACCGTTTGGCTGGCAAAGCCAAAAAGATTTCTACCTGGATTTTACAGGGGAAAAAAATGCCTACCCCTCACTTACAGTATGGCAGATTTTCTCTCTCGTTGTTATCATAATAAAATGTTTATTCTTTCTGTATTATTCTATTCTCCTTTAGAAGCTAAGACTTTTGCATTAGACTCTTGGGTGCCTTTTCATTTTTCTTCTCATTTTTGACGCCAATGAAATGTCATCGGCTCAGTGGTTAGCACTGCTTGCCTTGTTTTAAATTTTGGCTACCTGATGGTCTGTCTCAAGCAGTGGCTATCCAGTAACTTGATCAAACATTGTACTAGCCTTTAGGTGACTTCAGGAGACTTCAAAGTCCTTCCAGGGGGTTTTGGCTTTATTTGTAAAAATATAACATTCAAGTCATTGATTTTCTGTATTTTTGAGATGGATTTCTTCACAGCAAAAAAGTGTATCAACTACTCTCAAAGTACAAATCTGACTGCAGTTTCTCAGTAGAAGGTTAGGGTTTGCCTAAAATTTTTACTGCATTTTTGGATGCTTTGATTTACCCATCTCTAAATCATTGTATTTCTCAATCCAAAGTCATGATGTTTGGTGGCTACTTTAAAGAGATCTGTTGATGATTATTTATGTCATCATGTCAATCACCAAGCTAAAAATCTAAGACTTACTAACATACGTATTAATTAACACATTAAGAAATGTATTATGTTATTAATTTATACTTGATATATTTACTAGGAATAGCTAGCTTGTTAAAAATAGTGAGGAATGTCTGTGCTAACATTTTGGGTTCTCACTCCTGTGACTTTAATTCCTGTTTGCTTTTCCGAGTTTTGAGAAATTAATAACAGTCTTCAGAGCATGGGTCCATACGTGTGCATCTGAGCATTCCGCTGTCCTTGACAAGCATGGCCTGCTCCTCATGGAGACATTGCCTCCAGTAAAAACAGAGAAGACCAGGCACAGGGTGATAAATTATTGGCAACACAGAGTTCTCTATCCATTGATGGTCAAGTGTATTAAATGTAATCTTTTTGCCATGGTTGTTAGTCACATTGCTGTCTTTTCCTGCTTAAAAGTGTGGGATTTCATTTCCCTGCCTCTGGTCAAAAACAACTTTGCAAACTATGTGATATTGCAATTGCAATTCCTTTGGTTTTCATAAAAACTCTATGCCAGGTTGAAAGGTTTTCAACATCATAATTACAATGTATAGCAAATCTTGTAACATCTTGTTGAAAACTAGAAACATTATATTATTATACTGTAAATATAATTCTGACTATGTCTCTGTCTTAGTTTGTTCAGGCTGCTATAAAAAAAATACAGTAGACTGGGGGGCTTACAAACCACAGTATTTATTTCTTGCAGTTCTAGAGGCTGGAAGTTCAAGATCAAGGTGCAGGCAGGATTAGTATCTGGTGAGGACCAACTCCTGGTTCATGGATAACAGTGTTCACATTTCCTCCTCAGACATGAGGAAACTCTGTGGGGTCTCTTTTATAAGAAGGCTCTGCTCTTGTGACCTACTCATTTCCCAAAGTCCCAGCCTCCAAACATCATCACATTAGAGATTAGGTTCTAGCATATAAATTTTGAAGGACACAAACATTCAGCCTATCGCAGTCTCCAATGATTCTAGACATCTGTTCAACGGCAGAGGGTTTTTTTTTTTTTAAGTTTATTTATTTCAAGAGACAAGGAGACCAGAGGAAGGGCAGAGAGAGAGGGAGAGTAAAAATCCCAGGCAGGCTGTCCATGCTGTCAACGCGGAGCCCAATGCAGGGCTCGAACTCAAAAACTGTGAGATCATGACCTGAGTCAAAACCAAGAGTCGGATGCTTAACCACGTGAGCCACCCAGGTGCCCCTGTTCAATGTTTTGTGTACTACTTCCTGTACCAAAATAATCTGTGGTGATGTGGAAGGCTTGGAGTGTAGTCACAGGCCCTTACAGTGCTTCTGTAATAGCTATAGGTGCACTGCATGTAGCCAGAGTTCCTAGGTCGTTGGTGACAGCCTGTCTGACATAAGGGCTCTCTTTAACAAAATATCATATATTTCTGGTATTTCATAAGTATATAAATTCTTATATTAGTCTTATTTCTTGTTTTCCATCAACACAGTTCTGATCACACTTTTCAGGAACATCTGACTTGTCCACAGAGACCCTCTGCAATGCAGCTCTAAAAATACCAAGGCCTTAACACTATGTGTGAGACCAAAGTGTTCTTTTTCTTTTTCTATTTGAGAGAGAGAGAGAGACAGAGAGAGAGACAGAGAGAGCGAGCACAAGTAGGGGCAAAGGGAGAGAGAGAGAATCTTAAACAGGCTCCACGCTCAGTGTGGAGCTCAAAGCAGGCTCAATCCCACGACCTTGGGATCGTGGCCCGAGCCAAAATCAAGAGTCAGATGCTCAACCAACTGAGCCACCCAGGCGTCCCCCACAGTGTTTTTTTTTTTCAAAGTATAGAGCAAATAAAAACAATAAAAGGTTTTTATGGATTAGTTAAACTTGAAAACAAATCTGTACTCTTTGATTCTCTAATACACATTAGCACCTAATACTTTCTGAAACTATTGAACCAACATAGGAATTGGCCAAAAGTAAATTCTTTCCCGTGCCCCTCTAGCACTTTGCCCATAACATCAGCATGGAACTGACCACATTGTAGGGCAGATAATTTACTCAAATTTGGAAGCTGTTGAACGTGGGCTCGACTAGAAGACCATTCTACCCGTTTCCGCAGGTCAGGCCCTGACTGCAGAGCCATCGCTTTGATCCGGGTGGAGCGCCCCCTGCAGGAGCATCCTGAAAGGTAATAGTTGTTCGCCAGACCAAGCTCAACTAGGAACGGTCCCTGTCACCACCCTCTGTGTGTGCCACTCCCAGCAGCTTGTGATTCGGCTGGGCAGAGGCACCACTCTCTTGAGGACGTGGACCTCTGACTTCCTTCTGGTCTATTATCCATCCCTTCCCCGGACATCCTCTCTGTTTGATTTATAAGATATATCCTCCTAACACTGGAATGGCTTATGCTTATGATTTTTAATTATGTCAAGTTTCATTTTCCTTCACATTTAAGTCTTAATCATTTATGAAAACTTTATTTTCCCTGATTGCTTTTAAGTCTTTATAAAGGCAATGGGAAAACCATGCATTCATCTATCTATCCCTGAAATGCCAAAGAAAGAAAGAAAGAAAGAAAGAAAGAAAGAAAGAAAGAAAGAAAGAAAGAAAGAAAGAAGGAAGGAAGGAAGGAAGGAAGGAAGGAAGGAAAGAAAGAAAGAAGGAAAGAAAGAAAGAAAGAAAGCAAAGAAAAGAAAGAAAAGAAAAAAGAAAAAGGAGTAAATTTGGTCTTTGGCTATATTTGCTGAATGGAAAATTGCAGACCTGAAGGAATATGATTGGAGACCATCAGGGACTCAGACTCAAAATAGACCAATAAAATTTATGATTGCATCTATCATAAGTGATGTTGAGGGGCACCTGTGTGGCTCAGTTCGTTAACCAACTTCAGCTCAGGTAATGATCTCACAGTTTGTGGGTTCAAGCCCTGTGTGGAGCTCTGTGCTGACAGCTCAGAGCCTGGAGCCTGCTTTGGATTCTGTGTCTCCCTCTCCCTCTCTCTCTCTCTCTCTGCCTCTCCCCTACGGTGCTCGGTCTCTCTTTCAAAAATAAAAAACTTTTAAAAAAATTTTTTAAATGATGCTGGGGCACCTGGGTGGCTCAGTCGGTTAAGTGTGTGACTTTGGCTCAGGTCATAATCTTGCAGTTTGAGTCCGAGCCCTGCATTGGGCTCTGTGCTGACACCTCAGAGCCTGGAGCCTGCTTCAGATTCTGTCTCTCCCTCTCTCTCTGCTCCTCCCCTGTTCACGCTTTGTCTTTCTCTCTCTCAAAAATAAATAAACATTAACAAATTAAAAATAAAATGATGTCGAACATTTTACTGTAGTGCACGTTTTGTTTTGTTTTGTTTTGTTTGTTTTTATGAGCTCTCTTTCACCATTACCCCTTCCAACCATACATGAAAGAAACTTCCCTGAGCTCAGGCCTTGCCAATCAATGGGTCCATTTCTGTCTTAAGGATGTGGCTCTGGACACTAAGAAGATCCAAGCTCAGTACAGAAGAGGGGGGACGGGGGAGAGGTGCTCTTGTGCTCCCTGCTTTGGCTTGCATCTCCTTTCGTTTTCTCCAATTCCTCCAATTTCCTCATTAAGTAAGTGCTTTACCAAAGGTGACTTTGTAAGCCACCATGAATAATTTCTGGAATAAGGCAGTGTAGATAAAAAGGAAGAGAGGACGGAGGACAAAAGGGAAAGGAAGGCAGGAACTGTCATTCTCTCTTCTACCCTAGGGACTCTCCAACACAAAGTTCTCCTGCTCATCTTTCCTGTTTTTACGTGTTCTAAGATGATGGATGGATTAATGACAATCATTAAATGGTATGACCCTTGATTAACTCCTCTGTCACTATTATTTTTATTTATTTTTAATTTTTTAAACATTTTTTATAGTTTTTATTTATTTTTGAGAGAGAGAGAGAGAGACAGAGCATGAGCAGGGGAGGGGCAGAGACAGAGAGAGAGGGAGAAACGGAATCTGAAACAGGCTCCAGGCTCGGAGCTGCCAGCACAGAACCCGATGCCGGGCTTGAACCCACGAACCGCAAGATCATGACCTAAGCCGAAATTGGACACTTAACCAACTGAGCCACCAAGGCGCCCCATCACTATTATTTTTAAAAGACATTTAAGTCATTGCTAATGCTTTTTAGATAACCTTTGAGAAATCTCACCTCCAGAATGCCTATCAGAAGATTCAAATCAGACTTCTTTTAATTTAATCATGGTTTTGTTTTCATTTCATTTTCCTTGACATCCTTTATTATGCCTCACTTTATTCCCATTATCATGCTGACGTGGATCCCAGGGTACGACAGTGCCCATGTCCTCTGGACCCCACCAAGCACTCACAAGCATCCACCTCTGGGGGTTAAGGGCATACACCATTTCTGCCTACAGAGCAACTCTGAAAATAACTTTAGGCAGAAAATGAACACTTTCATCTCACTGTAGTTACAAGGGACATCTTACCTAGAGGGGGGATCATTCATCCGGGCTCCAGGCCAGGCCTCCAGGCTGACTTGATGATCATATTCAAATACCAAGGAGACTTGTAAATCTCACAGGTCAGGACTTCTGTTGTAGAATTCCCAGTGTTCTAGAACGCTGGCGGTCAGCTTCGGAATAATTTACTCTATCAGCAGTGTTTTTCAGTAAAACTCTTCTTAAAGGAGTTTAAGAGAAAAATATAAACTTTCACTCTGGGATAGTGATGAGGGAAAAAAAGAAAAAAGAAGGATCAGATTCGCTCTTGATATTTTTTGTTGGCCCATAAGCTGGCCCTGTTCCCTCCTTTTTGATCAGCACTTTCAACTCTGTTTTACTTTCGCAAACTCTCGGAGACCTTCTCATATGAGGACCTTCTCTCAGTTTCCCACGATTTCTCTATGGATGAATCTTAACTTTCCCTTCAAAAGTGTCATTGTAAGTGACCCTTCCCTGGGGAAGCATTTGATGGCCCCTCAACTAACTTAAGTCATTGCTGTTGTATACACACTCAGAAGCATGTACCTTTCCTTTGTAGCATCGACCATTATCATGATTATATATGCAATGGTGCCTTTATCTTACTCACAGCAGTAACCGCATCACTTACCACAGAGGCTGGGAGGTAATGATTCCTCAATAAATAGTTGTTTATTGGTTAAGTAAATATTACTTGAGCATATGTTGTTAATTTAATCATTTGTTTTCTTTTTTTTCTTCAAGATTTTTATCTAAATTCTAGTCAATTAACATACAAGGCAATATTAGTTTCAGGAGTAGAAGTCAGTGATTCATCACTTACATGCAACACCCAGTGCTCATCATAACAAGTGCCCCCCTTAATGCCCATCACTCATCTAGCCCACCCCCCACCCACCTCCCTCCATCAACCCTCAGTTTGTTCCCAACTTTAAGATTCTGTCTGATGGCTTGTTTCCCTCTCTATCTTTCCCCACCCCCCCCCCATGTTCATCTGTTTTGTTTATTTTTTAAAATTTTTTAAATGTTTATTTTTGAGAGAGGCAGAGCATGAGTGGGGGATGGGCAGAGAGAGAGAGAGAGAGAGAGGGAGAAAATCTCAAGTAAACTCCAGGCTCTGAGCTGTCAGCACAGAGCCTGAAGTGGGGCTTAAGCCCATGAACTATGAGATCATGACCCAAGCCAAAGTCAGACACTTAACCGACTGAGACACCCAGGTGCCCCCTCGTCTGTTTCGTTTCTTAATTCCACATATGAGTGAAATCATATACTCATTTATATTTATGTGATGAAGAATGAAAGCTACGAATAAATTTAAAAGATGAAATCAATTTTTTAACTAGTCAAAAAAATAATAAAAAGCTTGTTACCTCTTTTGTTTTTTCTGTCTCTTTGCAAATATACCCATCCATAGGTCCGTATTTCTGTGATGCTTTGTAATTTTGAGTACATTAGAGAATATCATAGGACTAGCTTTGTGGAAATTACCTAAATTTCCTGTGAAAAATTAAAGCATAATCTAAGTAATCTGCCTCTGGCTACTGTATGAAGTGCCCCTTTTACTGTACTTAGAGATAAAAGTGCTCAAATTCTAGCGGTCTCGCAAAACTGGGAGTCAGCTGTAAAAACTTTAATCTTGGGTGGCCAGTTAGCTGGGAAATGCTTTAATATACCAGAGTAGGAGTCAAGAAGTTTGGGTCCAGTGTCCAAGTTTTCCAATTTTTTCATCAGTGAAATGGAAAGTTTATTCGTTCATTTCACAAGTATTCATTTTATGCTTTCTATATAACAACCCTGTGCTGGGTGATTAAAAAAAAAAGATGCAAGAAGAAAGAGATATATAAATAACTACCCAAATTAGCCACAAAGGTACTAAGTGCTACAAGCGTGAAGGAGAAGTTGGATTCAGTATTCAGTGGAACAGCAGGCTCCCAGGCGTGTTTTAAGGATGATGTGTGATTCAGCGTGTCCTTAAAGGGCTTCTACGCTTAGGAAAATTGGAGAATGGTGCACACTGAAACTCCTCTGTGGAGACACATCGTGCCTATAAGCCTAACAAATCTCTAAGAATTTCCACAATCATGAAAACTATTTAATTTTACCTACTCAAATATTTCCCCACATCTTTTGACCATAGGTCCATATCTTTCACCTAAAATAGTCTACGAATATCCTAGTGTTTAGAGAAAACTTGCAAAGTATTCCAAGGAAACACTGCATCAAATACTTGGGGAAAGCCTCGGTTTGAGCCCATAATGATGAAAGAATCCAAGAGTCAGAGGGGAGTCAAGGCTGCCTGAGGTTCCTGATAAGGTAGAGGTTGACATTGGCAGATTCTATGGGGGTGCTGCCCTGAGCCACTGGTAGATTCCCAGGAAGCAACCAGTTGCCTTGGGCATTATCTGATCGAAAGGGGTGTCACAGGAGAGAGACTTTGATGAGGTTGGTTTTCCCAAGAGACCCATTGGGAAAGATTATTTCATTTTGATTCAATGGAAAGCAAGGCATAGAGAAGAATCCAGAAGCTCCTGTTCTAGTTGTTCAGGGATGATGACCTGGGATAAGATAATAGCAACGAAAACGGGGCTTGTAACATCTCATAGGACAATATGTCTGATCTTGAGGAGGAACAGTGATAAAGGAGGGAAAAAAATGGAAGTGGCTCCATGGTTATGGGAACCAGTGATCCTATATGGTAGCTGGAGGAGAGGCCTCGCTCTGGCCAAGCTCCTGGACCTGCTGCAGAAGTAACCAATAACACATGGGGCAGGAGAACCGCCCTGCTGAACTCCGTCAATTCAAAGAACCACGCCATTTGACTCAATCGTTGCTACTGAAACACACTATGCTTGGGTCTTCTTTGGTTACAGTTAAATGAACCAATGACTACATTCTATAA
This sequence comes from Crocuta crocuta, assembly GCF_008692635.1. Classification (NCBI taxonomy): domain Eukaryota; kingdom Metazoa; phylum Chordata; class Mammalia; order Carnivora; family Hyaenidae; genus Crocuta; species Crocuta crocuta. The sequence continues at coordinate 3,828,381 of NW_027527624.1, forward strand.
TGTGATCAGCTGTAGAGAAGAACAGAGGGGAAAGTGATCAATCATGCAAGGTTGGGCCAGGAGATCTCAGAATAAGTTGTAAACCCTGGAGACTGGTTTAAACAAAAAGCAGATATTTTCCAGTGATACGAGAGGGGAAAGTATTCCAGAAAAAAATGGCAGCAGCAAAATATGTACATTTGGGAAACGGCATAGGGTAAAGGCTAGGTGCATAGGAAGCATGAATGGATTGAATCCAGAAAGGTTGTTGAGTCTAGTTCCCTGCAAGTATTATAAGTAATAGGCATGAAATTTACTACACAGGTAAAGAAGCTGTAAAATCCTAGAATAAAATACAACAAGAGTTCCATAACACATTTATTCAACAAGTATTTATTGAGCACCTGCTCTGTAACTGATGTTGCAGTACAGATTGAAGATAGATAAAATGATCATAGCAAACAGGCACGACTCAGGACTTTATCAGGCTGGGGGGAGTACAGTCTGAGAAACAGGTCATGTAGTTATGAAAGTAATGGGAAATTCGAAACTGCAATGGATAGCATGCCAAAAAGAGACACTGAGCTAAGAAAGGACACACAGATGAATGAGACAAACCTCTCGTACTGCCTTGATATAACACATTCCCAATAAATGTTGGTAGCATGGCTGACTGGTTGTAGAGAAAGAGAAATGATGGAGGCAAAGAGAACAGTTGTGAGGTACTGGTGTGAGCTACCATTCCCTAGTCCAGGAAGAAGATGCAGGGAGCCAGGGGCAGAGCAGCGTCAGCAGAAGTGCAGATAGGAAGGTGACATCTCAGGTAGGAAGGTGACGACATCTCAGATGCACAGCTGGAAATTGTGGAGAAATGAGGAGAGAGAAAGGAGCCCTGAGGACAATTCCAGTTTTGATCTTGAGTAAGAGTCTTGATCTGTGGGGCGCCTGGGTGGCTCAGTCAGTGAAACATCTGACTTTAGCTCAGCTCATGATCTCATAGTTTGTGGGTTCAAGCCCTGCATCTGGCTCTGCACTGACAGTGCAGAGCCTGCTTGGGATTCTCTCTCTCAGCCTCTCTCTCTACCCCTCCCTGACTTGTGCTTCTTCTCTCTTTCTCTCAAAATAAATAAATAAACTTAAAAAAAGAGTCTTGATCTTTAATAAAAGAGTTTTATTAATGGACATAGAAAGCACACCAGAAGGCTTATGCATAGACAAGAAAGGTCATGAATTGTGGTATGTGAGTGTTGAGTAGGAGGTACTTTAAAGACAAGATTTCACATTGATGGTGTAGACTGTGTTATTCCATTTTATTTAAAATCCTAGTAAATACGAACTAATCTATCATGACAGAAAGCAGATCAGTGGTTCCCTGGGGAACCCGACTGTAGGTGGTGAAAGGGTCCCACCAAAGATACTGCAGAGGGTCATCCGAAAACTTTTAAGGATGATGGATATGCTTACTATCTTGATTTTATTTCAAACTCTTCAAAGCATACAGATCTAACTCATTCACTTTCTTTTATATAAATTGTATTTCAATAAAACATTTTTTGTACAAAGGAGAGACTAGTGAGAGAACCACAAGCGTTTGTAAATTTGGACAAAAAGAGATGGACAGAAAAATTTGGACAGAAAGAGTCTGAGTTGTTTGCAATGTGCAAAATAAATTAGTATATACTTGAGGTTAAAAAAAAAAAAAAGGATGAATGTGCCCTTTACTTACGAAGGAATTCTCACTTTTGCCCTAAGCAAAGGTAACAAGATTGGATATTGGGGATATTTACTCCTGCTAATGAGAATTGGAGGAAAAGGACAAAATGAAGGTTGAAAATAAAATGATCAGAAGAAAGCAGGTTAAAATGAAGAAGATGACATGGGGCTCTTGGGTGGCTCAGTCGATTGGGCAGCCGACCTCGGCTCAGGTAATGATCTCAGGGTTCCTGGGCTCCAGCCCCACGTCGGGCTCTGTGCTGACAGCCAGCTCAGAGCCTGGAGCCTGTTTTGAATTCTGTGTCTCCCTCTCTCTCTGACCCTCCCCTGCTCACGCTCTCTCTCTCTCTCTCTCTCTCTCTCTCAGAAATAAATAAAAAATGTTAAAAAAATAAAAAAATAATGAAGAAGATGACAAATGGAGAAACATAAAAATGTCTCAGAAAAGCAGGCTTACCAGAGAATAGTCATTGCTGGATGAGAAACTAGAGAGAAAACACACACACACACACACACACACACACAGAGGCATGCACACGCGTGCACACATATACCACAACGAAAAAAAAATAGAAATTGGCTTAAGCCAGTCAAAGATTCCTGTTCATGTGAGTATTGGCATAGCTGAGGGAAAAATCCTCAAATTAACATCAAAGAAGGGAAAAATGGCCAAAAAAAAAAAAAAAGATCAGAAAGTAAAGGCCATCTATTGAATCAAATAAAATAATAATAGCAAGCTAAATAATACAGTTACATTAAGACTAAGATAATAACAAAGAAAAGTTTAGGGCCTGCGACTCTCTTCTTTTATGCAAGGCCAATCTCCATATTCATTTAATTGTTTATCTACAAAATATTTATTGAAAGCCTTTCATGTGTCAGATACTGTTCCAAATGCCCAGGTTACATCCATAAATAAAATCAATTAAGTGGCTAAGGTCACAGAACTGCTGCTTAGTATTTTCTTGATCAATGTTAAATTGATCAGATCCTTCGTGAACATGCTAAAATAGAGTCTTTCTTCTTTGAACCACATTGCAAACTTTCACTTCACGCTGTTTACAGAGGAGTTCAGCTGTTTGTAGTGAATGCTTTCTAAGAGTAGCGGTATCAGTAGTAGTTAGCAACTCTTTTTACGCTTCAGCTTAAACAAAAAGTATAAAGGGCCATCTTTTTCTGTCTGTTTTCAAGAGAGTGAAGGTAATCCTAAAAATCATCACTCTTTTTCCTTCCCTCTGGTGGTCCTGTAAGTTTCTACTCGTATCGTGGTCTTCCCTGGCTGAGAAAAAAGAATCGAAAATCCTTTGTCAGAGGCACAGTTCAAAAGTCAGGATTGTAATATCGTTGCCTAAAGAATTTCCAACACCAGGGAATCTCCCAAAGAATGCTGAAGCCCACGTTTCCTCCGAGCCCCTGCGGCGCTCTGCAAGCAGCAGGCCGGTGATACTTTACTGCCAATGGAAACATACAAGGGGGAAATTATCTGTAACAAGCAACATGGCCATCCTTACTGGGACCCTCTTATCAAAAATCAGGATACCAGCTCAGCTAAACCTTTCAGTTTTCGGTGGGGGGTGGGGGGAACACCATTTTTTTTCATCATTGACATTAGGTGTGCCTGGTTGGAGGTTTGGCTGAACACCCAAGAAAAACAGCTTTAAGAAGAAAAAAAAAAGAACGAAAGAGACAGAGAGAGAGAGAGGGAGAGAGAGAAGCATTCTATAGCAACAAAATATGGAAACACTCAAAGTGTTTTTCTTTTGGTTTAAAATATTTCATCTCCTTATGCATTTGCTGCCTTGGTGGGAATTGGCTTTGAATTGCATGAAAAGAGCAAAGACTTCCCTGCAATCCTTGTGCTGGGAGAAAAGTTCTAATCCTTCTAGAATTTTCTAAGTGGTTTATTATGAATAAAACAGTATGAGTGCCCTTTGCCTTCTCCCTTATCACAAACAAAATTCTTCCCCACCCAAGTCAAAGTTGAACTGCATTTCTCGTTTAGTCCAAACCACTAAAAATCCCATAACATATCCAATTATATGTGAAAACAGATTATTCTACCTTTAAATTAAAAGAAATTATCTATTTCGGTCCTGTCGGAGTACATTTCAAGTGTTAGAAGTGTCAAGAACCCGTAAGTGTGTTTTAGCATCATCTTCTCCCTAAATCCCAGCCATTCATAACCCTGAATGCAAAAAAAAAGTTATTTTTATCATAGCTTTAAGCTATGTCTTTGCTCTCAATGAATTTTTATAAAAATAAAACCCCATTCCTGCCAAATTTAGTTTACTGGCACTTAAGATGGAAATTAATGTTTTCTTGGCATATGGTTGCCAAATCAAAGAAATTCATAGCATCAGTGTTTGTGTGTGATGTGTAGAAAACCAAGAAAAGGGTTGTGACTCTCTGGCCATTTGTACTATAGCTGTTAAAAATCATTCACGTCCGCCTTTATTTGGGAAGACTCATGATGCATCTCATAATGAGAGTAGGCTTCAAATACCTTTAAATTCAGAGAAGAAAGTGCAAATGAGAGCTCATCTAAAGAGAAAAAAACCACAATAAGTAAATGTGAGAGGGCCAAAGGATATTTGGTTTGTCACTTTTTATGAAGTGCTAACAAGGAAAAGAGTAAAACTGCAAAAAAAAAAAAAAAAAATCCCTCACTCTTCAGATGTCTTACTGCTTGAATTTTTCTGACATGAGGTTATGGAATATGAATGTTCTTGAACAAATCTTTTAATAACTAGAGCCTACATGTTGCCTTTAAAAAAGTATCGATTTGTCTCCTGGAAGAGAATCCCCAAACCATAATCGTCTGACTTTATTTAGCTTGGGCTAAAAGGCAAATCCTGTACCTAAGAACATGCCAATGCCCCCCAAAATAACTCTTTGGCCAAACCAGTTTCTCTTTGCCAGAAATAAAAATGAGCACAAAGCTATTCTAACGTCCCAGCATTCCGAAGATGTAAAACAAAGACGTTTGTGGAAATCCTGTCTTTTGTGCTCCCTGAGAAGCCATCCACCTGGAGGTCTGAGGCCAGTTTAGGAAATAAGAATTCCTTTTTTTTTTTTTTTTTAATCCCATGTGACCCCTCAACCCTCTGGGGATGCCTGGGGAAAGTCAATGAAATGTTTTGAATTCAACGTCATCTTCTGCACTCCTGGAAAATGCAGTATCTTTATTTCAATTGGTTTTAATATCCAATATAGCTAAAACAAAGTTGAAAGAGTAGAAGGAAAGATCTTCTGTCTTTTTTGTGGGAATGGTCAGTGAGAGGGGTCTAAAGTGAAGCTGTGTGTTACTCTGAAGACTAACTCCAGTTACCACTGCCCAGTAACCTCAAGCACATCCAACCCCTTAACATCACTTGGCATCCACACTCGCAGTGACGGAATGACTGTGACCACCTTTTTAATTCATTTATTTATTTATTTTTAATATTTTTTTAATTTATTTCTAGGAGAGAGAGACAGCGTGAAGAGGGGAGGGTCAGAGAAAGAGGGANTTATTATGGACATTTTGGAGCAGGAATTCTGCAAACCCTGAGTCTATTAGCAGCATTTTCTGTTAAAAAGGAAGAAGGAGGAGGAGGAAGAGAAAGGAGGAAGAGAAGAATGAGGGGGAGAATTGGAAGAAGACAACCAAGAAGGCTAAAACCAGTTTACTCTAAGAATGTGGCAATAGGGGCGCCTGGGTGGCCCAGTTGGTTAAGCATCTGACTTCAACTCAGGCCACGATCTTGCAACCCATGGGTTCGAGCTCCGCGTCTGGCTCTGTGCTGACAGCTCAGAGCCTGGAGCCGGCTTCAGATTCTGTGCCTCCCTCTCTCTCTGCTCCTCTAGTGCTCACACTCTTTTTCTCTTAAAAATAAAATAAAAACATTAAAAAACTTTTTTGAAAAAAAAGAACAGATCTTCCAGGAAGGAAAATACACAAGCCAAGATTTATTTTGATGTGAGCTACGTGGCAAGAACAATTCTACACTCTTAACCTCTCCCTAGATGATTCTTTGTTTCACGTGGCAAAACACGTGTCCTCTGAAAAACCTTCATCTCCTCCTAAAGATGTGTTTTGATTGCATTTTTTAACAACTTCAAATGAACCCCGTCGGACCATTTTTTCAAAAAGCCTAAAATAATTACAGACATTTAAAAATGTAAATATAAGGAAAACCCAGGAGAGGAGGGAGGGCGAATAGGCAGAGTACTGGGGATTTTTAGGGCCTTGAAAATACTTTGCATAACACTGTAATGATGGACACTTGCCATTATACACTCATCAAACCTATAGAGTGAACAACATCAGGAATGTGCCCTCACGTAAGCTATGGATTGCAGGCAACTGTGATGTATCCCTATAGACTCATCCACTGTAACAAATGCGCCCCTGTGGTGTAGACCACAATGAGGGAGGCCACGAATGTGTGGTGACAGAGCGCACAAACATCCTCGGTAACTTCCTCTTCATTTTGCTGTGAACCTAAAACTGCTCTAAAAACAGTCCTAAGAGTAGACAGAGAAGCAGGATTTGGCTAATGTGATAGAAATATAGGATCAAGAGAGGACTATTTTCCTGAACTAATCTCTTATCTCTTTACACTGAAATGGTATGGAGCCACGAACTACACGAGGATTAGAGATGAACCAAAAAAACAGACGTGTCTCAGAAAAAAAGAAAATTGGCTAGAATGAAGAAATTTGGGACCCCTCAAGAAAAAAATAAGGAATGGTAATTATATCCAAAATGAGAGGGGCGACCAGGTGGGTAAGTCGGTGAAGGGGCTGGCTCTTGACTTAAGCTCAGGTCATGAGCTCATGGTTCGTGAGATCGAGCCCTGAGTCAGGCTCTGCACTGACAGTGTGGAGATTGCTTGGGATTCTCTGTCTCCCTCTCTCTCTGCCCCTCCCTTGCTCACACTCACTCCTAAAATAAACAAACACTTTTTAAAATGAGAGGTAACACTAGAATTTATACACTTTCTTTTTTTTAACAAATGTCAAAAGTAACCCTGGAAAAGAACCTCTTTATAGCTGTCGTCTCCAATGCAGTAGCCACTGGCCCCTTGTTGCTACTGAGCATTTGAAATGTGCCTCTAAGCATGACAGAGGAAGTCCATTTTTAATTTTATCCTTTTCATTTAAAAACTGATATTTAGTTTAATTGGTAGAAAACTCTTAAGTGTGGGGGGCGCCCGGATGGTTCAGTCAGTTAAGTGTCTAACTTCACCGCAGGTCATGATCTCAAGGTGCGTGGGTTCGAACCCCGCGTCGGGCTCTGTGCTGACAGCTCAGAGCCTGGAGCCTGCTTCACATTCTGTGTCTCCGTCTCCCTCTGCCCCTCCCCCACTTACCCTCTACTCTCCTCCCCAAAACTAGCTAAACATTAAAAAATAAACCCTTTAAGTGTGTTTGGGACACTCGTTTTAACTGTGTATGAAACAACTCAGATATGCAAATCTTTTTCCACAGCAAATTTTATACCTAAATACTGACCCGTTTTTTCCAATGAGAATTTAGTGTTCAAATGGATGGGTTGTAAGGGTAAAGCATACATGAGATTTTAAAGACATAGTACAAAAGGAATGTAAAATATTTCTTTATTGATTACATGTTCAATGATAATATTTTAGATGTATTGGATTAAATAACAGAAAAAAAATTTCTGAAACACTCTGTATGATACTTTAATGGAGAATACATGTCACTGCACATTTCTCCAAACTCAGACAATGTACAGGATCAAGATCAAGACTGAGCCCTTTGTGCAAACCATGGACCTGGGGTGATTGTGAGGTGTGAGGGGGGGCTCACCAGTTCTATCAGATGTATGCAGTGCTCTGCTGGGGTGTTGATGATGGGGGGGAGGCCGTGCAAGTCAGGGGGGAACGGGGGCTTATGGGAAATCTCTATACCTTCCTAACACTGCTGCAAACCTAAGCTGCTCAAAAAAGGATAATAAATAAAGCCTAAAAAAAGAAAAGAAAGGTTAAGATGGTACATTTTCTACTATGTGTATTTTATCACAATTAAACTTTTTTAATTTAGAAAGGGAAACAAAAACAGTATTGTGAATCACGCTCTGAAATTTTAACTCTAGTCATTCAAAATGCAACTTCTTTTTCTGGCAGCGCTCCAGAAACAATGAAGGCTGAGCTGATTTTAAGGTAGGATCACACTCCAGAAGCTTACAATGAGCCTCCACGAAACCTATAAACGGGACTTGCTTTTAAGTCCATCTATACCCTGCTGTCAAATTGACCAAATTTCCCCGAACCTGAAATGAGCCTGAACTTCTCAGGCTCCACCTAAGTGTAACATGCAGAGCAAATCTTATGAATTCTGTCCTGTGTCTGCTCCAGATGCGGACCAGATGTGTGTGCCTTACGGCCCACTGGTCTGCTTGGAGATGTCTGGACATTTATGCTACAGTCGGTCTATGTTTTAGTATCGTTAAGAGGCAATTTGCTTAAAACAGAAATTACGGAACGTGATTAGTGTCACTTGAAAACGGTCATGTTGTGGTATGTCATTGCTTCTCTGTCTCTTCAGTACTTCGACATTGCTTTCCCACTTCTAAGTGAATTCAGAGCCTCTGATCATTCTTTAAGACTCAGCTTCCACACAGGGCTTCCAGGAAGCCTTCCCTTCATCAACACCGTCACGCCTCTGTGGGATTTCCACCCTGCTCTACATGTGGCTATGTTTTTCCTGTAGACCAGCTTCCTCATCTCCTCCTCCGGAATCCTCTGCCCTTTGGCCCTTCATGCCAACCCCTGTTTCAGCCAAAGACTTCGCTTCAGACTTCACTGAAAGAACAGACTTCTGTGAGCAGGACCCGCTCACCCTCATGAATACCTTTTCATAAACACTGCCACCTCCCTTTTGAGCATCTAGACCAGCGCACGGCAAGCTACATCCACGCACCAGATCTAGCCCTTGGCTGTTGTACAGCCCGCCGGTGTACGATGTTTTATACAACTTAAAATAACTGAAAACAAGGAAAGAAAAGATGAATCATATTTCACGGCATACGAACATTATATGAAATTCAAATTTCGGTGTCTGTAAATAAAATGTTTTTGGAACACAGCCACACTCATTGTTTACTGCTTGTCTATGGCCGCTCTCTCTCTAACGGTGCGTTGAAATGCTGTGGGAGAGAGAGAGACCCTGTAGCACTGAAACCCTGTAATATTTACTCTCCGGCCTTTTATAGGTTTACCGACCTCTAGATCTCCTCTCTTCTTAGCAGAACAAAGGAAGGCCCTCTCCTCCCTTCAAAGGCCAAACCTCTTGTGTTTCTGCACATGTATCTCGCCTGAACATACCCTTTGATCTCCAAGCCCTTCCTCGCTCCCTTCATGGCCAGGCTGGGGACACCACGCGACTCATCTTCCTGCCTTTCTGCATGGCCACTTGCAACCTTAGCGTTCTTTTCCTTATCTCCAAATGTTGGGGTCCCTCAGGACTCTGTCCAGACTCCCTCTGTCCACCCTACCGTCCGATTAGGCCACCTCCTTGATCGCCAGGATTTTAAATGACAGTCAACGTGCTGACACTTTCAATGGGATCTCCAGACCTTCAGGCCTGACTTCTCCTCCAGCATACATGTCACAAAGCCCACATGTGAAGCTGCCACCCACAGCCATTGCAGTTTCAACATGCCCTAAGCGGAATGCTAGTGTCCCCTTCCAAATACATGCTTGTCCAGGTCTCTCGCGTCGACTTGGTTGTTTAAGCCAGAAAACTAAGGGTTCATCGGAGCACTTCCCTCTCCGCTGCTCCGCATCCGCATCTAGGACAGGTTGGCCCTGTTTCCCCGGATCCCTCTCGACTCTACTTCTCAGATATTCTAATTCAAGCCACCTCATTTGCCCTTGCCTGTACTTGACTCCTAGGTGGCTTTGCTATTCATACTCTTGCGCTTTTAAAATCCATATAGCAGCATGAATAGATTCCCCACCCCCCCGACCCTGCCCCACAACATTCTCTTTATTACCAGTTGACCCTGAGGGGAAACTAAGTGCGGGAGCCTGCTATCAGGAGGGGGCATGGGGCGCCTTGTCTGGAGCCCTGGCCCCCTCCCCCTGTGGAGCCCAGCCAAGCCCTCCTGGCCTCCTTGGAGCACTGGGCTGTTTCATAGGGTGAAAGAGCGGGGCTCAGAGGGGAGAGAGGATCGGAGCCAGAGCCTGCAGGCTCTTTCCTGGGTCCCAAGTGTTTGACTCGCAGCTGAGCCTGGACTGGGGGTACATGGTGGGGGAGGGTAGAGGGAATTGGAGGGGAGTCAGAGAGGATCATTACAATTCAAAAGAATGAAGTAATAAAATAAAGGAATAGGGGCGCCTGGGTGGCTCAGTCGGTTAAACGTCCAACCTCAGCTCAGGTCATGATCTCACGGTTCGTGGGTCTGTGGGTTCGAGCCCTGCATTGGGCTCTGTGCTGACAGCTAGCTTAGAGCCTGGAGCCTGCTTCAGATTCTGTATCTCCCTTTCTCTCTGACCCTCCCCTGCTCACGCTGTCTCTCTCTCTCTCTCACACAGAAATAAATTTAAAAAAAAACAATAAAAAGTTATAAAAAAATAATAAAGGAACAAATCAAAAAATGCACAACTCAGATGACAATGGGAACCCCCTCTGTGCACAACTTTCTCCCTCAGTTTCTCAGGAAAGAGACTGTGTAGTAGTAAATGAAGAGAGGAAGAGCGGCCCCAGCCAAGTACCCAACGTCACCCACTTCCACACAGCCATGGAGGCCATGGAGGTGAGCCAGCTGGGGCCCCATCCATCCCCATCCCATGGGGGGGCTGCAGCATCAGGAAGAGAAGTCAAGGCAGAGAGATAAGACAGCAGGGTGGGGGAGTGTCACCACGGGTGCCGGATTAGTGCTGATGACTGATGAGGAGAAGCGGTGTGTGTGTAGCAGGGGTGCTTTTAGACAAAGCCCTATCCGGGGTCCCTGTCACCAGGGAGACCACCCACCCTGCCCAGTAGCCTCTCCTCTCCCATAAGTCCTGGGTCTGCTCTTTCTGGCTTCTGGAGGCAGCGGGCACCGATTCTAAGGAGGGTACAAATGCCCGACATCAGCTTGTGGAAGAGAAGGTCCAGCTCCGGGAAAGGAAGAATTTCAGAGACCCCCGCCCCCAGCTCCCAGGCCTCCAGCCAGAAGGTCACCTCTGCTGGTTTGCCTCAGTGGGGGGAAGAGGCGAGAGGGCAGAAACCTGAATAATTGAGGGGTGCCTGCATGGCTTACGTGTCTGACTCTTGATTTCAGCTCCAGTCATGATCTCACAGTAGGTTTGAGCCCCACGTCAGGCTCTGCGCTGACAACATGGAGCCTGCATGGGATCCTCTCTCTCCCTCTCTCTCTGCCCTCCTGGGACAGAAGCAGTTCAGCTGAGACTCTTAGCTCCTCCGATGGGGAGGAGACAGAGACTCCTTCGGAGGTCATGCTGGGCCCCTGTCAGCCCCTGTCTGAGCATAACCGAAGACCTGGCTAGGCGGCAATAAAGCCCACAGGGATTTCTTCCAGAGGGAAGAAATTAGGCATGATTAGGCTGCCCTGGTCATTCTGGGTGGAGGCCTGACGGAGGCTGATCTCCAAGGGCGGCTCCCTGTAGCTGGGACTCCTGCTGTGTCTGTGGTGGCCAAGAAGGTGCCATTTGTGGAGGAGACGGGCTGGTCTTCCTCTCCAGGCCAAGCGGAGGGCTGGTAGGCACTTTTGCACCCTGACTCGTCTTCCTTGGGCCGGGCCTTTTCTGTACTTACTCCAGGTCTTCTCAAAGCAGAGGCTAGGAGGGAAATGCAGGGGCAGTCTGATCCCTGAAGCACTGCTGGGGGCGGCGGGGAGGGGACCTGGCCGACTGGCTCTGCTGCCCTTCACCGGATACAGAAAGGACTATTGGTCAGCCCGGTGCAGACAGGGACGATGGCGCCCTCTGGCTTTAAGCTTTTAAAGCCCAGGAGCAGACAGGTGACCTTACCCTGTCTTTCTGGCCCACCCACCAGCACGCACATCCTGGCTCTCTGACTGTGTGTCACACAGGGGCACCACTAACGCTGTCCACACGGGGTCCTTGTAGGCAGGGAGTGGCTCCCTGTAAGGTTTTTCTCATCATCTTCACGACCCACATTCATCTACCGGTTCCGTGATCTGCCCCAACATGCTGGGATTGGGAACAAGAAATTTCTGGTGAAGGTTTTACGGTGCCCTCACACCTGTCCCCAGAGCTCCTTCAGATTCTGTCCATCAAAAGGCTCAGGGCGCCTGGGGGGCTCAGTCAGTTGAGTGTCCAACTTCAGCTCAGGTCATGATCTCACCATCTGCGAGTTCAAGCCCCGCGTCAGGCTCTGTGCTGACAGCTCAGAGCCTGGAGCTGCTTCAGATTCTGTGTCTCCCTCTCTCTCTGCCCCTCCCCCCCCTCTGTCCCTCCCAGTCAAAAATAAATAAACGTTAAAAAATAATTTTTTGAAAAAGGCAGGCTCCGCTGACCAGTGCATATAGTGGGACTCCCAGGCTCCCCCCCTGCACCCCTCCAATGTTTATCCTGCCTGAGAGCTGGGGCAGCCAAAGGGGGTGTGCCACAGAAGCTAACCTGCTTTTGCCAAAGGTGGATTCGTGGCTGAAGCCAAAGGGCTGCCATCTTGATGTTCACCTCACACCCGAGAACAGAGTTTCTGCTTTTAAGTCTCTTTGAGCAATCAAGGTCTGCAGATAGGTCTACACAGCAGACCCCGCCTGGTGGAACGTGGCCCCAGCCTCCGACTCTCTCATGTTCCTCAAGGCAGTATGTACAGGTTCACGCCGCTTTGCTTTTATGAAAGACCTACATCAGTACCTGTTTTTGGCAACAGAAAAGAATCCAAAATGGATTCTTGCCGTTGCAGACCAAGGGGAAGTGGCAACAGCATCCCGCGTTGGTTTGGCCCCGAAGTTGACAGAGGCGGCCCCTTTCCCGGGAACCGCGCTCGGCGTCCCGGTCTCCAGCACCAGAGCTCTGAGCTGTGTCTCTACCTGGACTTTGTCTCCATGGATTTTGCGTATCCATTGGCAAGGTGTGTCTGAAGGTATCAGAAAAGATCTAAGGGAGGTGATATTTTGGGTCTGAGAATGCTCAAAAAAATTTTTCCATATAAATTAATGGTAACTGTTTCTTCACTTGATACCATTTCGGCTTGTGAAACTTCTCATAGGAACGCTCAACTTTCAGATAGGGGGACACACCTGTACTCCGCACCCCTGCTCCACTGGCGTGCTCTCCCACGGGATATAGTGTTCTCTGTCCTGGTCGCTTCAAAGAATTTTATTATGTTGGCCTGATTCATTGCCTTCATCATTCATACTTCACTCAGCGATCATCATGTCTACCTGCTACCCAGTCAGGATGTTTGGGGCCAACCTCACCCTGGAAGGTTGACCTGTGCCCATAGGCTCCAGGGCGCTCCCCCCGCCCCCCGGTGGGCAGATGTGGCCCCATAGCATGGAGGACTTACTGATGGGCTTGGGGTCCCTGTTCCCCATGGTGGGTTTCAAATGGGAACAGCTAGTGAGAGCCTTGCTCCAAATCACCGCAGAAGAGAATCACTTCCAAAGAAAGTCCATTTCATGAACTTCTTCTTATAATGACTTCACAACACAATGGCAGAGAAAAATAAGAAAACCAAAATAGTATCATGAAGCTGCATGAAAAACGTAAAAAAAAAAAAAAAAAAACCCAAGAAAAGAAAAAATTAAAAAAAAAAAAAAAATGAGAAAAAAAAAAAAAAAAAAAAAAAAAAAAAAACATGAAANAAAAGTAAAAATTAGAAAAAAATAAAAAATGAGAAAAGAAAAAGAAAAACAGAAATAAAATAAGCATGAGAAATGAGAAAAGAATTGAAAAGTTAAGAAAAGAAAGAAGAATAAAGTAAAAAAGAAGTCATAAAGAAAAAGAAACACATGAATATTGAAAGAGTAAAGAATGAGAACTAAAAAAGAATAAATATAAATGAGAAAAGGAAAGGAAGAAAGACAAAATTGGGGGAAAGAACAGTGAAAGAAATAAAGAAGAAAATAATTTAAAAATTAAAAACAGACAAAACCCCCCACAATGTCAATGCAATATATCTGAAAGAAGAAACAGGTAAACTTTGGTTAGATCCTTCAGGAAAGTGACAAGCAGCCCCCTCAGCTACAAGTACCTGAAACTAGGCAGTAGGTCCTTGAAGTTTAGCTGGGGACTAGCTCCATATGAGCTCATATATTTAAGAAAAAAAAATCAGGGATGCCTAGGTGAGTGGCTAAGTTGGTTAAGCATCTGACTTCAGCTCAGGTCATGATCTGCGGTTCATGAGTTTGAGCCCCACATCAGGCTCTGTGCTGATAGCTCAGAGCACTGAATCCTGAGCAAGAGCAAGAATTCTGCTTCAGATTCTCTATCTCTGTCCCTCCCCTGCATGCACTCTGTCTCTCTCTCTCTCAAAAATAGATAAACATTAAAAAAAAATCAACCAAATAGGCGTAGGGACGATCAACAGTGGTTTTCTCTTACTTAAAAAAATTTTTTTAAGTGTTTATTTTTGAGAGAGACAGAGAGCAAGCGAGGGAGGGGCAGAGAGAGAGGGAGACACAGAATCTGAACCAGGATCCAGACTCTGAGCCATCAGCACAGAGCCTGATGCAGTGCTCAAACCCATGAATTGTGAGGTCATGACCTGAGCTGAAGTCAGATGCTCAACCAATGGAGCCACCCAGGTGCGCCTCTTACTCAAAACCCCTTTAAACCCTCAAAACTTAGTAAGGACCCCAAGAAGGTTTTTGCTTGTTTGTTATTGTTATTTTGTTTTACAGAAGAGCTATCGACATTTACCGTAGAAATTGAAACCAGTAGAGTGCTTCAGTGACTTTTTGACTTCTACTTTGAAAAACTCTAATAAGAGTTGGCTTTAAAAGTATTCATTAGGACTACCTTTAAACTATTCAATTACTTTTTCTTTAAATTCTAAATGATTGGTCTCAAAATTACACCACAACTCAACCCGCACATAATCACACACAAACACGCTGTCACAGAAGCCTCAATAAGGTACATCATTAACATCCTAAGGCCGAAGGGAAGGTTGCTTTTGGCATGTTTTCAGCTCGTAGTTGCATCAGTTTGGCTCAGTTTCTCTGGAGTCGATTCTTCCCTCACACGGGTCAGAGGACTGAACCGATATGTCAGTCCAAGGCGGAGGCTGCAGCTGGGAGTTGAGAAAGCAAGTCTTCAATTTCTCTTCCTAAGGCCAGCAACCTGCCAACCAACCTGCCAAAGACGAAACGAATTTGGATTCAGGTAAGGAGAGACAATTAAAAAGGATGAGTGCTCTAGGGAGAGGGGACCATTGCAATATCATAAAATCTCCATGGGCCTCACAGGTCAGGCAGAAAGAGCTTATCTGTTAGGAGGAGGAGCCACCAATTCTAGAAAGAACAGGGTGTGGGTGAGTAGGATGAGCTCATGGAGCGAGGGGACCCATGCGTGGGAAATGTCTTCCTTTGTGGCCGGCTGAGTCTCAGAAGCTGTTTTGGGGGTTGCTCTGCATGCATTCCAGTGCTCATTTAACCTCAGGCTGAGTCAGAAGATAGCCCGCAAGGCTTAATTTATGATCTGGCCCTTTACAGAAAAAACTTTGGTGGCCCTGTTCTAGAAAACGTGAAACTCACTAAATAGTGTTCTATCTATAATAAAGCTATGGAAACATAATTTACTGGGATATAAGCTTCAGGATGGCTTTTTGTCAGTTTTTATGCTGTTCCTTCCTTAACCCTGGAATACTACAAAGCACATAGTAGGTGCTCACTAAATGTCGACTGAGTGAATGAATGTACAACAAAGCAATTTTAATTGTAAAATTCAATCTATTTCATGTGTGTTTTACTTCTGTAGGGACAAGGTGTCCCATTACCCAAAGTAATGAACTTTTTCTTTGGCTTTTGGCAACATTTTGATAAAGCTAAAAGTTACATCAAAGAGAAGAAATTATGTAATTAACAAGCCTATGCAAGAACAAGAACAAAATGCAAACCATGGATTTAAATTAGGTAATATAGTGGCGCCTGGGTGGCTCAGTCAGTTAAGCATCTGACCTTGGTTCTGGTCATGATCTTGTGGTTCGTGGGTTTGAGCCCTGCATCGGGCTCTGTGCTGACAGCTCAGAGCCTGGAGCCTGTTTCAGATTCTGTGTCTCCCTTTCTCTATGCCCCTCCCCCACTCACGCTCTGTCTCTGTCTCTCTCAAAAATAAATAAACGCTAAAAAAATAAATCAGGGAATATAGTAACTTGAAATATTTTAACTCTGGGCGTCTTGAAATTTTTTAAGAGTGCGCAGACTTTGGAGTTCATATTTTCCAGTCATTTTAGACCAAAGAGAGTGATTCTTTAATGGGCTGGGTTTAGCAAAAGTGGAGAGTCTATGGCCTAAACTAGAGCAGCCACTTCAAAGTCATAGAAGAATAAAAAATTGTGTCACTTTTTTTTTTCCTCCACTTGTTCCTTCCCCCTTTTTGACATATTTTAACAGCTGTCCATGTCTTTTGCACAACGTCAGGATCTTCCTTGGCTAATAATTTGGAGCGACAAAGTAATCAATATAGTTTTGCAGAAAGTATAATCTTTTGAAAAATACCTATATGCATTCAACTTCAAGTGATATTTGTTCAGGCACCCACCACACACCTGGCACTAAACCTGCCTATTCGGTAGAGCCATCAATGAAACATTTAAAGTCCCCACCATCATGCTTACCTTCTATATACTAGGTCTAAAATGTATAGAACAATTTCACCTCAAATCTTAAACACTAGAGGAGTTAGTTACTCTTATAAGTAGATGAATTTCAAGCCCTCTGTGGACTTTGAAACCCTCCTAAACAAATGGAAAGTAAAGAGAATGAGTGAAGAGTAGAAGAAGAGAATCTTGAGCTTGGAACAAAGAGCCTTGGATTTTAGCTCCCCATTCCTTCACTAACTGGCCATCTATCTAACGATGGGCAAGGCACTTGACCTCATTGACGCACATCCTATCCTCACCCACGGCTGTTCTGAGACAGCCCCACCTACTGCTGGGCCACAGTTCTCTAGCACAGCGAAGTGGTATTCAGTTTCTTAACCTCCAGGGCTGCGCTCAGATGCTCAGGCATCTATTAGAGACAAGCCCCACGCTAGAGCACATGCAGCCACGAATGAAATGCCCTTGCTTCTCAATGAAACCCACCCTGAAGAATCTGCAGGTGCTCAGAAGGAAGCAGTTTCTTCTGCCCGTCCCTTCCCGTGCTCCAATGCCCATATGCAAAAAGAGGAACACGATATTAAAGGGTAAGTGGCTGCACATTCCTCATGCTCCTTTAAACATCCTCTCTGACTTGCGTACTTGTGGGCAACCTCATCTGACCCTCATCATCAAGGGGTCTGTCTGACCTGCATCACCCACCTCAGGTCCTTACCGTCTCCACTGCCACACTACGGGGGGGCCAATGTTCTTTCCCGCTTCCTTCCCTCTTCTTTGCAGCTTACTTCTTACTGTCCTTTTTGTTTCTAGTTGGTTCTACTCATCTTAGTTTTGCGGAAAACCAGAATTCAACTTATTGTGAATCAGGGTAGCTAGGGCACCGTGAATGCCATAATCTACCCCTCTTGGGGTCTACTTCCGTGGACCAGCCCTAAGACAAAGTAACGTCATCAGAGCCTCCAGGAGCCATTTTCTGCTCCTTAAAATTCTCTGCTGCCCAGATCTCCCATCCCTTAGCATTAAATACCATTCTGTCAGCCCAGCCCAAACTGTATTCATATTTTCTCCTCAAACAAAACTCACCTGTCCTTTTGTTTTGGGCTTTTGGCGACTGAGATTTTTGTTCAAATGATGATACATCGCTCTTTCATCCTGTGTGGGAAGGCCTATGTACTTGATTCTGAAGCTAGAAGACACATCTATTATCTCCCCCGCAGGTCTGAGCTCACTGCCGCAACACCGCTACCAGAAAGCATGAATTGGTTTTACCCTTTACAAGTCAAACACTGATCTCTCCTAGACAGGAAAAACATGGCAGATTACTGGGTGCCTGAAATGTAAAATGTCATAACTCTACCACTAGGGAATAGTTCCAAGAATTGCCCAACAGAGAAAGAAAAAGGGCACATTCCCCCATGAGACCATGGAATTATTGGTGGAACGCCACCTGGTATAGAATATACTGCTTCGAATAACTCCATATTCTTTTCTCTGGATTTCTTTGGCCTCAGCTTTCTCCACCCCAGAGTGAGCCTACCAAAAATGGAGAAAACATTCCAGATGTTATGGTGCTATTGTTCAGTAAAATGCCACTTTCATCTGGTCTGTGTTATTTGGTATCCATTTTTAAATATGAATAAGCATCTTATTTGTTCTTTCAAAAGCTGTTGAACATTTGGCAGCTGCTGGTGTTGTTCTACAGAGTGTAATTCCGTCAATGCCCCGGCTCCACAGAACCTAGCAGAGGGCATGGGAAAACCAGGCTAGTATGTCTGAGAAAGCACGAAATACTCAGTTCAAGTGAACTTTCATTTATAATACAAATCCTCTAATCCCTCGAAGTCCATCCGGTTGTTGTTTTGTTTTTTTGTGTGTTGATGATGTCAAGAACTCAAGCCCATCGCCTACTAATCATACATTAAACCAATGTAAATACAGTTCTGTGACTAATTTGATTTGATTAACTGTCATAGTCCAACTGGGAAAGAGCTACGCATGCGTCCCCCATTAGCAATGACAAGATACTGATATATTTCCCTGGTTCTCCTTTATTCATAACAAAATCACCACAGCCCACATTTGGTGTACAACACACACTTTGTACAGTAAATGCCATGAACTTAACTATCTTTCGCAGCTGTCTCGTTGTGTGTGCAGTCTAGAAAATTGCAAAATTAAGAAGAGAGCATTACACAGGGAAGCACTGGCTCTATAAAGGTTTTGCTTCTCATTTTCTGGATCACTCTGCATCAATTATACAATGGAAATTTCTGGACTGCTGACATCTCAGTTCAACCCTTTAAATGGAAACAGGAACCATGAGCCATGGTAGTAGGTTCCCATTTCCAAGAGAAGTTGATGTTTGGGAGTCAGAGGATGGAAGGCCTTTGCGTAAGCTAGAACTTTCCGGAAGCAAGGAGAGTCACAGGCTGTATGCAGACTCGATTTTCCAAGTTGAAAAATCTCTTTCCTTTTCCTCCCTTTATTTGTCACTTAGGCACATTATGATCAAGTAACTTGGGCTATGGGCAAATAAAGGAAGACAATAAAAAATCTCAGAGTCTAGAAGTAGGCAAACAAGTAACCATTGGTGCAGTACTACTCAAGGGCCCTCCTTGAGTTAATGTGTATCTTCTTGAAGCTACCAGGCCCTGACTTTACAATATCTTGTTAAATGGCACGGCATGGTGTAAATAAAAAGTATTTCCTTAATTAGCCACTTTTCTCCTGTGCTCTGGAACAGCCCACAGAATGGCAAATTGACACTCTGGGTCAGTCTTATTCCTACCAGTTCAGATTTCCATTGCTCACTGGTTCTACAACTGTATTATAAAAATCCATTAATGCCAGCTTTCCTTTTAGAATGATCATTGATCCATTAGTCATTAAATTTTTTAGGACAATCTTTTCTAAAAATAGTATTCTGAAATCATAGAATTTCAGAGCTGGCAAAAGGTTACAGATTTACAGATCATAGTTCAACTCCTGGACTTCATAGATGAAGAAACTGAGAAAAGGAGTGGATAAAANGGTTTTGCGGGGGGGGGGGGGGGTGGGCGCCTGGATGGCTCAGTTGGTTAAAGCTTCCGACTGCAGCTCAGGTCATGATCTCACAGTTCGTGGGTTCAAGCCCGGCGTCGGCTCTGTGCTGACAGCCAGCTCAGAGCCTGAAGCCTGTTTCAGATTTTGTGTCTCCCTCTCTCTCTGACCGTCCCCTGCTCGTACTCTCTCTCTCTCTTTCAGAAGTAAATAAAGCATTAAGAAAAATTAAACAAAAAAAGATTTAAAGAGCAATAGCTGGGCTACAACAGTCCTCTGACTTGTGTGTGTGCGTGGGGGGGGGGGCGCGGCTGGGGGTCTCTCCTCTCTTCTTCAGCAGGGAAGATGCCAGAAAACCATATCAGGTTACAGAGAACGACTCCAGCTCCCCTTAGAAGCTAGGAGGGGAGAGTGGCCAGGAGTCACAGACACAGAGGTAATATTGTAAAGGTTAGCAACTAGTGTGGCACAGGCACTGACCAGGCATTGGACAGACATTGGCCACACACTTGGAGCAGGCTTCTGGATACCTGCTGTGCTGGGCACTAGATTTCAGCTAGTGAATAATGGGAAGGTCTGGAGGCAATGAAGGAGGGGCTGGAGCAGCCAGAGATGGGGCCCTCGAGAAACACAAGGCAGAAGCTGTATAGACTAACCAACATGGAAGCATTTTGGTGTTTAAACAACTGGTTTTCCATGTTGTCATATGCCAGGCCAGCTTGCAAGAGTACGGTTGAGCAGTGCATTACTTGAGGAGAGGGATGCAACTAACTATTTTGTGTTCTAAGGACTTAACGTGAACTCTCTAGGGCACCCAGCGATATTGTCAGGGAAAAGTCAAGGGCAACGGTTCTGGATCTGTTGGCAGCATCAAGTCTGACATCTTGTCCCACTTTGCATATTGGGACATGGCTGAACATGTGAATGGAACAAAGAAATGCTCAATACAAGAGGGTATTGCTTTGAGGTTCATATAGAAGAGGGGACCCAATGTCTACCACAGGGTTCTGCTCACCATCCGAAGGTCAGCAGTGCCAGTCCTCACCATGGGCACTGAAAGAGCAAATGTCCCCACCATTCTGCTCATTACCAGGGTTGGGAGAACTCTGTATACAAGACACACCTTGTCAGCATTGAGTCTACTAAGCTATCGGCACTCTTCTCCATGGTTAGCATAGAGAGTGGGGCTACAAGTAGACTCAAGACCACCAAACGCCCCTGAAAAAGTCCTGGACACACTGCATGAATGGTAGTGTTGTGGCTCTGCTGCTAGAAAGTGCAGGTGGAAAGTCCCAGGTGTGCTCACTCTGAGCTTGGACTGGGACCCATCCCGTGCCCGGTGAGAAGCGCAGGAGAATGCTGGCTTTCCCAAGGTGTCATGGTAAGAAAGGAATGAAACTGGATTCCTCGTCACCTGATTTCCAGGGCTGTGTTCTCTTCCTTCCTACGTAATAGTGATGATGTACCACACCGAGACATTTCTGCAAAAGAAGAGACAGAAGCCGACTCTCCATGCATAGAGGACGACAGGAAACCCATCACTCATAACTGCAGATTTCAGGAATTTCCCACTCAGTCATGTTCTCCTTTCCAAAGGCTCTAAAATGACTCTGGTTTCTATACTGCCTGAAGATAATGCTGAGTTCAGGATCTATGTTGTGAATACTCATTAGTTTATTCATCTGCCACTTTTCTGTGTCAGATTCTGAGCTAGGCCCTGGGAATATAAAGATGCTATGACAGGTTCTCCCCATCTGTCTCTAAGCTGTGAGCCAACAGACTCCAGTGTTAGCCTCCTGATATGACACCAATGCCTGTTAGTCATTCCATTTAGCCAGCTTTTCAAATATCATTTCAAAAATTTCAATGATCCAGCACTAGATGGACTAGGATTAATTAAATCAATATACACCTCTTATTAAATACCCCATACTTCTGATCCATTGTCCTGAGGCCAAATTTAGAAGTCTGACTTCCTCCTTCCCATGGGGCTAGTTATTCCACACTAGGCTCTCTGGTTCCTAGAGGGTTTGAGTGGTGGTCCCTAAAAACACATGTTCGTGCTTTAACCCCCAGAGTCATGAATGTGACCTTACTTAGAAAAAGTCTCTGTAGATGTAATTACATTGCGAGCCCAAGATGGGATCATGCTGGAACATCTGGGTGTGCCCGGAATCCAGTGTCCTGAGTACTGGGTGTTATGTGGAAACTAATTTGACAATAAACTATTTGTAAAAAAAAAAGAAAAAAAAAGAAAAAAGAAACAGAAGAGGAGACACACAGAGGGAAAGGGTCAGATGATGATGAAAGCAGAGACTGGAGTGAGGCAGCCTCCAGCCAAGGAACACCAACAGCCACTAGAAGTTGAAAGGACAAGAAGAGTTTCTCCCTTAAAGTCTCTGTAGGGAGTGTGGTCCTGCCCACCCTTTGATTTCAGAATTCTGGCCTCCAGAACCGGGAGAGAATAAATCTCTGTTGTTTTAACCAT